>NC_051179.1:176313059-176613059 GCF_013339695.2 Rhipicephalus sanguineus | reverse complement strand
CCAAAATTGGCATAGCAGGGGATCAGTGTATGACGAACACGATTGACTGGTCGTGACATGAAAAATTCGGCAGATCCCACGTACCGTGGGTATCGATGTTATGCGAAGCATGCGCCGGATGGTGACTGTGGCATAATTTTTCATGTTGAGCGAAACGTTACGGAATGACGCGAGAGAAATGTGGGAGTGACATAAACACACTCATGTGCTGAAGAGTTGCATATGTATCATATAACCAGTTGTTTACAGTTACGTAACGAGGCCAACAGCAACATAGGTGTTACCATCACCAGACGCGGTAAGCTTATATTCTTCAATACTGGATAGCGCGAATCCAAACAGCACAAAGAAACACAAATGCACAGGACAGGCGTTACTCGCAACTAAGCTTCATTCAGGAAAGTTCTCCTGGATATACACATAGCCGAGTGGCACACGCAGGCGCACTGCACGTACGTTACAGTTACAGTTGCAGTTGTTACAGTTGTTATGCTTATACTTGTCCGTTATGACGGAAAACGCACGCACGTTTCACGAACCCGTGTGTATGTGTAGAAGTGGTTCTTGACATATCTTGAACAAGGTCATCATCACCGTGATCGGTCAGCACCAGCAGCTGGACCAGACTTGTTAATCGGATCCGTTCGTGATCGCGGCTACGAGGGGTCTAAGTGTAGTGAAGTGCGAGGTATAGCACAGCTGGTGTAAATCCTGGATGCCTACGATGAAATGATCCATGACGCCTCCTGTCCTGCACGTGGCAGCGAGGTCTTTTGATGGCCTGTCCACATTCAAGGCACCTTTCACGCAGTATAAGGACCAGGTGTTGTTGGTCTTGATAAATCAATGTTCAAGTCACCGGTAATGATGAGAGGCCTGGTTCTCTCGGCAGATTTATTGTAGGAGGCATTGACCACGGTTTTTGCGTAATCGACGTGGTCCACGTTGCGGAGCACGTGAACGAGTGCATGTTAGTTGAGCGTCTTCCAGAGGTGGTATCTCCTCAGCTTCATCACTTTTCTTGTGTCCGCCACGGTGGTGTAGCGGTTACTGTGCTCGGCTGCTAACCCGAAGGTCACGGGTTCGATCCCGGCCTCAGCGGTCGCATTTCGATGGATGCTAGATGCCCGTGTACTGTGCGATCTCGGTGCACGTTAAAGAATACTAGATGGTCAAAATTAAAGCCCCAACAATTATTATTATCATCACTTTCCTTGCGTTTCAATGTGTGTGCGCGTTTACTGTGTTGGTTGAGATTTTGTATCACCTGTGGCACATACCCGCATAACATAAACTCTGGTATACGGGTATGTGCCACACGTGACTGAGAGAAAGGGTTTCATGACGTACGCGACAGGTATTTTGCGTTATTCATGTCATGACCAGTGAATCATGTTCTTCATGAACTGATCCTCTGTTGCGCGAATTTTGGTATATTACAACCTGTGGAGACGACCAGGAGAGCTCCCAGACGTAGGCGGCTAGATAGATAGATAGATAGATAGATATACGTAGATAGAAACGCCAAAAGTGCCTGAGGTTCGCTAAGAAATGCTTCGCATTTAATAACGCAAAATACCTGTCGCGTACGCCATGAAACCCTTTCTCTTAGTCACGTGTGGCACATACCCGCATACCAGAGTTCATTTTATGCGGGTATGTGCCACAAGTGATACAGAGTCTCAACCAACACAGTGACCGCGAACACACACACTGACATGCAAGGAAAGTGAGAATAACAATAACTGTTGGGGTTTTATGTCCCAAAACCACGACATGATTATGAGAGACGCCGTAGCGAAGGGCTCCGGAAAGTTTGACCATCTGGTATTCTCTAGCGTGTACCGAGATCGCACAGTACACGGGCATCCAGCATCTTGCCTCCATCGAATTCCGACCGCCGCGGCCGGGATCGAACCCGCGACTTTCGGGTCAGCAGCCGAGCACCGTAACCGCTACACCACCGCGGCGGACGCAAGGAAAGTGAGGAAGCTGAAGACAGAACACCCTTGGAAGACGTTCAACTACTATCCACTCGTCCACATAGTCCGCAACATGGATTACGCAAAAACTGGCGCCAATGCTTCCTACAGTAAATATGCCGAGAGTACCAGGCGTCTCATCATTACGGGTGACTTCAACATTGATTTATAAAGACCCAGCAACGCCTGGTCCTTAAAGTGCATGAAAGATGGCTTGGATGTGGACAGGGCATCAACAGGCCTCGCTGCCACGTCCAGGACAGAAGGCATCATAGATCATTTCATCGTAAGAAGCATCCAAGACTTCCACCAGCTGTACTATACCTCGCATTTCACTATACTTAGACCCCTCGTAACCGCAATCACGAACGGATCCGATTAACAAGTACGGTCCAGCTACTGGTGCTCACTGATCACGTTGACGATGTCCTGGTTCAAGAACTGTCAAGAACCCCTTCCACACATACACACGGGTTCGTGAAACGTGCGTGCGTTCTCCGTCATAACAGACAAGTGCAAGCATAACAAATGTAACAACTGCAACTGTGACTGTAACGTATGTGCAGTGCGCCTGCGCGTGCCACTCGGCTGTGTACATATATAGGGAAACATTCTTGAATAAAGCTTAGTTGCGAGTAACGCCTGTCCTGTGCATCTGTGTTCCTTCTTTGTCATGCTCGGATTCGCGCTATCCAGTATTGAAGAATATGAGCACTTCATGTCAGCTTACAGCGTCTGTTGTTCATAACACCCACGTTGCAGTTGGCACCGTTATGCAACTGTATGCGACTCTTCAATGTATGAGTGTGCATATACCATTTCCACATTTTTCTAGCGTCATTCCGTAACGTTTCGCTCAATGTGAAAAATTACGCCACAGTCACCATCCCGCGCATGCTTCGCATAACATCGATTCCCACGGTACGAGGGATCTGCCGAACTTTTTCGTCGAAAATTCGTAATTACATGCATGGTGCTCTTTGGTTAGACCTCGTCCCAGTGGCGTAGGAAGAAATTTTTTTTCGGGGGGGGGGGGGGGCACCTCCTTGATCCGACATTGGGTCTGGGCAGATAAGTGGGGTCGAGTGTGATTTTGTGCTCTGTATCCCATGGGGGAAAACATTTCGGGTGAGGGGGCACGGGCCCGGTATGCCCCCCCGGGCTGCGTTACTGCCTCGTCCTATCAAACATCCTGACCTCGTTGCTAGGCGCCAGCGCATTGAAAATGTAGTCATCATCAGCGAAGATGCTTGCGTAAATTAGACTGGCTAGAGCGGGGCCTCTGCTGCAATCGCAAAGTGGCGCTTTTTCAAATAACTACGAAATCCACAAGGAGAGTAGAGGGGGGCGGAACACGCGCGCTAAGTTGCCGACAGGCAGCAATGTCGTTTGTGACCGCCGCGCCATATTTCTCGCGGAGTGGCCTGCTGGCGGAAATTGCTCCGCTTCCAACGGAAGGCGGTCTCTTTCTTATTTTGAACCAACTGTCGACGCAGGAGGGGAATTACTTCGAGCAGGGGTGCATCAAGGGCAACCGAGATACGTCGAGAAAAGAAGCGCAACCGTCCCAGATCGAACGTGCATGTCTGCGTGCTTTATGCTATATTACAGCCGTATCTCTTGAAAAGAATCCTGCCTCTGTATTTTGTTGGCTGCGCTGTCGGGGTATAAGGATCAGAAGCTACTGGTAGACTCGCTTTTTTTTTTCTTCATCAGTGTCAGGTGGAGTAAGCGATTTTTCAATACCGTGTGTAATCGAGTGTGGGCCGCACTCCCCAACTTGACGGCCCGAAATGCGAAAAATAATTATAAAGTAGCAAAGCACCTTGATTCGCGTACGGTGATGTCATCGTCGAATATATGCCCAATGGTGCTAGACCCGTAATTTGTTCACAGCGCGCAGCAATTGTTGATTGCCATGTGCGACATGGCACGACTGACTGCGATTGAAACAAAACGCCTGGCACGCTATATGCTGCATTCAAGGGTCGAGTTGTCGCATAACGTGGAGCCGGCCATTACACGGCTGCTAACAAGCGCATCCGCGGTGTAGGCGCTGTAAAGCGTCTCTTCGGAGAGGGAGAAAGTGGCTTGCTGTTTGCGTATGTTAAGGGAAGATTGAGTTACAATTGATGTATCCTGACTGCCGCAAAGTCGCGAGCACACGTGTGACGCTTATATATATATACACCTCACATGTAGGTCGCGGTGGGTACTCTATACTCGGGCCGGTTTTCATCTTGTACGAAGGAATGCTGATAAGTATGGAGCCCTACCCAGAAACAACTGAGTTATAAAATGCACGTTGTATTGGCCAATTTTCTACATTTAACGGTGCGGGCACCTATGACATGATCACGGATAATATCAGCCAAGATTATTGAATAAACCTGGCGATGCCACGCAATGCAGTTTGTGCGCTTATCCGCGACGACTTAGACTTGTGAAAGCTTGTGAAGAAAAATGAGTCAGATTTTCTGAACTAAATTGCAACTGTCATATATCGATAGGTACTGCTATAATCCGAAGACAAACTGTACAGTAAGGAATGGAGACAGAGCGGCCACCAGGCCGAAGAAATTCTCTTCGCAGGATGTCAGAGCAGAGGCAGACGACAGCTTTTTACAGGGAGGAGGATAAACATATTTCTGCTTCTGGACCACCTGCCAAGGCTGTTGAAAGAACAGTGTAGAATATCGCTGTGCACTGTCAGCGCTACAGTTGAGGCGATGTATCATGAAAAAAGTATTAAATAGATGCTAGATTCGATTCGGTTGCGTGACAGCCACCCACACCCTATAGGCTTTCAAGCCATGACTCATCGAGTCTGTTTGGGCGACCCCAGTTCTTCCGGTTATGAGTGGAAAAAAACACACACACACATTGGAGAGACAACAATTTGGGAGTGTTCTGGTGCAATTAATGCTTTAAACGAGTGTCACAGCTGCAGACGGAAGAATTTTGCGCATATCGCAAGCAGGGGAATACTTAACGGGAGTACACAGTACATTCTAGCTCAATGTATTCTGCGTCCCGTAGGCCCTCGTGCCGTAAATATGGAGGCGTGAAACGCGCACGTTGTGTGACACATTCCATTGGCTGCTCTGAACATAAACATAGGGTTCTCGTGTCATGTGCAGCACATAGTTATGCGTTGTATTCAGCAAAAAGAAACAAATAAATAGTTAAGAGCGACGTCTGTAGGATTTTCTTGCCTTGTTTTGTTTTAGAAGGCACTTAAGTGCCCAAGTAATTCTTACGTATAATTTCCATTGCTATCTGCATTCTTCATTTGTGTAAGCAGAAACATGGTTGATCCCTCCGTCATAGGAATCAGTATAACACGAAAGTAAAACGTGCCTTTACAGAAGCAGTTGAATATTTAGAGTACATTCATGTAAGAGCTTGCACAATGTCTCTTGGTGTTTGGCAGCTATAGTAACGTTTAACCCACGTGGACGTTTGGTGGCACATCTCCATCCCAACGACTAACGTCCATGATCAATGATTAAACAAACCTTTGTGATAGCTGTAGGGTGATTCCACGTAAGATCGAACAAACGATGGCTGGTCGACCTCTCAAATTCATTTCAAAATTTTATATATTATTGTCTGATGAGTGGAAAGAAGAGATCCGCAATTTGTTTTGCCGCCAAAAATTTTTTCGAACGACAGGAAATCAATAATGACGAAGAGGTGGAGCGGAGCGCTCATCCGCTCTGCTGTTTTGGCGAACTTTCGTTATGAATTGCACAAAATGTATTAAAGTTAGGTAGCTGAAATTTATTTACTTAAATATATGCATGTTTTTGCTTCTGCTCAGGTATTTTTAGTTTTTATACGTCGTGTAGATGTTTTTATAAAAAACCTCAAAAATGGCCCCATCGGCAAAATTTTCTTTACTTTGAAGGTCTTTATCTCAAAAAAGCCTTGTAGCAGAGCGACAAAAATTCTGCATTACGTTCTTCGCATGCTTATCTACCAAACTGCCAAATCTTGTATTTATATAACTTTTCAGTAAAGAGATATGATCGGGCTAAGTTCAAGAAAACACCGAACAATGGAAACTTCTGAAGACAATTAAAAAAAAGAAATCCATTTTTTAAATTTCTTAAACTTTGTCCACTTATTCTCCTCCACATAAGCTTTCACAATCATTAAAAACATGTTGCATAATTGTCACGAGGCTGTTAAATTAACTAGCTCTCGCGTAGGTTCGTATAAGCAAACCTGGATGACACAACCGTCATCGAGGGAAGGAGACACGAGACCATTTGCGCCCAAAGAAAAGAACAACACTCAGTATATTTAAACAAACGGAAAAAGAGAGAAATTGATAGAAAATGGAACAAAACATGAAAGAGATAGAAAAGGTTAACAGGACAATGGGCCGCTTAATAAACAGTAACAATGCATAGATGTAAGTTCAGAATGAAAAGACCGTTCACCGTTCCGTACACGTAGTCCCACAGAAGAGACGCAGTAGTGCAGGCGGCGATGCTGGAAGATGCGGGACGCAGGCTCGGCTTGGATGAAGGCGTCGCTCGGAGGGACAGTGGCGTCGGGCGAGTCGCGGTCAGCGACCTTTCAGCGTTCGTCCACCGACGCTTGGAGAGGGAGCAGGAGACGTAGGCGTGCCTGGCCAACGCCAGACGTTGAGAAGAGTGTGTCTGGCCAACGCCAGACCACTGAAGAAGCTCGGTACGCGCCCAGGTGGGAGCCCGCAGCGGCCTCGACGCAGGAACTCTGCCGGCCGCCACTCCCGCGCCCTGGTCGCCTTCTTCACTCGGTCACGTCCCGGCCACGTCTCTCCGCTCTGCCGTTCTTCACCCGTGGCTTTTCTTCCAGAACACCGTGGCGGCTCTTCATTGGACCAAAAGTGTTCACGCTCACACGCGCTACCGCCGCGAGTCATCGTCGTCGTCTTCTTTGGTTTGTCTTTGCGTCGCGCCATTTTCAAACGCGCACTTGCACATCACAAAAGCCCCCCTTTCGATAAGTTTTTTCACCAATGAAAAAAACTGCCGGTAAGTGCGCGTTTCGCCACGCACAACCCACGTTCGGCACAGCGTCCACTACACAATCTTACACCAACACCCTCACTGCACCTTCAGCGTTAACACACAAATATGCTGGTTAAGTCCACCATACATTTCAAAACATGGTCCCAGCGTCATGCCAAAACTATATTCACGTCACACCTCACACCAAAGGCAAGTTCAAAACCTAAGATATCTACAAGCAATATAATTCCTTTGTCCTCAGTCGATATCCAAGAAAAGCTACCGGTTAGTTTCAGATATCTCAAGTGATCGCGTCCCACACAAGACGCACAACCCTTTCCACATGTCCAGCGAAAACAGTTGGAAGGTCTTGGCAGGACTGTCGACAAAACGCTCGTCCGTAAGTAAGCGTAAAAAGACTCGTATGCTCAGCAACCGCCTGCTCAGCTAAAACGTTAGCCTCTGCGTAGGATATATTGCATCCGAACCCAACCCAATGCCACTGAGTGCGTCGAGACAACAGCATGCGAACAAACGCTGCCTGCAAGCGAATGCCTTGCTTTGGCCCATAGGCTTCGGATCGACCTGAAACCTTCAAAGAAGTTGCTTTCGCACTCGAAAAAGCAATAGAGCATACGTCGGCATCCTCATGGCCCCAATAGCAATAGCTTGGTGAAAAATTATTAAACTCTGGTTCACTTTTCACCAATTCATCTGTTTGTACTCCAAGAGTACCGGCTCTTCCATCTTGGGCAGCCTGCCTCTCCTCGTTATCACCTACTGCCGACTGAACTTGTGACCCTAGTCTGGGTTCATTGAAATGTGCTTCTGCACTATTTGCCAGCTCACTCGGGTACATTTCATCGGTACCGACGCTGAGCGCTAACTTCTCTGTGTTAAAAATGGAGTTATTCGCGTGGTCATCGGTCATTCCCGTGTCCTTTATTACCGCAGCTGGCGACACACAAAAAGACTCTGCGGCCACAACCGTAGAGTTCTCTACCTGGATTTCGTGCATCACTCTGGCGTATGTTTTTGTTGAGCACATTATGTTTGAAGACTCGGCGTCTTCTCTAGAGACCGCCTCACTATCTTCAATTGCGCACTTCATGCGAACATCTATTACCCTTTCATCAGGGCTGTCTAGAGGACTATGTGCCTCTTCAATCAGTGTGCATTCTGTTGCACCCTTTCGCATAGCCGCATTGCTTTCCGAGGAACTCGACTGTTCCTCCTCAGAGACATTCGGCGAAGCCATATTTAGCACTGTCTCTAGTCCTTGGTTGTTCTCGCCCTCGCTTTCCGCCTCGACTCTATCTACGTGTAAAGAGTCTGCACCCAAAGTGCGGTTACTGGCGTTTGCAATTTGGCCACCAAACAGCGATACTGATTCACCCGTGAGGGCCCTGCCTTCGGAGCACACATCGAGTACCTGCTCTTTGGAGCTCAGAAATGAAAATTGCTCCCGCCACTCTCTACCTTCGCGTCGCCTCGTTTCGACCTCCGCCAGTTTAAGCCTCAATTGCTGCGTTCTTTGCCTTAGCTCTTCAAGCTCTCTTTCCTTCTTTCTCATTTCACGTTCGAACTCCATCTGTTCGATCCTGTCCTTTATTTCCTCAGCCATCTCTTCACGAATCCGCCTCTCGCGTTCATCGCACCATGCCACCAGTTCCTCGCCTTCTAGACCCATACGCCTTCCCAACTCTTCTAAATCTGCCCTGCTCATCTTTTCTCTCTATTTCTGAACACAAGTAGAGTGCCACAAACGGTCTCGTCCTGTCGTAGCGGACGCCAATTTGTCACGAGGCTGTTAAATTAACTAGCTCTCGCGTAGGTTCGTATAAGCAAACCTGGATGACACAACCGTCATCGAGGGAAGGAGACACGAGACCATTTGCGCCCAAAGAAAAGAACAACACTCAGTATATTTAAACAAACGGAAAAAGAGAGAAATTGATAGAAAATGGAACAAAACATGAAAGAGATAGAAAAGGTTAACAGGACAATGGGCCGCTTAATAAACAGTAACAATGCATAGATGTAAGTTCAGAATGAAAAGACCGTTCACCGTTCCGTACACGTAGTCCCACAGAAGAGACGCAGTAGTGCAGGCGGCGATGCTGGAAGATGCGGGACGCAGGCTCGGCTTGGATGAAGGCGTCGCTCGGAGGGACAGTGGCGTCGGGCGAGTCGCGGTCAGCGACCTTTCAGCGTTCGTCCACCGACGCTTGGAGAGGGAGCAGGAGACGTAGGCGTGCCTGGCCAACGCCAGACGTTGAGAAGAGTGTGTCTGGCCAACGCCAGACCACTGAAGAAGCTCGGTACGCGCCCAGGTGGGAGCCCGCAGCGGCCTCGACGCAGGAACTCTGCCGGCCGCCACTCCCGCGCCCTGGTCGCCTTCTTCACTCGGTCACGTCCCGGCCACGTCTCTCCGCTCTGCCGTTCTTCACCCGTGGCTTTTCTTCCAGAACACCGTGGCGGCTCTTCATTGGACCAAAAGTGTTCACGCTCACACGCGCTACCGCCGCGAGTCATCGTCGTCGTCTTCTTTGGTTTGTCTTTGCGTCGCGCCATTTTCAAACGCGCACTTGCACATCACAATAATGTCGTTGCACTAATAGTTACGGCCCCTCCAATGAGACCCTTAGGCAAGGATGGGCAATTCCGACTTCTTGCCCAGCAAGTGTATAAAATGCAGGCAGGATTGAATTTCTTTTTATTAAAAGGCCAGCAGGCACCTAAAAAGGTGTCGCCGGCACTGAAGGCGTTAAATTTGAAAATATTTGGTCACTGCAGCGGCCACGAGCGCGGGGCTACCGATCAGGCGCGCGCGCACCCGAGATGCTCGTTTTAAGAGAAGGCGCAGTGAGAGCTCGTTTTCGCGTCCTCAGACCGATTGAGTTCGAAACAGCAACACCTCTCGGGTGACTTGAACGCACGTGCACCGGTAGTCGCAGTGATCTGGTTAATTGCGTCGATTTCTTTTTCAGGGTGCATAAGAATGTCATCCTTAAACTGTGCGTTCCGTGAAGATCTTTCATTGCAGTGGTAGCAAACGCACGCGTAGCACAAGTAGTCCGTCTCACTGACAGTCACTGATCTTTCGGGCGTTAAACGTTCCTTCAAAGCATTTATGTCCAGATCGGTAACTCTGCGAAATTTTGGCTTCTTTGCAATAATTAAGGGAGTACTGGCACGATTTTGAGACATCGCAAAAGGGACATTTTTTGCTTCGTTGGTATGCAGTGTCCACGCTGTCCACACACTGGAGTCGGAGAACACGTATAAAATATTTTAATTTGACTTCGAAGTTTTCGTCGCTGAGCATTTGCAAGCCAGCCACACTGCAAGGACATTATCCCGACAAGTCAAGACGGTTCCTCTGAGTTCGCGAGTTCTGCGTCCTGCATGCAGCCTAAATCGTAGAAATCACTGTCAGGGTCACTGAACGACAATTCACTCATTGTTGTCTATTGCACCACGAGCAGATGACGGATTTCCCGCTAGTACGTCGCGAATTTCTGTATCTCCGTGACGTCACACTGCTATGAAACGACACTGAGAAGCCACCCCCCTCGATGTCGAAACCGAAAGTGTCTTTTTAAGGTGGCGCTAATTAAAATATATAGGATGCATTCCCAGGCACCACAATAGTCGTTTTACGTTTCTCGACACCAGTATTTTTATTTAGAGCAACAATCCGAAATTTTTTTAAATTCGTGTCAGTACTCCTTTAAGCTTCTTGTGCTTCGAAAAGTAGTCTCCACAATAGACTCATTCAGAGCTATACTTTCTCGTCATGAGACGCACAGGAGGAGTAGAGTAAGAGCAAAGCACAAGAACTATCCGCGCCGAATGAAGTGTGAACAGCGCACCGAACGCGCGGCCAGTTCACGCCGTCTGCTGCCGACATCTAATATAGGCAAGCGCATCCGGTTACCGACAGTTTTGCTTTTCTTTCCTTTGACAATCCATATTTTGCTTTGCCACTGGAGCGCCACGTTCATGCTTTCCACTGATCGCAACTGGCGCAGCGCAGTTTCTGTGGCAGCAGCGTGCGTGAAGCGAGCGCTCATAGCTCCCTTATAGAGTTTTCATCTTGCTTCTATCTCCGCCGTGTTATCAGCGCCTAGCTGAGATGCGAACAGAGGGTGGATAGAATAGCGAAGCTCCAGTGCACGTGCGTTCAAGTCACCCGAGAGGTGTTGCTGTTTCGAACTCAATTGGTCTGAGGACGCGAGAACGAGCTCTCACTGCGCCGTCTCTTACAACGAGCATCTCGGGTGCGCGCGCGCCTACTCGGTAGCTCCGCGCTCGTGGCCGCTGCAGTGACCAAATAATTTCAAAATTAACGTCTTCAGTGCCGGCGACACCTTTTTAGGTACCTGCTGACCTTTTAATAAAATGAAATTCAATCCTGCCTGCA
This sequence comes from Rhipicephalus sanguineus, assembly GCF_013339695.2. Taxonomy (NCBI): domain Eukaryota; kingdom Metazoa; phylum Arthropoda; class Arachnida; order Ixodida; family Ixodidae; genus Rhipicephalus; species Rhipicephalus sanguineus. The sequence continues at coordinate 176,601,648 of NC_051179.1, read as the reverse complement.
TTTTATACACTTGCTGGGCAAGAAGTCGGAATTGCCCATCCTTGCCTAAGGGTCTCATTCGAGGGGCCGTAACTATTAGTGCAACGACATTATGCAACATGTTTTTATTGATTGTGAAAGCTGATGTGGAGGAGAATAAGTGGACAAAGTTTAAGAAATTTAAAAAATTGGTTTATTTTTTAATTGTCGTCAGAAGTTTCCATTGTTCGGTGTTTTCTTGAACTTAGCCCGATTTTACTGAAAAGTTATATAAATACAAGATTTGGCAGTTTGGTAGATAAGCATGCGAAGAACGTAATGCAGAATTTTTGCCGCTCTGCTACAAGGCTTTTTTGAGATAAAGACCTTCAAAGTAAAGAAAATTTTGCCGATTGGACCATTTTTGAGGTTTTTTATAAAAACATCTACACGACGCATAAAATCTAAAAATACCTGAGCAGAAGCAAAAACATGCATAGATTTAGGTAAATAAATTTCAGCTACCTAACTTTAATATATTTTGTGCAATTCATAACGAAAGTTGGCCAAAACAGCAGAGCGGATGAGCGCTCCACTCCACCTCTTCGTCATTATTGATTTCCTGTGATTCGAAAAAATTTTTGGCGGCAAAACAAATTGCGGATCTCTTCTTTCCACTCATCAGGCAATAATATATAAAATTTTGAAATGAATTTGAGAGGTCGACCAGCCATCGTTTGTTCGATCTTACGTGGAATCACCCTGTAGTAGTTAACGGTGAGAGCGTAATCGAAGAAAGTGGTGTGACAGCCAGCAGAGCGTCGCTGACTGGACGCAGAAGCTGGGCATGCGGCATCTCGCCGCATGTGAAAGACTTATTGAACACCACGATGGGACTAGAGGAAACGCAACGCGCGTCGTATCTATGTTCGGTGACTACACGTTTGTCTACACCAAAATATCATTACGCTAAACGTGTTCGACAACAGCTCGTCGCTGCAAACCGTGATGCTGAACACGTTAGCCGAAGTGCGCTGAACGGGAAACACCGTGAATACAGCTTTGAATATGTGCTGGAAGTTCCTCTTCGGCCCCTCGCTGCTCAAGAACTTTTTTATCTCCAAGAAAGTAGGCTTCGAAATAGCACGAATTCCCCTGCCGCACGCTTTGGAAAATGCTGATAGGTAACTGTTCGGGAAAGCGAAAATGGCGTCCGATGACTACAACGGACTTCCTGTCTGAAGGTGTGCTTTTGTATCTGTGAGATTCTTTCTGTGCGAGTGCTAAGCCCCCCCACATCGCTCTCTCCCTTGAGGCCTACATGGGGACGAAAAAAAAAAAAAGGAACTGTGGCTTCTGACGCTGTACATTCCTTTAATTAAGCTGTGGCTCGGGCGCCAACTATTCCGGACAATTTGTTTCGCAGCGCAGGAGAAAGAAAGCAGCCGCAACAACGCAGCCTTCCCGCGGCACTACACGTGTCGATGCGCGTGGCGTGAAGCGTGCGTACTCGTGCGCGCCGGCCGTGACGATTTAGCGTGCGATGCGCCGGCGTGTGTAAGCCGTTGCGAGCTATTGGCTCTTCCGGCGCGCGAAGCAAGCGTCCCGCATTGTTGGGCATCGCGTCAGCGCGAATGACTTTGGTGTCGACTCTCTCCAGCCACCGTAGCTGGCCTCTTGCGTTCTCGGGCGCAGCGTTCCTTTTAAAGACGATAGTCTTTAAAGACGATAGGCAAAGACGATAGGCATAAAGAAAAACGAACATTGGCAGCACTGACCCGACTAATGCAAAGAATCAAAATTAGGATACCAGCAGTAATCGAAACCAAATATTCTGCGCGGCAGTCAGGTATTATACCACAGAGCCACGCCTCGCCTTGAAACTGCTTTTGCGAAATGCCGGTGCAGCGTCACTTGTGGCTGCAGTGCTGGGTATCTCATTTTATAACAAAGCAATAAACAATACATATGTACCCCTCCTATGATACAGGCTTCATGACGGGTTAACGTCTATTGTGGTTGCAGAGTGGGTTCTGCTTTCATAGCAGTCGAATAAACATTACATTTGTATTCCTACGTTTCAGCAAGCTATATTCAAGCGTTGCTGGGCCCCGGAAGAATACGTTAACGAAAGTTACATATGATATCCACCTTATCGCACTATGAAGAGCACTTCGTTTCGATAATACCCACATCTGTGCTCTAAAGTGATTGCTGACGATACGTCAGACCATGAGTTACCCATTAAACGCCAGTGTAGTCGAGGTGCCTGGTAAGGCCAGGATGTGCACAGAACAACTACTACGCCTACAAAAACACGTCGATCCACCTCGTAATGCTTGGCTCAAAGCAGAAAAATGCAGCATAGACAACTAGAAAGAACGTAAGAATGGGCTTGTTGGTGGTGATACATGGTGAAACTTGTGGCGCACAAAAACGACACGGACAAAGAAAGTGAAGACTGGACGATGCGCTTACTTCCAACAGAATCTCGCCATAGACAACTACTCGCTGACTGCTTCGTATGAAACTGATTCCCACAAGGCGTGGGATCTGCCGAACTTTTGTTATGTGTCATCTTCCTCTCTCTCCCCTATTTACTTGCTCTATGTCTTCTGCTTATATACGAGACAGACGCGTGTAAACATAATACATATAAGGCATGTGTGGAATCTGAAGATCCAGGTTTAAGAAAGGCGTCATTGTTCCAATGAGGGTTGCCAGCTGGGTCGTAGTCCGAAATCTTTTTCTTGGTGGGGAAGGGGTGTTCGACCTATGTGTGTTCTCGCGCATGTCTTTGTATGCACTTAAAAATGTAAAAACTTCGGGGAGTTTGAAAGCGTCAGCCCCGAAACCACCCGCCCAGCTACGCCGCTGGTTGCCAGGCTGTCTGGCTTCCTTTTACAGCGAAAGTTGTTATCACAGGATTCCTAATAGCAGGATTCCTGAATCGAATGGAGTTCGATGAAATTGCTTTTGTAACGTAAATCAAGTCGCGAATTCGTTCTTGTTTGCATGCGAAATGAAGTGCTCCTCTTGGTTTAACGAAGAACCAGGGGCGTAGCCAGAAATTTTTTTCGGGGGGGGGGGGGGGTTCAACCATACTTCATGTATGTTCGTGCGTGCGTTTGTATGTGTGCGTGCCTATATATGCAAGCAAAACTGAAAAATTTCGTTGGGGGGTTCAACCCCCCCCCCCCCCCCCCCCCCTTGGCTACGCCCCTGCGAAGAACGAACAAGAAAAAGCTACATTTCGCTATATGATGACGCTGAGATGCGACAAACTAGGGAACTTGTAGTCTCGACAAGTGGACTCACCTTCGTCAAGACAGCAGCTGCCTTACTTAGCATCGTGTTTACGTACGCCTTGCTCACTCTTTGCTCATGCTCTGCTTTTGAGCGATCGTCCTGTGTTTTTCAAGTTTCTTCCGCTTTGTCCACGTTTCTTTGCGCTGACCCCTTTCACTACGCAAGTGCATCAACTCGCCCAACTTTCCGTCGTTCATGCAAAATAAACCCTCAGAATAACAGCTTGTTCTCGTCCCAGATGTAAGACTTGCATACGCCTTCAAAATGACATTATAGTTAAAATCACCAGAAGTGATTACGGCTGTCATATAAAATCTAGTTTTACCTGGACTAGTTCAAACGTTATTTATACATGCCCGAATGTTCACTTTTTCGCCAGCAATACGTTGGCGAAACAGAGCAACCAATAAATGTTAAACGGGCGTCGCGCTGACACGGCGGAGATGTTGCCGAAAGCAGTGGCACACTTAATGTGGCAGGTCACCACATGGATGAGCTCAAACTTTACATACTTGAGTCAAATTTCCGATCCTAAACTTCCGGTCCCCGAGAGACAGAAACAAGTCGTACCTTAATCACAAGTTCAGTACACTTGAGCCATTATAGGTATCAACGCGTCAAAGGGAGCTCTTGAATATGTCCGATGTAGTGGGTACCCAGCGACGAAAAGTCGCACTTCAGCCTCGTCTTTAAGAATGTTTGACTGTCCTGACGGCGAAAGTATCATGTTGAGCTCACCATGTCATGGATATTTTGGCGAAGTACAGTGGCGCGCTTTTCCTGAACTGCAGTGACTCGGAGCAGTGACTCCCTCAACCTCTGTCGCTGCGAACGAAACCCTGGTATCTCTCCCCCTTACGCTCCGATTTGGCCATCTAATCTGAATAGCCTTTGCCCTCTTTGAGCGCCTGTCTCCTCCACTTTTGTCGCTGGGGGAGAGCGATCTGAGCGTAAACATACACGCTGCCAAGGAAGGCTGTTGCTACCTCGACGAAGGCACATGTCGAAATGTGGGCTCGTGCATTCCCTGGTGAAGGATTTCTTTCATCTCTTGAAGCCTCAACCTTCCCCCGAGCTTCTGTCATGTTCGGATTTGTGGCCGCATTTATAAGTCGACTTCTTACTCTTGCGCACTGGAATTGCAGTGCCAGGGTGCCGGAACGAAATGTTTTTTGGTTCGGCTTTAGTATCGTTCCACCGCAAGAAGTTCCGTTCCGTTTCTGTTCCGGAACGGAAAAAAATGTTCCGTAATAGTTCGTAACGGTTTTTATTTGTATGGAAAATATTGAACTTAAAGTAACGATAAAAAAAAACTACACCTTCACCGCAAGGGCGATGCAATGAATGCGATAGCAACAAATTGTAATGTTATACGAAGTATAAGGCTACCAACTAACTCTTTTAGATCCAGTCTCGCGTAACTCTACAAAACGCGGGTGTAAGAGAATACGGCCGCTCACGGAAGGGAAGCCGATTTCGCACACTCTTCGCATTGAGAGCCCATCGCGAAGAAGATACGAGCCGTCCGCTGATGCCTGCCGACATAGCGCGCGCGCCAGCGATCGCGACCGTGCCATTTAGTTAAAAGTTCACAGTTGCTGCTCGAGCGACCTCCCCCCCCCCCCCGCGTCCTTTCATGCTCCTTCAAGACGGGCGGGACGTTTCCTCTCTGCTTGAGCAGCATTCGACGGCAGGCCTCGCACGCGGGATGATGTCGCATGCGCTCGTTTCATCTCTGCTTCAGCCGCGTTCATCGTCCCCGGTCGCGCGCTTTTACCCGTGGGTAGAACATACGATGCGCGGCGGAATGTCATCGATGTGGACTTTATGCGGAACAAGACGGCGACAGCAACGGCGATGGCAAAACCTGTCGAGAGTGTCCATATAATTGCTGTCGCAATAAAACATATGATTTGCGGTGTAGTTACTTGCGCTCCTCTTAAAGGGGCCCTTTAAGAGGAGCGCAAGTAAGGAGGGAAAGGTTTTATGATAATTCAAGGGGAAGCGCTTTACTGTTTGAAGCAAGGTCGGGCTGCCTGAGAACGCGTAGTTATAAAGCGAGATTCAGTAACGAAGAAGAACTATGTACATGCTGCGGGGGAACTAAGGAAACGATGGAACATGTACTGATTGAATGTGGCGATATTCACCCAGGTATACGTGTGGGCACGAGTCTACATGAAGCCTTGGGTTTTAGGGACAACAATGGAAAGCTGAACACGCCCGCGATAGAAATAAGTAAGAGACGGTTAGAGTATTGGTGGCAGAAAAGTAGAGATAAAGTACAAAAATAAATAATTGGGGGAAAAAAGGTTATTCTGCCTTAAGAGGCAGAGAGATGGACTGTGAATTTATATTTTTTGTTATAATAACACAGATTTAATCAATGTAGATAAGGCATTAGGACAACATGAAACAAGGAAGTTTTTTTCTTTTTTTCTTTTTTTATCCTTCGAGCCTGGTGGCAGACATGTCACCGCCCCGTTATAAAGGGGACGCTCATAGCATCCATCCATCCATCCCTGCAACACTTTTACAAGTAACCATCGAATGGCTTCACCGAAGGAGTTTATTGCCTCACGAATCGAACGCCGCAAATTTTTTTTAGAATCCGTCAAGTACGGGCGGAGTTACAGAGTTGTCACACACACACACACACACACACACACACACACACACACACACACACACACACACACACACACACACACACACACACACACACACACACACACACACACACACACACACACATATACATATATATATATATATATATATATATATATATATATATATATATATATATATATATATATATATATATGTATCGCCTTGATGTTGATAATAAATTCAGTTGTAAGTTTGTGATTGTCCGTGTCTGTTTCGTCCTTTGTCTAAGAAAATTTTTTCGTGCAAGAAGTTGTAGACCATGGAGTACCAACTAGCTCGAACCGACACATTGTTGAATTACAGGGATTTGTGTCACGCTTAACTGCTCTCTCTCTTCTCGCGTTCCGATGAACGCGCTGAAAGCTAAGCAGGGAGGGATGGCACGTAGGAAAAAAGTTACGTCACGCACGCGTCATGACCTTGAGCAGTTTCTATGTTTTTTTTTCTTTGAACGCGCGGCTAATTTTGAGTGAGATCGCGAGCGAGCGCGCGGGCACGTGGAGACCTCCCGCGGCGGGCGCAGGAACTATGCAGCCCACGATGACGAAATCAGCCAATGACCGGGAATTTGGGTTTATGGCGCGGTCATGTGAGTATATGGCATCATTTGTAGAGAGAATATCGAGGGAGCGATTTTTAGCTGATTTTGAGAATTAATTGTAAATTCGAGGCTGCGTGCTCCGTTATAATGTTTGGCTCGCGTGTTCTCCGGAGCCTCGATGACGGATCGGCAGCGTTTTCTGACCATGCTGAAAAAGTGTTGCAGGTCCCCCTTGAGAACATGGGACAGGGGGGAAACACGTTCTTCCCACCTTCTTGAGGAGAGCGCAAGTAACTGTACCACGAATTCCTACCAACTAGCGCAAACCAGTATACCCTCCTAAGTTATGGTATTTAATTTTCTCAAAAGTGAATTACGAATTTTCTGAGCAGGCTCAATGCTTTGTGTCCAGGGAGTGAGCATTATTCTCAGAAGCCGCTGTCATCGAGTGCACCTCTGATAAGCGAGACCGCTAATCAGCGCCGAGAATGCCCTCTCCACGCTGGCCTGTGTGACAAGCGCACGAAAGTCCGCGTGCGTTTATATAAACATCACTGGTGGTCACTCTTTTCGTTTTTCGCAAAATTTCAACACATCTTTATTTTGGAATCCCTGCCTGAGATACGCGTTAATACTGTTCCCTGGGATATGCGTAATTGCTCACGTTGCATGACCTCGGTTGTTCCGGAATGCCAAGCTTTACCCTGAACCGAAAAACGATAAAAAATATTTCGGTTTCATTCCGGAACAAAATAATAGATAACGTTTCAGTTACGTTTTCGTTCCGGTGAAAAATATCGTTTTTTTTTTCGTTTTTGGTTTTCTTTCCTTTCCGACACACTCTTGAAGGCCGATGCTCGTGACGCGCGAAGACAGCGTCAACGTAGCACTGCGTTTCCGTTATCCCACTTTATTGCGTCAATGCCTCGCGCTGTACGTCTCGAGTATGCAAAACAAGCAGCTTCGAGCAGTCTATATAGATCCCCTCACCAATACAGCTTTTGTTTGTCTACTCGCGCGGGCACTTTTCCGCTCGGTGTGACGACATATCCGTGTTTACTCGCATCGCCTTCCAGCGTGACAGCCAGCGAGATATCAACGCCCCGTCTCTCCTTTCGCCGTTGCCTTCCACAAGTTCCGGCTTGTGTGCGGCTATGGGGAGGTGGCACACCGGGTTCTTGAGTCCGATTCAGACGGTGGCGTTGTGGATCTCTCTCGATATGTGACGGAAATGCTGCTGGCGTGATCATGCATGTGTCTGCGAGGAAGCGTGTAGCGCTCGCTGTGGGTACACAGGACTTCTACTTGCGGCTGAGATTATCGCGCGATCGCGGCATAGTGTTTGATGAGGCGGGGCGAAGCACGCTCGCACCACACGCGAACTGCAATAACGTACTGTTAACAGTGAAGTACAATTTTCTGACCAGCGTACGCATGGACATTGGTTACACGCGGACGGCTATGGCGCAATTGATATTTATCTACGTGTTTGCCTAGTCTCAACTCGAGCTGTCTTACAGTTGAGTGGCATTTCTTTAACGACGACCTTTAGCGAGCTGTAATGTAGCGTAAGGAAAGAATAGCGTTGGCATGGCAAGTTGAAGTCGGCGGATTTCAGACATTACGCAAAAGCGTGCGGTGTGCGAACGTGCGGAAGAACATCATTCCGCTAAATACGTACGCTAGGAAGTATATTAATAATCATATAGGAACGAAAAAAAAAATCAGTCAGAAACCGCCACGGCCCAGGATTTATGGAGTGCCGTTAAGTTGTCCAGGGTGGCGGATATATATTAAACCGAAACGGCCACCAACTGCCTCGTCTCTCCTATACCACGCATGCTGCTTTGATTCGCAAAGTCCTGCTGATCGAATAGAGTTGGCTTCGATATAGCACGAACGCTTTTTTTAAACTGCGGAGCTCTTTAAGGGACGCCTTGTCGTCGTCTCATGTCGTGTTGTTGTCACGCAGTCCCATGTCTCGCGTCGGCGTCGTGCAGGTCCCACACACATAGGTCGGGCTGGCTGCACGTTAGGAACGTGAGCGCTTGCATGCCCCTTAACTCCAACGTCGCGGAAGGAATAATCCGTCGGTCCGAGCCAGCGAAACACCGCTGTCGGGAATTAGACACAGATCTGCGGAGGAGAGAAGCGGAGGCGAAACGCCATCGCTGGGAGTTGGACGCAGCGTGCTCGGAGCAGCAAACAGTAGAAATACAGATCATCGCAAAACAAACCGGGTAATCACAAGAAAAGAACAGAAAAGGATATAAGATATCACATAATCACAAGAATAGGACAGAAAAGAGCAGATGAACACAAGATAAATACAGGGTAAACACAGGCGAATCAATACTCTGCAGTTTGTATGCAGCTTTCACTTGGGGTGTAATTGGCTTTGATATTTCTTTCGTGCTGTTCTATTTCATGGATGAACGACTCTGGCAAGAAACATAGCTAGAGAGACAAGACATAATGTCGTTTTTCCGTTTGCATAGTGCCGCCAACGTACACGGAACACCACAGTGTTGCTACTCGTCCTTGAAACTTGACGCTCGGGCAACGGTCGGACTGTCGCGGCAAATGGCGTCTCATTGGGCGTGCTTTTCTTTGTTTTTACGTTAGCCCCCGCGTGTTGTACCTCCTCCGTCTCCGTTGTTTTATGCCATCACGTGATCTCGCTGTCTCTCAACTAACTCGATTCGAGATAATACGCTCCTCAAGCATTGCACAATCTGAGAGAAAATAAGTTGCACAGGGTGTCGCGTAAACAACGCCCACCGATCACACTTAGCATCAGAGGGATGCCGAGAGAGAGAGAGAAATGCACTTTATTTTGCGAGAAGACTTGAGCCCAAAGGTAAATGGTCTCCTCAATCCAGGTAGCCATGACTCGCTGCTGCCGCCCGAGCCTTGTCCACCAACCATTATTGGTCTCTGAAGTGATGCGCCAGCAGCAGAGCCTCCCACTGGTCTTCTGATTGTTTCTCCTCTGGTTCTGCTCTGTTCAGCCCTTTAGAGCCTGATGGTGGCGATGTAGGTGGCACGTGCGAGTTTTTCTTGCACCACAGCACCATATGGCGCAGGGTGTTGGGCGTGTTCGGCGGGCAGAACTTGCAGTACCGCCCGTAGGTCCCGGGATTGCAGCAGCGTGTTCGCCTGTGTGGCGTTCTTTCTTCTTTACTACGTCTCGTGTTTTCAACGACACCCGAAGACAACATTTCAGAAGTAACGCGCCATGAGGCTCCCTCTTGGCACGCTTTCTCTTTAGCTCGGAGTCGCCAGATGGAAGACAAGGCTGCGGAACGGAGGGCACGGAAGGCTCGCGGCAGCGCGCGCTCGCAGACAGAATCCTAAGGTGAGAGCCCGCGAGGCCGAAGCTGCACGTCGACGCCGCGAAGCAGATTCCGCCGTTCGAGCCCGCGAAGCCGAAGCTGCTCGACTAGCTGCACGGCTGCGGCGCGAAGACCCCGCCGTTCGAGCCCGCGAGGCCGAAGCTGCACGGCTGCGGCGCGAATCGGATCTTCAAAATGTGAAGGACCGTGAAGCAGCGAGAAAGCGCGCGTACCGGCAAGCAGAGCCCGAGGTTGTGCGAGCACGTGAGGTGGCTGCAAAACGCATCAGGCGGGCTCTGCCCGAAGGCGCCGACGCGCGCTTCCAGCGGGACTTCCTTGATAACAGTTTCGGCCATAGTTGCGGTGTGTGCAACACATTGTGGTTCTCAAACAATCTAGTCACAATATCTTCCATGAAGAAGGACCACGCTCGCGCCAATGCCATCGCCGTGCTGCAGCGCGAGTTCGCTTCGCCCCACTCATCATCATTCACCACGTGGTTATGCTGTGATTTTTTTCAGCTCCCGCTTTTGTAAATGATTTTTGTGGTTTTTCGTGTGCTGTTCTTCAGGACTCTGCTGCGAATCGATGCATAAGCCGCCATTGATCACGTCGGTGCCGGACTTTTGCCGGTAGGTCGGTTTTTTAGCATTTTATCGGACTTTTACTTCTACGGCCTCGCCGCGCCAGCCGAGGAGAACGACCAGAACGCCTTGTTGGCGTCTGCCGGGCAGGACGCGTCCTGAGATCCTCCGGCTTGGCCGATATGATGGAGGGTGCGGCTGTTGTTATGGAAGGCGACGACCTTCCTCCGGAGGATTTTGGAGAAGAGCACGGCTGGTGCTCCGCCGCGGTCAAGAAACACTCTAGGCGCACAGACGCTAGTGCTACAGAGCGTGCCACGGCGTGCGGCGAGAACGCCGGCGGTTATTTCAGTGCAACAAGAAAGGATCTAGACTTGAAGAACGAAGTTATCAAATCATCAAGAATGCCTCGGCTGCCGAGCGAGCACTGGAAGACTATCGTTCGCGCTAGGGGTGGCTTGGATATTCAGCAGACGGCTCGGCTAGACTTGGCCGGGCGATCGCGGTGGCGGCCAGAATTGTGCCTGAGCTAGCCGATCAGGATGTTGGTGCAATGCAAAATATTATAGTTATCAGCACGGCGTCCCTGTAGTGTCAGGAGTCATTACGGTTTCGGTGTCTTTACAAACGCCATCTCTGATGCTCGCCAGAAGCAGCGAACGGCCTCGAAGATGCCCTACGGTTGCTATGCACCCGACGGTATGTGGAGAGAGCGCCGCTTATGGGCTCAGGTCTCAGGTGGCACGGGCTTCAAGTATCCGAGAGGCGCGTGATCTACCCGGGGGCATTGAACGCTCGACTCGCATCGCGCTACGACGCATATAGGGCGTCGCCCAGTCATGTAGCGTTAGAGCTTTGAATAAAGCAGTTTTATAATTCAGCTCTACAGCACATCACTATAGAGCAGTCCCGGGCGAACGCCTACTCCTACCTCAGGATGAGATGCCTTACATTGGGAATCAAGCAGTATGAGATCAACAACTATGAGGCTGCCCCGCATGCGACATGTAAGGGGGTCATTCGAAAGATTGATATATCAGAGAGCCAGACGGATCTGGAGAAGAGTATCCTCACTGACAGAAACCCTTCGGCTTTGGGAGTGAAGCGCATCAAGAGCAATGAAACGGTGGTTATCGTCTTCGACGGCTGCAAGGTTCCAAATTTTGTTTATTTCGGCACTGCGCTGGTCAGACGCTCGCTCTACCATCGGCAGCACGACTGCTGCTACGCCTGTGGCAGGCTGGGGCACAGGGCGGATGTTTGTCCGACACCGGACGAAGCTGTGTGCAAGCAATGCGGGATCAGCAACCCTAATGAGAATCATATGTGTTTCCCGAAATGTGGGCTCTGTGTTGGCCCGCACGCTACGACTGAGAAGAGTTGCAAGCAGAGGCTCCCACTGCCTTTTATTGTGCGACGGCGGCGAAGAGAGTGACGTGCAGAATCCGAGCGCCGTAGCCAGCTATCGGTATCTGCCAGCGCCGACGTGGGTCTGACCCAACGGCCACGCAGCCGATCCAGATCCAGAGCACGGTCCATGTATCGTTCCCGAGGCCGGAAGGATGGAGCCTCTTCTAAGGGCCGACCCCGGTCCCGATCCACGAATCGTCATCGGTCCCAATCGAGGGGCCGATCTCGCTCGAGGAGCCGGACCGGGGACCCGCAGGGAAAGGTCCATTTCCAGAGTGCACCCGAACCGGCATTGCAAGGTGGCACTTGGGCTGATCGTGTGCGCAGCGGCGGAAGACCCGGCGAAAAGGTAACGGGGGGGCACTGCGTCAGAGCAGGGTCTAGAGCAGTTAAACCAACACCTCCCACATGAATGTATGTATGTGTGCGGTTAAATGCTTTTTTTTATCCTTCCCTGTTTCTGTGTTTCAAGGTTACATTTTCGTCCTGTCTTAAATCATTACGCAGTTCCTGTTTTTTAAATCATTTACGATCACTGTGAAGCGACTAGGGGCAGTTCTGTTTTATTGTGTAATTTGCGTTTTATTTGTGTAATTGCTTCTGTCAGCGCAGCATTAATGCGCACAAATAAACGGCCTCTACACTGGATATTAACGCACGCACACACACACATATTCAATAGTTTATTTCTTTGAGCGCGCATAATTTATTTATTTATTAATAATGTAAGCCATGAAGGCTCATACAGGAATGCGCACACAAACCGTTCTCGCGAAGCGTCTATACAAAGACGCATGAAAAGACCAAGAAGACGGGGAAGCATTGTGTACGGTATAGACACGCTATGTCAGTAAAAAAGTACAAAAAACAAAGTCAAGTTGTACAATGAGCATCTCATGGAAAACCAATTAATGCAATAAAAAAGACGTCTGCCTCGGTGGGATAGTGGTTACAGTGCTCGGCTGCTGACCCGAAAGTCGTGGGTTCGATCCCGGCGGCGGCGGTCGCATTTAGGAGGAGGCGAAATGCTAGAGGCCCGTGTACTGTGCGATGTCAGTGCAGGTTAAAGAACACCAGATGGTTAAAATTTCCGGAGACCTCCACTACAGCGTACGTCGTAATCATATTATACTTTTGGACCGTAAAACCCCAGGTAATATTTTTAATTATAAAGACAAATAAACGACGCAGTGGATATGCAGCACAAAATGCAGAACAGTATTGGAAACACTCAGTGACATGGGCATGCAATCGGGCATCCAAGAAAAAAAGAAAACTTCAGATACAAAAGGAAAAACACACAGATACTGCGCGTGTATGCAAAGTTTTATGGCACAGTAAACACGTGTTCATCATTCTGATAAGTACTCAAGGTGCAACTCGAGTGCCGATACAGATGCGGCCCCAGTTTAGGAGCAAGAAATGTCAGCAATAATAATCATAAAGAAGCTCCGATTTCATCTTAGCAGGATATTTGGAACATACTACCGCTCGGCCCTTTATCCTGTGTACAATATGTATGATGCCATTTATAATAAATGAGTAAATTGTTTGTAAACTTAGCAAAATAAGCCGCCTTAGTCGCACTTAGGCAGCTTCGCATCACTAAAGTGCGTGTGTTGGGATACATGTACTGCCGCTACTGACACATATATAAATACTTTAAACGATTCTTTGTGTATTTGGAATGCAGAGTTTACGAGGAAATTAAGTAAGGCTTTAGACTTGACTCTGTCGTTTCCGGCGTAAAGAAGAAGGTTCGTTTTCAACATAACAAGTCTACATTTACCTCTAGCGCATAACACATGCACAGGCCGTCATCTTACATGAATTACGTGCTCTCTTAATAAGCACTTACGCAAGAACAGCACTAAAAGCTGTCCAAGCTTTAAACAAGAAAAGAAGAAGCTCGCTAGCGTGCACTTATTTCCGGACGCATCCGTGCACCGCAAGCGCGTTGTGCAGCGCGTTGTGCAGCGCGTTGTGCATGCTGCCTATACCTGGCGACAACTTTCTGTGGCAGCACAGCCAAGGCTACGCAACCGAACCACGCACTTTTTTACTCCCCTTCTGTATGTAGTCCGCGAACGCTAGCTTTTGTAGAATACGTAGCATAAAAGAAAACATAAAAAGAAAAGAAATAGGTATTACGTTCAAGATTGTTTGCATTGAAAGTAAGAATGATAATCCCGTAAAGGATTTGTGATTTTTTCTCTTTCGAGTTTCAGGTTTTCTGGTGTCCGTGTCACGTTTTCCGTCCCCACTCATCAACGATGGCGTCGCTCGGCTGCAACAGGTGCACATCGAAGCTTGCAAGTGAGCATAAGCGCGTGTTCGTTAGGTGATTTGTGTTCATCGATCAGAAAAAAAACGAAGACAGCGTTGCGTTGTGAATTATTTTGTTGATTTGCCCATACTATCGCCGAGAAAGAAGTGTGCAAGTGATACCACCATCGCAAGTGGGTCTCTCATCGCGATAGCTTCCTTGACGTTGACGACGGCGACCTGCAAGTCTTCAGCAAGAAGAGCCGCTTGAAAGCAAAACTGCGATTGGAAACAGTACGTAAAATAAGTGGCCCATTTCATAAAATGCGTTGCATACATGGTCGGTATTTTGGTTGCCTACTATTACTGATACAGTCGCACCGTACATTGCGTCTAACACCGTGCCCGTCGGCGTCTACGGCGGGAGGCGTTTTGGCGTTTTGAATGAGAGCGATTTACGGTGACAAAATCACCCATGCACAGCTTTGCTTCGGCAACGGACGCGTTCATGACTATTATGCGACTGACAGCGTGATTTTCAATTTCCAAAAAAAAAGCATTCTTGACCACGGGAGTAAGGAACGCGTGTCACCCGTTTGTATAATCGCACACGTGAGACGCCCGCTCCTGAGTGGTCGTGACCAACATATCTGCTGCCTTTCGATGCCTTCGCGTCCCCTAACAAAATAACGCGAGCGTCTCCAGAAAGTTATAGCGTCTCCAAATGTAGGAAAACGACGATGTCGACCATGTGTGCACCGAAATTCAGAAAATGGCTTGTTACCCTTGCGTAAGGTTTCCAATTGCGCAGTTACTGCTGGGCCGTGGCTTTTCTTTGTTCTTTGAAAAGTAAAACCGACCGCTTTAATTAAGCTGATTCCTGCGTTCCTTCGCAATACGAAATAGTCTATCGCTTTCCCAAGAAAATAAATGTAAACAATACTAAATGGTGCTCACTTTGCACGTGGACTTGAACCGCTAGCACATTAGCGTTATATAATTTGATCTGCAGAAGAGCTCAGCAACGATTCCAGGTATTTGTGCTGCATGCTTAAGTATATGTGATGTTGTTAGTGGGCTCAGGCCTCTTGCACACAAAGAAGGTCTCACAGAAACGTCGAGGCTTTAATGTGGACGCGGGACGGAACTGACGAGCACGTTGAACAAGCACATACACATAACACACACTTCGGTCTATACGTTTAGTGAGTAGCGTCTATCGACGCGGCGACGGCACACTCACACACTCACGGCACGTCGACCGCGCGGCGATGCTGTCACCGACGATCCAGGCGTGCGTCGGAACGAAGGCCCTGCGCGGGTTGGTCTGGAACGTCGCCCAGCACGGTAGTCGCCCAGGATACGGCTTGACCGCACCGGAACCCGTTGACGCCCGTGGTACACAAGACCCAGGCACAAGTCTTCAGTCAGTGGCCGTACACTTGGTCGGGAACGCGGGTCCCGCCCATGCAGCTCAGGCTAGCCTTCCGCCGGCCGCTCTCGCGCCAGACATGCCCTCGTTCTCTTCTTCTCGCGATCAGACGGCACATGCGCGCAATCGGCCGCGTACTTCAAATATTCTAAATTCCTATCACATTTCCCCCCAATTTCAAGAAGTCGAGGAGGAGCACAAAGGCGACGTAGCACCACACGACGTAAGCGACGTAGATGACACGTAGCACAAAGTCCCTGCACGTTATTCGTCGAGGATCACGCCATCACTCCAAGTTCTTCGTGTCCTTGCAGAAGCACTTCTCCGAGACTTCTCGGCGAGGCATAAATTGATGATGCAAACAGTTCGCGCAATTCTGAGGTCTTGGTCTGATGGAGCACGTCCGACTAGGTGGCGTGGGACTCTTTGCTCCTAGCACGTGCAACACAACCTGGTAAATCGTCTGGTCTCCGACTGCATTCCGGGCCAGTAAAACTCAGTGACGACTCGACTGAGCGTTTGCTTCACTCCCTGATGACAAGCGTGGCTCCGTTCATGAGCTATCCTCATTACATTCTTTCTAAGGTCCTTGGGCACCACCAACTGGTCGAATATTTCCCCTCGTGTCGTCTTGTGTTTCCTGTATAGAATGCCATCTTGCAAGTAATATTCATTTTCGCTGCCACCCGATATCTGCATCTTGCCGACCTTTTCGAAGCAGCGCCTGAGAGATCCGTCGTTCTTCTGCAAGTCCTTTAATTTGCAGTGACCTACCCCTGTGATTGCGAGTTGCAGCACTGGCAACGCTGGCAGTGACGGTGTCTCCGTACCCTTTGCAGCAGTGATGAACCCGGTACCGCACACGGCCAGCTTCTGTGTCTGTCTTGAGGCTACGTTTCCAACCCCGTTCGTTTCTTTGTCCTTTATGCCTGGCCGCCCTAATTGCGAAGTAGGTGGCCCCCGCATGGAAGGGGGACTCGTATCCCTCCGAGTTCTGTCTGGCGACCACAATGTGACCGGGTCATTAGGTGGCCGGGCTCCTTCAATGTTCCCCAGCACCACGTCATACAAGGGGTCCCGCATGCATTTAACCCGCGCAAGGCCTGTAAAGAATGGCGTGTCGAGAAATACAATGGCTTCCGGTAGGTAACGAATCGTGCGATCCAGCAAGAATACCGGTCTTGTTGTTCCTGTCATTTTCTCTCGAGGTATCAGAGAATGCCGCACAACTACCGTGTTGCAACCAGTGTCTCGTAGGACCGATACCGGTTGCGATTCAAGGAAGCCCCTACGCACTGGCAGCTTTGCGACGTCGCATCCGGGGGTTGGTGGTATTAATGTCGTATTGACGATGGGAATCGTTTCGCCGCTTTGTAGTACGACGTACCCATCCCCTTCGTCTGTCGGATTTTTGGGCGGCGATGGTGCCATCATACACGAAGCCTGTCCTGTATCTTGTTTTGAGAGTCCTACCCCTGGACCGCTTCTGCGGGACCATCCGCGTTCTGCAGGATGTCCTTTACTCTGAGACCAGCACTCCGAAGCTCGATGACCCGCCTTGTCGCAGAGGAAGCATTGGTCAGTTGACCTAGACGTCTTCGGTATTTCCGCCTTGCCGGAATGCTCCACCGTGGCCTCTTTGAGGGTCTTCTCCTTGCTCATATTGGTGAGGTGTTGTGCCTCTATGAAGCAGTCGGCATTCTTCGCCAGCGCGTCGAGGGTCTTGCAATTCCTTTCCTTCAAAAATACTCGTAGAGGCATAGAACAGCTTTCCAAGAACTGCTCGCCAATCATGGCGTCGCGAAGGGAGTCGAAACTCTTGTCTGTTTGGCTCATTTCAATCCAGTGGTCGAAGTAGCCAGATATCCTTCCGGCGTATTGCATGGCGGTCTCGTTGTCTTCGGGTCTCGCGTTTCGGAACTTTTCGCGGTACCCCTCAGCGGTGTACCGAAAACGCTGGAGCAAGGTAGCCTTCAGCTGGTCGTAATCTGTGGCTGCGTTAGAGTCGAGTCGCCCTATGACCGTCAAGGCCTCTCCGGTCAGACACAGGCTGAGGGAGAGTGCCCATTTCGTGCGGGGCCAGTCTTGGCTTGTCGCAACTCGCTCGAAACGCTTCAAGTAGGCGTCTAGGTCATCCCGTTCCTCGTTGAACGGCGGAATCAATTTGTGAGGGCTGAAGATGTCGGGTGCTGCCCTAGCAAGCGCCTGTCCCGCACTGGCATCCGTCGCCGCGCCTTGCGTACTGGCAGTCTTTTCCTGGAGCTCGATCTTGAGCTTGAGCACGCGTTCTTCGGCCTCCAACCTCAGGCGGTCTTGCTCGGCCTGCGCTTTCGCGTCCTCGCGATTTTGGGCACGCTGGTCCCGTTCCCTCGCGATTTCCGCGTCGACCCAGCGCTTGAGCTCCGCTCCCGTCATTCCGAGATCCTTGCCTATGGCGTATAGCCTCTCAAACTCCATCATTCCCTCTTGTGTGCTTGAGTATCCTGGCAGGCTCGCCAAAATTGCGATGTTGTTAGTGGGCTCAGGCCTCTTGCACACAAAGAAGGTCTCACAGAAACGTCGAGGCTTTAATGTGGACGCGGGACGGAACTGACGAGCACGTTGAACAAGCACATACACATAACACACACTTCGGTCTATACGTTTAGTGAGTAGCGTCTATCGACGCGGCGACGGCACACTCACACACTCACGGCACGTCGACCGCGCGGCGATGCTGTCACCGACGATCCAGGCGTGCGTCGGAACGAAGGCCCTGCGCGGGTTGGTCTGGAACGTCGCCCAGCACGGTAGTCGCCCAGGATACGGCTTGACCGCACCGGAACCCGTTGACGCCCGTGGTACACAAGACCCAGGCACAAGTCTTCAGTCAGTGGCCGTACACTTGGTCGGGAACGCGGGTCCCGCCCATGCAGCTCAGGCTAGCCTTCCGCCGGCCGCTCTCGCGCCAGACATGCCCTCGTTCTCTTCTTCTCGCGATCAGACGGCACATGCGCGCAATCGGCCGCGTACTTCAAATATTCTAAATTCCTATCACAGTATATCAAGTCATGTGGTAGATTTCGACTATATTTGTGAATAAACTATCTGCGTAAATTCCCAAATAACATCATGAGCCATGAATACTCGTATGGAAACGCACATGTTGTATGCGCTCGCGAAACCAAAACCGAAATCGCCCGCGAACGGAGTACTTGGCGTAGTAACACATGTGCAGAAGCTCCGCCCACGTAGCTTTGACTGTGCTGCCACAGAAAGTTGTCGCCAGGTTAGAGTGGCCAGGTATAGCTGCGGCGGGAGGCGCCATGGCGGCCGTCGTTGCACACGACGCGACTGTCCCCGCCCTCAGCGGAGCGCGCGGGCATCAAGGCACCCTAATATACACAAAATATTTGCGCATATTTTTTATTGGGCACACGTAGAAACAAAACGGCGGTGCGTACGTAGATTGTAGGAATTTTCTTCGTGCAATGCGGATACTCGTCTGATGCGCCGGCGTGGGTGTCGAATAATGCCAGGCAGTGAGCGTCGCTTGTTTTCTGCTCTTTTGCGGCGGTAGTCAACGCATATGTGCAACGTGCGTAGTTTTCCTCGGCTGCTGTCGTTTTGCGCTGTGCGGGTGCTTTCAGTACATCGGAGTCGCGTCTCGCGTTTATTTTCTTTTACTCGCTCCTATAGGCAATGTGTTTTCGCGCTTTTGTCGCAAATTTCGTCTCGCATTCCCTTAAAATGCCAGAGATGTCTTGTGACGCTGTTTTCCTCTTTTTCAATTTCTCAATGCGACTTGGAAGACGGCACCCGGTAATGGGTCTCCCTTCAGTTGCACTCACAGAACGCGTGGTAGAAAGGAGATAAAAAGTAAGTTCCGAAGAGATGGCGTCTGCGGGTGCCCTGCTAAATGTGACCGAGGTGGGAAATTATCTCCTTGCGCGTTAGATAGTCCCGGCCGCGTGGCAGTGCCTAGAACATACCGGCACTATACGGCCACAATTTCACGGCTTTAGCTGCTTCTGGATTGCGTTACCCTTCTTTTTTTTTTCGCACCAAAAGAGCTAGTGCCCACCGCGCTTAAAAACATTGTGCGTGCTCTCTGGTGGTCTTGAAAGTAGCAATTAACGCGGCGCGTTTATTATGAAATAACAGTGGGGATATTAGGCGCAGTGTAGGTCACCCATTATGAAACTCGTTGTATATAGTAATAATTGTTGGTGTTTAACGTCCCAAAACCACGATATGGTTATGAGGGACGCCGTTGTGGAGGGCTCCGGAAATTTCGGCCATCTAGTATTCTTGAACGTGCACTGACACCGCACAGTACACGGGCCTCCAGCATTTTGCCTCGTAAATGCGACCGCCGCTGCAGGAATCGAAAACGCGACCTTCGGGTCAGCAGCCGAGCACCTCCGGCATAAATAATTAGGGAGGTTACGTGGAAGAAGTTTGCGTTGGACTGTACATAAATGGAAGAAGGAATATTGGGAATTGCAGGTTGAACGCATGACAGTGTCCATTATACATGCCCTCTACTGAAGGGATGAAAAGAGAGAGAGAGAGTGACCACATGGTAATCGTAACCAACACAGGCGTGGGATAAGTAAATGAGCGAATAGAAAAAAAGAAAAAGAAACGTGCAGGTGTGCACCAGAAGAGATTAATATGAGTGGCCCCGTAGAACCGAGCACAGAAACGTTATATCGGCCAATCAGCGACGTTTGGTGATCCTTATGGGCAATAAATGATGGCTGGTTCCCCTAGCGACTTATGCGATGAGAGAAACCGTAGTGGAGAGCTCCGCATAATCTTGAACCACCTGGGGTGCACTGACCTCGCACAGTACACGGAAATAATGTTTTTCGTTCGGTGACCTCGTAATTTTTACTTCCACCAGTTGGCGGTTGCATTCGCAGCTTTTGCCTGTGTGCGGCGATATTATGTTCGCTGGAATGAATAAAGTGTATAGTTTTCTCATTATTTTTTCATTGACGAGCCGCCTTCAGTAATATGGTGCTTACTTTTACAGTCTGGAAACGGCTGTCGCATGTCAGTCATTTTCTGATCCGATGTGTATATACTGTGCGGCGTGGACGCTAACTACCAGAACACCCGCGCTATAGCCCTGGCGAGCCTTTTGTGCTTATGCATGTCTTATTTTTTAAGAGACTTATTACGCGCACTCACTTGCATGAAAGTTACGCGCTGCCGTCTTTTGTTCCCATTTATTACATCTGTTTCGTGACGCCGCACGTTCCTCGAACGTTGAGTTGCAAAAATAATAATTATGGCTGGAATGACTTTCACTGGCGGCTACACAAGGGCAGAGCTAATTTTATCGTTTGTATGTTCATTGTCGTGCTTATACCGTTTTAGATCCCGCCGACGAAAGGCAGCTGTCTTCAGTTGCTTTTCGTGATTTTTTCGCAGAGTAGTGGCCCTTGCAGCTACATACACACGCACTCGCCCGCCCACCCTCTCTCACACAAAGCACTCAACTGTTGACGCTCATTGACGGCAAAACACGGGACGCGGAATAGCTGCTCCTGTAACAGCTCTTGTTTATTTAGACGAGCGCACTGAAGCCTCTGCGGGATTTTCCTGAGCTGCAGGTCAGTCTACAGGCG
Source organism: Rhipicephalus sanguineus (assembly GCF_013339695.2). Taxonomy (NCBI): domain Eukaryota; kingdom Metazoa; phylum Arthropoda; class Arachnida; order Ixodida; family Ixodidae; genus Rhipicephalus; species Rhipicephalus sanguineus. The sequence goes on along the minus strand of NC_051179.1, from coordinate 176,580,523 downwards.
CGCTAATAAACGAGACAGGAGAAATTTATTGCGGCTGCCGTGGTGGACCTCTCGTGTCTCCCCAGTGTTTTTTTTCCTTAGTAAAAATTTTTTTTGTCCACTTTAATGTTCTCTTGTGTTTTTTTTTTCGTGGCCTTCAGAGAGCGCAGAGCTGCCTCGATCGTTGCCCCCGACAGGTCTCTTCTGGCAGCGCCTTTCGTGCCCGGAGGAAAGGCTCGAGAACATTCATTACCCTGTATTATCAGGACTGTTTTTCTTTCTATAGGTTGTGACTCCCTATACCGGAGTACTTCAAACATGAAAAATATACGCAGATCCAACGCGACGCTCCAATCTTAATGATGCAGAACTTGTTTGGTTTCGCGGGCGTGCAACGGGTGACAAGAGGGAGGCCTCTCTCCTTGTAACCGTTTGCTGTGTCACGAAGAAGATGGCGACGTATGATAAACGTCGAGGGGATAATGCCGACGCTTAGTTGCAGAGCAGCGCTGTGCAAATCTAAATGCATTTACGGTTTCTGCCCTCATTTCCTCCTCTCAAACACCCAGTGTAGGGTAGCCAACCAGGCGCTTCTCATGCTAACGTCCCTGCCTTTCTGACACCTTCCTCCTTGCGGTTTCTGTGCACCACTCGTGTCACTATAACACGCACGCACGTTCTTGAATTGACCAAGAGTGTTCGTGTACCGGTGACGTAAACAATCTGCGGCACGTGAAATCTCGGAAATAAAGCTCTTGTGTATTGACGTGCTATTTTTAAAATAGCCTGTATGCTGTAGTCGTAATTATTTGTATCAGATCTTGATTTATTAGTTACGCGGAACCCAGTGTATACATCTGGCGCCAACTGACATCGCTTGATCGTTGATCACTGAGCAGACAAAATAGTCTGTTTGGCGACGAACGCTACCTGAGTGCTTACACCAGACGCCGCGGAATTATTCCAAGTATTTACGTAACCATATATAGTAAAAAAACAGCGCGAAAACACAAGAACGAGACAGATGAAACAGGACTAGCGCTGTGTCTCTGTCTCGTTCTTGTTTTCGCGCTGTTTTTTTACTATGAAGATGTACCAACAAGCTCAAGTTCGCACGCTTCTCAATATACGTAACGCTTTAAATGAACACTTCCGTGACCGATGGCGGCAGCCTGCTCCTTATTCCGTCCACACCTTTGTCCATGATTCTTCCCGTTCGTCGTTTGGTATACCATTGATATCATGTAGTAAGTTTACCCGACCATTCGATTGATCGATTGTAGTCGTACTGCCCGCTAAGCTATTCTTTATTCGCCACTGTGTTGCTTATTTTATGTACTGTTCAGTATAATCAGGATTTGATTTCCAGAAGGCTGACGAAATGAGCGCAGGCAGCCGATGTTCGGTTCGCCCAAGCATCGGTGCGAGCGTTTTATAGCGAGCTGCAGGCGATGGCCGTTTGGCTTAGTTGCTATTTGAGCTTCTTCACTACAGTTTTTCTTATGTTACCCTCAGCGTGTGCGGCGATAAAAGCTGAGGCAGTGTAGCAGTTCTGTACTGCGTGAAGAAAAAAACCAAGTACGTCGTTAATTGAAAAGTAAAAGGTGCGCAAGATAGTTTTCGTGCGGTTCTATGTTATCCCCTTCTCAACAAGCCTCGCTCTACAGCACCATCATCCACCGCCATTTGGCGCGGGCAGGAATTCAAATTCGTAATGTTTGCGTTTGCAGCGTTGGCTTATTCTTGCCAGTTTCCAGTGAGGCCTTGGTACTCTGGTAGCATATATGGGTGCCGGCTAGCTCAGCGCCTCCAGACAGCGATGCGTTTGAACTGGCCGGGTGTATTTTGGTCTGTGACATTGGAGAGAAAAAACACAAATAAGCCGCGCATATGCTTAGGAAATGAAAATGCTTTCAAGCTTGGATGTGACGCACAAGGGCTGTAAAGGCTGAGGTCGGCGTTTTGCTGCCAAGCCGAAAGGAAAAGCAAACCCTCTTAAGTACGCTCCATCGTCTTTCTCAACGACAGCGGAAACACAGTGCGCATGTAGTCTTGGAAGGGCAGTCGTCTTTTAACAAAAAATGTGCTCAGAAAGTAACTTCGCGGTCAAGCATTTTCGCATGTGTGTCCACGGACCATCAGTCAAGCCGCTTCGATCGTCCCGCTTGTCGAGGTACCGAGTTGCTGATTTCGGAGAAGTAAGATACGGAGAGCTTGATGCTAGGCTCATTTTCTTACGGTATGTGACCCGGTGCTAGTGTCGTAAATATTATCATTAAATGTGTGTGGTCGGCATCATGTGCGAGGCCCGCTGCTATTTCTCTCTTAGCAAACAGTGCATAGCCCTGCTTCAAGTAAACAGACGAGGCAGACGCTGTAAACAGGTGAAATATTTACCGGCGCTAGCAAACACGGAAGCGTAGGAAATAAAAAGCCTCGGCCAGTAATATACGTGAAGTAAAATGACTCTGGTCGAACGATGCCACCATGTCAGTGGTCAGGTGAGCGGAGTTTGGTTTCCGAGCGCATCATCATTCCGGCCACGTGGCTGAGCGCCGCACAGCCGCAGCTCCCTGCGGGGCTCGTCGCTGCAGCTTTTCGATCATTGCTGGCACGCTGTTCGACGTGGGACCACGCTCTGTCGGAGCTCGACAGCGGCGGTGCTCTTCATAAATTACCTACTTCGCTCTTGTTGCAGCCTCGCCGGCGAAGAGCCGGTCTTCAATTGACATGGGACCGTCCCGTCGCACACATGCAGGCTGTCAAGGGAGCAAACGCTCTCTTTTGGCTTGGTTTGCGACAGCTGGTCATGGCAAAGTCAGTGCAAAGTTCAACCTGTAAAGTGGCACAGCTGGGGGACCCTCTCCGAAATTTTCACATTCTGTATGTATGTATGTATATGCACACGTACAAGCAGGCGCACAAATATGCATAAAGGAGTGTTCTGCATAATCATGCATAAAATGCATAAAATCATGCAGAATATGCATAAAATCATGTTCTGTCTACGCCCCTGCTAGATTCGTCTCGCAGGGTGTGTAGCTCGTTTGTTTTCTGTGCAATAATGAGTAGCGAGATTTGCGAATCTAAAAAGAATATTCCAGGCAAGCAGCCATAGAACACGGAATGTAACTCCGAATATTTCCATTCTTTTAATCAAAGGGACATACATATGTTTTCCATAAAGTTCCTTAGAAAAAAAATATGGGCTGCAGAAAACAGCACCACCGCTTGTGTTTTCCTCAGAATAATCCCCCCCTCTCCCCCTGCCTTTCTAATACTGTCCAGTGGTTGCTGCTGCGCACAACCCCACTAGAGGAATGTAGCTTACTATGTTTATGATCATGAAATATAACAACAACAACAACAAAAACAACGTCTTATGTCCTCTTTTTGATGTGGACGAACTCAGTTCCTTTGTTTTCGCGTGTCCACATCAGTAGTGTTGGCGCATGCGTGCTTTCTAACTTCTTCGACCACTAAACCCACCTTCGTTCCTTTTCGTTCTACCCTTAGAAGCAACGTTACTAGAACAAACTCAGTTTCAAAGCTCCGTATCTCCGCCAGCGGGGGAGGGTGGTCCGAACGGCGGTCGCGAGAACTAGCGGCGCTGCAGTTCCGTCTTGCGCCACTATCGGCGCGTCGTCTGCTGCCACGGCATAACGCTGCGGCGGTCCGCCGCGGCAACCGCGCGGCAACTTTCTTATTGTACTAGTTAGGGGGATACTTAGGTGGATATGCATAAGGTCGTCTGTATGCATTGGCCCGCGTGCGTTGTTCATTGATTAGCTAAGAATCGATGTTCGGTCTATATTGCCACGCCCACTTCTTGTTTTATTTTTATGTATTCGGGTTTGACCAGCAAGGACGATTATCAACGCTCGACGCTGTCCGCGAAGCAGCGTTCGAGAAGCTTCGCGATTGTAGTAGATCGTTTTGTTAAGATTGCGCGCCGCACGCGAATGTTCTAGCTTTGTCGAGAGACAACGCCGCCACCAGCGATATCGCTGTAAATTTCGATAGCGCCTGTATAAAAGCCGACGCGCTTGACCGCTTGTCAGTTGATCGACGGTCGACGCTCTGTTCGCCGCTATCAGTGTATTGCTGTAGTTTGACTTTCAGCTTCCCGGCCACACGTTCGGCCAAACAAAGAGTTTCATCTCAGACCTGCTGACTGCTGCCTTCGTCGACGTCACGACCCTGTGACAATATTTGAGCTGTCTACATTGCGCTTAACTTCCAAGCATAGGAGTTTCTAAGCGAATGAGGGTTTTCAGCGTAATTTTTATAACTACTACCACAATTTTAGCCGCTGTCGTCTTATCCAGACCAAGAACAACCCAACACGTTTGTGAAAGCCTTTATAGTGTACAAAGAAGCGTACTTACTCGAGATACAAAAACGTTCTAGAAAAACAGTACTCATGTTTGTACAATTTATTGAAAAAAACTATCGAAAAACATCACCAATGCTTTGCACTGTTTACAAGACACGTTTTCGCGACGGTAAAAGGGATACTGATCCAAAATCGGAAAATTTTACGAGAACTCGGTAAATGAAATCTCAGTGTGCGATTACATCGAGTAGATGTCGTCTCTGAGCAGTTTTTTCAGCGGATAGTTGTATTTTCGATGTCTCATCTTTCTACGCCGCATCCTTCTACGGTGCCTTAAACAATTCGAACAGATCGTCCGTGATGTGAGCACCGAGCAGTTATTCGCGCGTACTCTGTCGCTAGAAGAGTCGTCAGTATTCAACTTCAGTTTTTCAACTTCACCGAGCAGATGTTCCATGCCCGCAGCACTTCTTACACTGTACGACAGCCGTTTGCATTTCGTGCTACCGTTCACTACGCAGTTCAACTGCTCGTCAACTACAACTATCTTTTGCACAAGTAAGTCTCAGTTCCCGAAGCAAAGTGTGGGATTTGGCTAGTTGGTATTTCATTATTAAACTGCTCGGCGCAAGAAATTTGACACGGTACACATAGAAAAGACGAGGACCAGCGCTGGTCCTCGTCTTTTCTATATGTGTACCGTGTCAAATTTTTGCGCTGAGCAGCCCGTTCCCGAGCCGGCGAGTGTAAAATATTCCCGCACATCTTGTTCGATACCTCGTCGTAAAATCTCTCGAAAACCCACTGCTTTGAAGGCATAGCGACAGCTGACAACTGATCGAATGTCAGTGTGGTGCAACTCTCGGTCTCGGTAGCGTATGTAGGTAATCGCCTGCCTTTCGTTTTGCTGTTCTATTTCTGGCGGCTCCTCCAAACTGGGCACTGGGCTTTCGCGGGACGCCGTGCGTTTTGGGGGGGATTTGCGCCTGAACCCCGAACATTTTGGCTTTGAAATGCGGGGTGGGACTTCTTCGGACCTCTTTTTGAGGTCCGAAGAAGTCTCATGAAGCGGAGTCGTCGTTGCGGTAGCCGCTCTTGCAGCCCGGCGCAAAGCAAGTCGGCATACCGCACTGTGAATCTGTTCGCCCTCGCTCCGCTTCGTACATCATGCACGTGTCTTCGTACAAGACGCTAAGCCTGGTCAAGAACAGTCGCAAAAATGACGAGCTAACAAAGCGCAGACGACGCTGTAACCCACGTTCGCCCGTACATCGGCGGCGCTAATCACAACAAGCGCCAGCCGCGGGAGCTAGACGTGACTGCAGCGCCACTAGTTCTCACGACCGCCACGCGGACCGCCTCCTCGGCAGAGCTTTTAAACTGAGTTTGTTCTAGTAACGTTGCTTAGAAGTAAGTTCCGGAGCAGCTTGGAAGTCGGAAAGACTATGCTTTCTCATCTAGCCTCGACAGGAGTGGAGATCTACACAGGCCGTATCCTGTAGAACGGCCGATTCCACCAGCGGGAGCAGTAGTCACGTACGTTTGGGCTCCTGCTGTTTGGCATTGCGTATTCCTCGCTACTGCGACCTTGCACGGCACTTCATTGGCACGTAACGACTGCTGTGCGCGCCCAAACACATTGCGCAACGCGTCGCATGATTACCCGCAGCGTCTGCGCGTGGCTTAAGCAACGAGCTCTGTTGGCTGATTCGCCCCGCATCGACGAGCACGCCTCGGGGCAAACCCTTCCGGAGTTCTTTGCAAACACTCGTGCAGTGCCTACTACAGACGATTTTTTTTTTCGTTTTGATTCGTGGGCGCTGGCACCTTCGGCTTTTACATGGATGATCTCTGAGTCTTGTGTGTCGTGACGTCAAATGAACGAGGTCATGACTCGTCGATCGCATTCGTGCAACTGTTTACTGCTTACGGTATATATAGCACCGTTCCTTTAATTGATAAATATACAAAACGACAACGTTATCAGCCAACCTAACTAAACCTATGGGTAAAATAGTCCGTACGGGTGTTGCATAATAGCTATATGTACTTAAAATGCACGCTCTAGAATTCTGCTGCCGGCCATTCTGGGATCAGTAGTTACGGCGTTGTGCTGCGCGGCCGGAGGTCGCAGGTTCGATTTCTAGCGACCTACTTACGAAAGGGAAAACGCTTAGACACGGCTGTACGAAGCATCATGTACACTTTCATAAACGCGAGGTAGTCGAAATTACTTCTGGGCTCCCCTCTGCTGGAAGGATTGCGATATTGCCTCAGTACATCGCAGCGGTTGTCCATATGTGTGTTTATCTTGCGCTGTTTATCCTCAGTGTGTAGGTTCACTGATCTTCGCTAAAGAAGGGCCACTGTTGCACCACTGAGAGGTGTCCTCCATCACCCCCCCCCCCCCTCTGCTCACGCCACGTATTGCAAACACAGAGACACGTTTTCTCCGTCGAAGACCTGTCTGATCGCGGCTCTGTAACCGCAAGCAGCTCAATAAGGTTTCGTTACCGCCGTCTGATTCTGCGTTCTCAATATAGAACAGAAAATTCACGCCTAGAAAGCGAGGGAGGTTAACCGGAGCTGAATGCCGTTTGGCTACCCCATAGTTGTGCGTGGATAAAAAGAGCATGGAAATGGAGAGGAGTGCGATCACGAGCAATGCAGCCGCGTACGCTGAACAGAGGTCATAGGCTCAGCAGCTGTTTAAGTTCGTCGTGAAGGCCCTCGGGCATTAAAAAAAAAACAAACAAACCGAGTAGGTCGACTAAAGCGGCTCTGGAGTTTCTTCCGGAGCATGGAACTCTTTGCATGGACCACATAGGCATGTGCAGGGTTCCCCATTAGGCAGGGGGGGGGGGGGGGCGATGCGAAGTCTCAACGGAGAGCACCCCCTCCCCCCTTCTCCGTTTACCGAGTCTGAAAGAAAACAAGATTTGGAATGGTTGCAAAAAAAAAAAAAAATCACCGCATCTCCACGAAGTGAACGATGATGAGTGGGCGAAACTCTGGGATCGTTCGGTGCAACCGTAATTCAGCCGTGACATTGCCCACTCACGCATGTAAATGAGTGACAAAGCGGTGTACAGTTATATACAATGTAGCTTGTTGTCGGCGTTCTCGCTTGGCCGCTGCTTCGCGCGCCTTCAACTCCGGGGTAGCTTGCGGTCTGCGTCGACGTTGCCTTTCGTGGGCGAGAGCGCGTTCACGTTCGTTCCCATTCATGGCAGAAAGAGAATGTGTGGCCTGAAACGCGCTTATACACCCATGTTCACTGCAGTGCCCTATAGTATTTTTTTTAACTGCTGCGTGCATTGTGCTGTCACATGCTTGATTGATGGGCGCTTAATGTCGGCGTTTTTACGGTGTTTGTGTCATTTTATTTTCTGCTTGTTCACCTTTTGTTAACTTTTTTCTAGATTTTTCGGTTTTCGATTGTACACAACCTTTTTCACAGATGTTTTCGGTTTCGATTGTGCACGGTGCTGTGCCGGAACGGACGGATATACGGCGGAGTGAGAAGCCTCGGCCTTAAGGTGCTTCACTCCTAAAAAAAAAAAAAACGCCAGGGATGTGCGTGAAGTGCAGCACAGTCACACCGAAAGTTGGAAGAGCGGCATTTCTAGAGGCCGCAGTAAACTCTCTTGGGGCTACCGATACAAGTACACTTGCAAGGTACCGACTGCGCCATAAATCATAATTTTTGTGAAGTTGGGAAGCACCCACTACGCCATTATTCGTCATTCTGCGGAGAAGCGAGGTACCAGCTACACATCTGTAAGGCATTACGTGCATTTTGTTGATGCGACGGCTGATAACGATGAAGAATTATTGCGGAGGTCTTTGTAATGGGAGGGAAGCTTTAAACGACCCACTAGTTACGTAATTTGCGTCACTGAAGAAAGTAATTTGCGTCATTGCGTCACTGAAGAAAGTTGCGCAGCCGCATCCGCGGCAATGAGTCTCCGTGTGCGCTGTATCAACCAAGATGAAGACATTTCTTGACGGGTGGGAAAGTCTTGTTGATAAATCAGGGAAGGTGAAAAGGGGCATAAGGGTAAAGTTCTAATAGGAAAGAGCGGGTCTCTAATTCAGGACATCCTGGCTACACGCTCTCTGGTCGAAAAGATAAATTGTCGAGTGGGTCGAATAGGAACGCTAGAGGAAAACGGCCGTCGAATATCGATTGAAATGAAATGTGATGAGAAGTGCGTTCGGCCGCAAAAGTATTTACACAGTTTCACAGCTGAACACCACTCGTGACTCGGTAGGACTACACCTGCTGCACGGTCACTTTGAAATTAATGATAAACGCAGGAGCAGCACGCACGTCGTACATGCGCGTGTAGAGCGGAGTGCTATGCTTGCGTTAATAAAGGATACATCATCGCGCGTGATTTTGAAGGAATACAAACTTGTTGGGATGGCTGAAGTGAGAAAGTTTTTTATACTTTTCGTCAAGGCAAGACATGTTATCCTAATGTCGGGACTATATTGCATAAGTGACCTCGCTCATGTGTTTGCTAAGGAATCGCAGTCGTATGCTCAACAACAGAAACACAGCCTGAGCACTTCGACGAGTCTGCGTTTGAATCTGTCTGTGCATGTCGACGGCAATATCTTAGCTGTTGTCGGTTATACTTCGAACGCCCCTGCTCCGAATCGGTAGCCTACGTTATTTTTTTGGTTCTGGTTAGGTTTTTGTTCGGGTACGCTCCGAGAATATCGGTTCTGGTTCGGTTAGACATTCTGGTTGTAAGTCATGCCCCGGTCTCAAGCGGTCTAGAGTATGTAACAACGCCATAATTTTTTTTCCCTCGAACCAAAGTGTAAGCCGAAGAGCAGGCATAGTTCGTTTTTGCCCTCGTTCCCATTGTCACGCTAGCAATCATGCAGCACCAACCAGCTCAATCCATGATCGACATTATTGAGCCACTAATGAAAGAAAGTTGGTCCACTTTCAATAGTGTCGCCTTCGCTCTCGCAGCGATTTAAGTTGGTCGGAATCAAAAATAAGTCTCTTCGTAAATGAGAGATGCGCTGTCTCCTGTCCTCCTCTTGTCAGTGTTGCATTAGCGCTGTGTCTTTATGGTTGCTTCATTTTGCAACATTTTCAATAAGGTTGTTATGGCGCACCCGAAAGAACCCAATTATTTGTTGAATTTTGGACACGATCCTGTTGCGACGAATGCACTGTGCGCGTTTTGCTGCATATCGGCTGCCATCTTGCGAGCTAGTTGTGCGCTGTTGGCAGCCTATTCTGGACGAATAAAGGCTCCCGCCAGCTGCTTCTGGCTGACCAGAAGAATGGGAATTACTGCGATAATAATCCCTCGTAGAGTAATAAAAAATGACGTGCGATGCGTCAAACATAAAACAATAAAACACGTCTTGCCATCGGACACGTAACGTACGTATGGGCCAGATCGACAGCATTACGGTACTCGCACCATCTGATGCCAGTGACGTTGTGCCCGTATGAAACACCCTTTTTCAATTTAACCACGCCATGGCTCGTTTTCGAGCTCCACGTTTTGCCGTTATGCCTCTGCACACTGCCGCGCGAGCCTGGTAAAGGAGAGACAGAAAAAATTTCGTTCGATGCACCTGCCGTGCAGGCGGAGATAGCGTTTTTATACATTATGCACAAGGAGAGCGCGGTTCATAAACGCGTTCAGTTAGTACAGCCGCGCCAGAGTCCAATTTGCCTGCCCTCCGAGTCCCTTTACTGCACCGGCCCGATAGGGCAGCCGTGTTCACCGCGTGTGTTCTCCTTCAGGTGTTTTGCTTCTGTTGTGTTCAGTTGTCTACGAGTTTTGTTTATTTCTGATAATCTTTGGTTGTGCTCCGCGCGTGTGGCTACAAGTTTCGCCGTGTTTTCATTTCATCGACTGAAATCAGTTTGAAAACGTGGAGCTCGAATATAATATATTCGCCGTAGAAGCCGCGGAAGGGGGTCCTGTTTTGTGTTTTTATTTTTTATCTCTCTTTTATCGAAAATCCTTTCTTTTATTGGTCTTGGTTTGTCTTAGAATACTTCCGTTTAGAGCGCGCCTGCGTGTGGGCCTGCACTGTGCACAGACGCGCACTTGAACACTTCTACTGCCTCAAAAAAGGCAAAATATTCGCCATGTCGTCATCTATAATTTATTGTACACCTCCCCCCCGCCCCCTCACTTACACTCAATATTGTGTACGCGCTGTCTTGTGCTCAGCTTCTTCACCCCGCATAAAGGGTGTTGAAAAAATTTGAATGTTTGGTTTCGACTTATTACTCTTGCGCCGTAGCGAGTCTGCGCATAGTGTACACGCATCCGCGTATTGAACAACGCGTGTATAATAGCTCATTTTGCTGTCACATATATAATGCGTCATCTCCCAGTCCCTATTTATCCGCTTACCACAACGAGGAACTGTAGAGACCCGTTTCCAAGGACCAGTTCTCCCATATAGCGTCTCGGAACAACCTTTGCCCATTAATTTCCGTTTCTCTTAGTTTAATAAATCAAAAAGGGCACGCCTAACCACGTTGTTTTGACAGCAAAAGAACGAATGAACTGAAATCACTAATGTTGCTCACTTTTACCTCGTACAGGTCCGACTCAGGCGCCAGCTGGTGGGAGAGTCCCATAGTGCCTATTTAGAGCCAAGCTCGCATAATGGGCAGCATTACAAGAAAATGACGCCTTTACAAATTTCGCTTGCGATCATATTAGCCGCTTCGTTAGGGGTGAACCGCAGTACGTACGGATGTACTAAGAGCGGCACTTGAACCACAGGCCACATCCTACTTGTCGTAGAGTTGCTGATGAAACAAGTGAAACAGGATATTTAAGAGGAATTGTTTGCGATATTCGCTGTCTCATTGGAAGACGTGGACATCAAGAGGGTGCGTAAATTAAGATCGCACGCGCATCCCTACGGGTGGTTGCAGTTTGACTGGGCGCGCATGAAGCATCGGCAGTGGTTCGGCCCGCATTGCAGCAAGCGGGCTTTCCCGCTCGTCTCCATAGTCTCCAGCGGCTCTCGCTCCAGTGCAACCTCAGGACGGGAGCCGTCGGTGAAGGAGCCGCACATTGCCCGCCCTTTCGGGCAGTGTGCGTGCTTTGATATGAAAATTATTAACTCGTAACTAATACTCTTCACTAGAGTGTTGTTCATTGTTTCACTCTCGTTATTATACTTTCAGTTTTATCATAATTACATTTTTCATTGTGAAACTGCTCCTGCTATGTCAGCAGTATACAGCATACAACAGACATACAGCAGTGTGCATGTTGACATACTGCTGAGAGACAGCAGTATGTACAAAATAATTACAAAATTATTTCCCTCTCTATGCAAAACCCAGTGACACGAAGGTGAGCCTGTGTATTCTGTCTGTTCTTTAACTGTGGCGTTAATTGCAGTATAGTATTTTTATAAAATGTATAGTGTGCAAGATAAGGAAATATATTAGGTGCCATCATACGCAGCCCCCAAAAGTTGTGCAACTCGGACTTGAGCGAGCTGGTGTAAAATCAATCTTTCTAAACTCCATGCGAAACGGCCGGTCGATGGAAACGACGAGAGAACCTCTGAACTCACCTTTCTTTTTTTGCAACTTATAATATGAAACAGTGCGCGTTAGAGCGCGAAAATCAGACCATTAGTCATCAGGCCTTCTAAAAAGAAGAAATGACGTTTCGTGGTGTCCTTCTAAAGGATAATGAACGCAATACCTGCGAGGCGGTACCGTGAAGGGCAGATTCTTGCGTCATATCTCTTTGCGGAATTTGAGGCGATGTAATATGTAAGCCTGTTTTTAAAACATTCGTTTGCTTCGCTATACATAGTGTTCATGTGACGTCACCTCCGCCGCTGTCGCCCTCTCCCGCCATCCCTGGGTACCTCCCTGCATATACCTACCGCAGTTCACGCGCTGCAGCGCGGGGTGTTGAGGGGTTGTCAGCTGTTGCTGTGCGCGATGTTGAAAATCAAGCAGTGCAGTTTTTTGTTGTAGTACTTTTTTTTTTCGAAAGTCTGCCCTTAGGCACGACGACGAGCTCATTGGACCAGGAAGACCTCGATTGTTCACTCGATACGAGACTATAGGATCAAGATGCGTGACACGTCGACCCGTACCGGATTTCCACCAGCAGAGATGCCACCGCCAACTGTGGCTTGTTGCCCGCCACGACCTACATGGGTATATTTAATTAACTCGTTTTCACTGCAAATTATGTGGCCCAAGAACAAGAAAAAATCACAGCATATCCACGGAGTGAATGATGATGAGTGGGCGAAGCTGCGGAGGTTCATCGGTAAATCGTGAATCTTCCGTGAATTCTGCCCAGTACATCATCACCGACGTGAGATCGGGCGCGTTTATACTAAAGGTTCGATGAGTTATGACGACTTGCAGCTCACTTTAATTTTACATATACGCTGTGAATTTTCATTGTTTAGAAAACCATTGCTTTAGAAAACATCTGGCGTCTTTCGTTAAGCAGCTGGCGTCTTTTCGTTTTGCTTTAGAAACATCTGGCGTTCTTTCGTTTTGCTTTTAGAAAACATCTTGCGTCTTTCGTTGGTTTATTTCATCAATCAACGGCGTTTTGAACAAAATTTTTATTAATCACGCACAGGAGAAATCTCACCAGGCACTACATTGGAGGTAAACAATGGCTGCTAATGGGAATAAGAGACAGAAGAAGTCGGCTTTTAGCTAACACTTACACTTCTACTTCTACTAACGTTTCCTACTGGAACATGCCAATGGCTGCTAATGGGGAATGAGAGACAGAAGAATTCGGCTTTTAGTTAACGCGCACGCTGCGAGTTTTTTATTGTTCAACAACGCACAGGAAAAATTTCCCACCGGCACCACGTTGGAGGTCAAGATCTGGTACTAGCGTTACGACTGGTTACGCACTACTACGACTACGAGGGACGAACGGGTGCCGCCTTAAGGAGCTTCGCCCATAAAAGCCCAAAGTCGCTCGAGGCCCACATAATTTACGAGGGGATGAGTGAAGTGAAGCAGCTCCCAGCAAAAACGAGCCGTCGTGCAGAGCGAGGGAAGTTTACAGGAGATGCGGCCCACGCCACCAAAGTATTTCATGCAGCGCGAAATCGAGACCTCCCACGTGTTTTAAACAGTGATAATGCTCAGGCTCTTTGGTCGGCATTCGTGAAAACAGCCGGGAACAAAATGGAGCTAGTGCGAGGTGGAGACTTCGCGTGGTATTTACCGGTAATGCTTGTCACTTTTTCTTTGCCTGGCGTGTTTTTGCCGCTTTTTTACCTTGTATTTTAGTTTAGTTGTTGTGCGCTAATGTGCAGTGGTGCACCTGAAAATGATGGAGTCTGTCTTAGGGAATTAACGAACGGTGAAAAAAAACGGACAGTTTGCCTGACCCCCCCCCCCCCCCCATCGAACCGATCGGAATGTTAAAGGGGTTCTGACACCTTTTTTTGAAGGCGAGTTTACTCAGCCATACAAATCTCCTGTATGCAGAGACGGCTCAGTGAGCAAGTGTGAAGCTCAGCAAATGCTGATAAGATATTTTAATTTGATATTAAAGTTAATTTTTCCATGGCGCACCTACTGACATCGACACTAGCTTGACGTCAGGCTACAGTACAAATTCTGGTGACTTCACGCAGCAGTCCAGCTAGTTGTTATGACGTTAGGTACCAAAACTTCCAAGATGGCCGCTTGTGCGTCACCAACGGAGCCACGGTGTTGAGTGGCCATGGAAACGTCAATATATATTGTGCGAGCACGTGACGAGAAGCTCATACCGTGTTGTGACGTCAGGGTACAGTAGGAACCGAAACTACCTTTTAAAAACATACTGTAATTACTTTTTCAGGGCACACTCGCGCCTAGCACTACGTTTTCTAGGCTCTTGAGGGCTTGATATTTCATTTGACGCAAAAAACAACTGAAAATATTCGTGTCAGTACCCCTTTAACCTATGGACAGGGCTGCGAGGTCGAAAAGACAAAAGATAGCCACGAAATTGGAAAGACTAGCCAAAAAGTAGCCAACTTGAGCCAAAGGCAGTAAAAGTAAAATGTAGACAAGCGTGTGTGAAAACAGCTGCATTTTATTTATATGACTAAATACAAGAGCCTTTTGGTGCAAATGTAAATAAGTACAGCAAGAACCACTAGAAATCATAACTGCTGAGATTAAAGGGGCCGTACAACATTTTTTCAACATGGTCAGAAAACGCTGCCTATCGGTAGTCGAGGCTCCTGAGAACACGCGAGCCAAACATTATGGCACAGCACGCGGCCTGGAATTTACAGTTGATTCGCAAAGTCAGCTGCAAATCGTTCCCTCTTCCGTCGACAAATGATGCCATATACGCAAACGACCGCGCCATATGCCCAAACTCTCGGCAGTTGGCTGATTTGAGCATCGTCAGCTGCAGTGTTACCGTGACCGCCGCTTGGGCCCCCACGTGCCCGCGTTCGCGATCACACTGAGAGTACGCTGCGCGTTCGAAGAACCAAAAAAAAGAAGAAAAAGTGCTCAAGATAATGGCACGCGCGTGAGTAAATTCTTTCTGCCTTCCCTCTCTGCTTAGCTTCCAGCGCCCTCGGCGGGACGAGAGAAGAGAGAAAGCATTTACGGCGTGCGACAAATTTCATTTCATTTCACTTCAATTATTGACCCTAAGGGCCCGAGAACGGGCATTACACAGGGATGGGGGGGGGGGGGGGGCAATACAATACTTTGTACAAAGAATAAAGGAAACCTGCAATGCAAGAAGTAACAAGTACGGAAAAAAGAAAAATGCAATAACAAGCAAACTTAATGCAAATACAATCTAAAAAGAGGCAAACACAGTTAAGCAATGCAAGGTCGGATAGAGTACAATAGTTTCGATCAATATATAGTACAATCTAGCAAAAAAATACACAGAAGAAATGAAAGTTTGCGGTCAGACAATACATATAATACATAGAATAAAAATGCATAGAATAAATGAAAAGTTGGAGTGAGACAATTCAGCTAGTTATGGAAGGACTGCTCACTAAGGTAAGGTAGTAGGGCTGATTGGAAACTAGTTAATTCTTTAATGTTTGCAATGGTACGCGGGAGGGCGTTCCACTCGCTTATGGACAACATCAAAGGGGAGTGTAAGTATTTTTCAGTGCGAGCAAATAGTGGGCGTGCATTGTGATCGTGGTCACATCGGGCTGAAATGTTTACGGCTGGATGGATGAATTTGAGTGAAAAAGGACTCTAGCTGATGAATTTCAGTGAAAAAGGACTCTAGCTAAAGTAAATGCTGTGAAAGAAGGATAATCTCGAATATTTTCTGCGTGTTGCGAGCAGTAAAATACCAAGAGTTCTTTTTATGGATGATACACTATGAAAACGTGAATAGGAGGAAGCAATAAACCTAGCGGATATACTTTGAATTGACTGCAGCATGTCAGTAAGGTATGCTTGATGCGGATGGCATATGTTAGAAGCATACTCTAGGGATGGTTTAATGAGTGAATTAAATGTCTGATGTTTAGTGTCTGAAGTAGCCGGACGTAGGCGGCGTTTTAAAATTCCAAGCTTACGAAATGCTTTGCTGGTGATTAATTCTACATGATTGTTCCATGTAAGATTGTAATGCAGGATAATACCTAAGTATTTAATGGACGATACCGTTTCAACGGGAGAGCTGTTGATGAGCTATATATTCGGCATTTGATTGGCATCTCGACCGAATTTAACATGCTTGGTCTTTTCGACGTTAATTTTCATTTGCCATTTGCTGCACCATTGGAAAAGTGTCGTTAAGTCATATTGCAGGGTTAAAATGTCGTTCTGGATGGCTATATCTTTATATATTGCGCAGTCATCAGCGAAAAGTTGTATGGTAGACTGCATGTTAAAGGATGCATCGTTGATATAGATTAGAAATAACAGCGGCCGTAAAACTGACCCTTGTGGAACGCCTAGCTGGCTTGACCTGCGTCTGTTTAGTTATGTAGGAGTCGATTTTAACACACTGAAATCTTTCAGTTAGAAAGTTAGAAACTGAAATGTTTTTTTATCGAGCCGGTGACTACGTAGTTTTGTTAGAAGACGTTGATGAGGGACGCGATTAAACGCTTTAGAAAAATCAATAGAAATTGCATCGATTAACAATGACCTATTGATGGAGTTTTGTAAATCGGTAAGTAGCTCACACAGCTGAGTGTTGAAGGATTTATGTTTCTGAAAGCCATGTTGGCTTTCAAAAAGTAGCTAATTGGATTGAAGGTGAGTCATTATGTGGCTGTATAAAATATGTTCGAGCATCTCACAACAAATGGTTGTGAGAAATAGGACGGTAATTGTTAGCTATGTGCGTGTCCCCAGATTTAAAGCAAGGAATGACATTCGCAATTTTCCAGTCATCAGGTAGGCACCCAGAATCCAGTGACTGCTGAAATATTAGAGATAAGAGGTAGGATGCTTTGTCTGACGTCAGCTTCAAAAGCTTTGCGCTGACCGGACCCGGACAAGTTTTGCACGGTAGTCTCTCTATAGCGCGTGCTACGCCGGTTCCTCTTATCGTGATAGGTCAAACTCGTGCAAAATTGCATGCAGTGGATGCATCGGTGTTTGTAGCGGCAATTCGTCTGTACGTATTGGATTCAACTGAAGAGTGGCGAACGGAATAAAAGAACATGCCTACATGAAATGTAAAAGCTTCACCGAATACACTTAAAGGGACACTAAAGAGAAACAATGAATCGGTTTAGGTCGATAAATTGTGCTCTCAGAACTCTAATGTCGTTAATTTCGCTATCCTAGGTTTATTAATGGAGGAAAAAATCAAGTTGAAAGTTTCATGTTTAAATTTCGCGCCGAAATCATGCCGCGTGACGTTACGGATTTCAGAGTGTATTTGTCGTATTTTGGCGCCATTCGCTGAACAAAATTACCCCAAACTTGGTATGTTGATACCCGTGCCACACGGGCACAGAAAATGACATTCGGTAGTGAAGGCATTCAGTTCCCGAATGACATTTCTTTCGGCGGAGCTGCTACACGTCCAAACTGAATGACATTTGACTTGATGATGTCGATCGCAGCATCTTCTGTAGCGAGCAATTGTTGAGTAGTAATAAAAAAAATAAACATGCGTTTACAAGCTTCATATACCTATCAGAATGATTAAATGTAGAAATAGGCATATTACGATGCCGTAAGCTTTAGTTCGTTACTTTGTTTCACGATGTTGCAGCCGACCGTAACAACCTAAGCCAACGCTAGTCAGGTCCACAGCGTAAAAAGAAAATGGCGCCTGTCGCGTGCAAAATACAGCGTTTGAAGCGCTTGTTTAAGTGATTAGTGTAAATAAAAGACGTGAAAACTTTATTTTCAGCTGAATAGGATGTTTTATATAATTTAAGTTTGTCGCACTTCGTCAGCTGTGCCGTCGAGAGTATGCATTTCTCAGTCGAATGAGTTCTGGCGATGGCATTAGGTGACGAATGGCATTTGGGCGAATGCCATTTCGTTCGTTCGTGTACTTAATTTTTAACGATTAGGAACTACGTAGTCCCTAGTAGGCGCCGTCAAAACATGTGACGTCACGGCAAATGGTGCGGAAATTTGAAGGTGGCGTCGCCACCCACATTTTCTTTTTGCGTGTTTTCTCGCTTACTAAGCGTCTTCTCGCAGCAAGCGTGGTGTTTTTGGTATCGTGAAAGAGTACTTTACTAATATGAGAAAAATCGTTTTGCTCTTTAGTGTCCCTTTAAGGTGCATTTTGGATCGAACCACAGCTATAACATGAGATGGAAACAAGACACTGACAATTTTAACTAGAGAGACTCAATGTTGTGTGCAATGAAAGAAGTTTTGTGTGATTTATTCGAACCTATGGAAGGTTCGAATAAATCAAAAGATACATCATATACATATTTCTATGGGACTCGGGCACCGTATTGTGACAAAAAGCACTGGCCCTATAATTTTTAGTAAGAGATAGTTTCAGCCAATCCTGATACCGGACATGTCATTACCGCATATATGCCCAGTGTCCTACATATAGGACGCTTCTGTGATGCACTCTAACATCGCTATTTCTTTAGAGCTGATGACTAGCGCCACTTACAGCACATCAAGCAGGCCTCATTCTCATCGTGTGCAAGCCTAGACATTGCTTGCTTTTCATGCTTCCACGTGCCGACCGCTTTCTCCGGGCAAACGCGTGCATGGTACTAAAGACGTCATGGACAGGAAGAAGTGCGATGTTTCAAGGCTTGCCACACCCGCACATATAGCACCCCTAATGCCCAGTGTCATATGTGTAGGATGGCTTGAAAATAGTGTTGGGTTTACCTGGCAGTTAATAAAAAAACTTGTGCTTTCCTTTGAGGGCAGAAGTGCACTTTTTCTGAAAAAAATTTTTTTTTGTCATTTTTTTCTGGGTTTGGGCATATATGGCTTAAAGAATGCATGTTGACCAATCACGAGGACCGCTTACAAAGGAAAGCTTTGTGAATTCAGCCTCAGAAGTTTGCGGTGTGTGCTAGTGTGTTATCGCATCCGTCATATATTGTCTCTGCCGTTCTGCATGCCGTTTTGAGGAATGTGTTTTTGTACAGGCTGTCAGTATTAGCGTGCAGCGCCGCGGTATAAGTTGTGATTGCGTTGATTAGAATCACCGCCCTCTTTTTTCGCAGCTATCTCAAATTAGTGAGTGGTTCCGACTCTCGCCATGCCAAATAAGTAAGTAAGTAAATAAAAAGGTCCGAAACCGGTCGGGCTCGCCGCACAGTTTCCAGCTCGCTGAGGGGACAAAGCGAGCGGACTTCTAGTGAGTTACGGCGCTTTCGTCTACACTCCGAGCGCTACTGAGAACGCATCCTTAGTTGTGTAAGATGAGCGATTCGCGTGTGTCCGGTTTGCACGCTGACCGAATAGAAGCGAGGAGCGGCACCCTGGACGCCACTCTGTCTGCCGCCCCAATTCCAGCAAGGTCGTCGCCATAGGTAATTACGCCGGCACAAGGTCGCCCGTATCCGCACCGCTGCCTCACCTGGGGGCGAGCTGAACGGGGTTGCTCTATTTCCGCGCGGACAGGGTTACGCTGCTTATGACCCAACTATACCAATGGCGGCGCTTAAAAAGAAAAACTGAATTACGGCAAGCTTTATACGAAGTGAATTAACATAGTGCAGCGGCTGCGATATTTCTGTCCTACATTCGTGGTGGTACTTCTTTCACGGTGACAGTTGAAACTGTAGTTTGTATGGGGCAACGAATCGACGGGACACGAGAAAAGATTCACACACAACAGAGCATTCTGTTGTGTGTGAATCTTTTCTTGTGTCCCGTCTGTTTGTCGCGCTATACAAACTACAGTTATGCTATACTAACACGACCAGTCTTCAACTTCAGACAGTTGAAAAAAAGCTCCATTTGTCTCTTCTACACTATAAGGCAAAATTACCCGAAAGAGGAGTAACGGAGCCCAATAGGCGCGCGAGATGAATGGATAGACCGTTGAGGAGCAACCGCAGAGGGGTGGGTGCCGTGTGAAAACCAGTTAGTCTGCAAATGGAAGAACCGCGCGGGAGATGCAGGTCGCGTGCAGAGGTGCGTTCCGTGTGTAAACCGTTGTCAAGGGAACTAACCGTCCTCCTCGCTCTTCATTCGGTCAATTTTCCCACTTGTTTTCGTCATGGTGTGTTGGCGGTTGTGTCGCGCTCGGAGAGTTCGGCAATCTAGGAACTGCGCCGCGGTGCCTTCGATATACACGTATACGTGGATGAGCATGTGGTGCTGCTTTTACGTTTCGCCACACCCATGAAGTCTGCAGCTGACCTCGACACGTCGCGACGCCGCGCTGTATATCTCTGGCGTAATCTATCTATCTATCTATCTATCTATCTATCTATCTATCTATCTATCTATCTATCTATCTATCTATCTATCTATCTATCTATCTATCTATCTATCTATCTATCTATCTATCTATCTATCTATCTATCAGCCACCTACGTCTGGGTGCTCTCGTGGTCGCCTCCTCAACTTGCCGTAGACCAAGATTGATATGGTAGATGACTTGACGAATATGACTGTCTCGTAACGATATGAATAACGTGAAAATGCTGTCGCGTACGTCGTCAAACACTTTTCTACGGACACGTGTGGCACATACCAGTTTACCACAGGCCGCGGTGTACGGGTATGCGCCACAGGTGATTGACAGCTTATATCTTCCTAGGAACGGCGAGAACAGACATTGGTACTTTAAGTGCGAGAACGTTAAGAAAAACCGACATCGGCAGATTTGACCCGACGAATGCAAAGAATAAAAATGAGGACCCCAACTGGAATCGAACCGAAGCATTCTGCGTGGCAGTCAGGTATCCTACCAAACAGCCACCCCACGTATAGAAACTACTTTTGAAACACACCCTACGCAGGCGTAATATCAATGCAACGTCAGTTGTGGTCGTGGTGCTGGCTATCTAATTTTATAGCAAAGCGATAAACAATACATATGTACTCCTACAATACTGGCCTCATGTCAGGGTAACGTCGGTGGTTCCTGTGGTGGCTCCGATTTTACAGAAGTCTAATAAACATTACATTTTTATTCCTATGATTCAGCAAGCTATATTCCAAGGTTGCTTGACACCGGAGGAATACGCTAACGAAAGCTACGTATGATATTCACATCGTCGCGCCGTAAAGTGCGCTTCGTTTCGATAATACTGACGTATGTGCTCTAACGTGAGTGCTGACTTGCGTCAGACCGTAAGTTACCGTTTAAACGCCAGTGTTGTCGACGTGCCTGTTAAGCCCACGACGTGCACACAAGTACTACACTTACAAAAACACGTCGATCCACCTCGCAACGCTTGGCTCAATGCCAAAAAAAAAAGCAGCGTAGAACTACTCTCTGACTGCTTCGCATGAAACCGATTCCCACAAGGCGTGTGATCTGTCGAATTTCTTTTACAATGCCATACCCAACTATCCATCTTTCTAAGCTGTCCTCCCCCCCTCCCCCCTCACCCCACGCAGGAGAGTAGCCACCTTTGGTTAACCTTTCTGTTCTTCTCTTCACCATTTCTCTCTCGCTGTCTCTGCTCCAGACGAAAGACAAAACATTCGTAATTTTCTTTTTGAGGATGGCTCAGTTATGTAAGGGATTCCTATGCTCCTGCTTATGGTACTTATAATGCAATAAGGATGCAATGACTGAGTTGCTTCATGCAGTCTCAGAGTGACCATGGTTCCGCGTATTGTTTAGTTCTTTTTTTCAGCGTGTCTACGTTTATGGTAACGTGGCCGAAAAACATGGATGAATTCAAAACTGCCACCGAAATACGTGGTTGCTGTCATTTACAGTCGGTTTCTACATATCTGTCGCCTAATTTTGTGCTGTGTGATCATAAATGCGCTTGCGGATCAAAATGAGTTCCGGTTCACGTCGGTCTCGTCCACTCCTCTCCGAATTTGCCTTTGGTGTACGAGTTTATTATCTTGTCTAAGTGCGTTATCTGATGAGGTGACGCGCATTCCATGTCGTATTAAATTGCGCTGATTTCTAAGGGAGGAACGAAACAGAACGACAGAGCGGAAGGCGGTCAACCAGAAAATTCTCCGGTTGGCTGCACTACGCCGGAGAATGGCAAAAACATACAAAGATCCAAAGACGGGCGCGGAGGTAAACTCCGGGAAGTTTTTTTTTTCTTTTTCTCTTCGTGTACACTCTTAATCATGTCCTGCTTAAAGTTGCAGTCTATAGCCCGGAAACGAGACGAAAAATCTAACGCCTATAGACTGTTTGTTTAGCCGGCACAACCGGTAGGCGGCGCCGCCCGTAGCCGTCCCGCGGCGTAGTAGTTTTTTCAGCGGCTCATCTCATAGGCGGGATTCAAATAGACCGGAGATTTTTCGTCTCGAATCCCGGCTAGTTACGAGGCCGGCTATGGAGATCTCCTCGCTCCGCCTGAGCCTAGCTACGGTGTGTCCCAGCTACGGCACGTCCTAGCTATTGGCCTCGAGGCCCACCACTGGAAACGCCGGCGCCACCGTCGGCGTGACGTGCTTGGCAGGATCACGTGGTCTCAGCGGCCGCGTCGGCTGCCTGTGGCGCACTGCCGCGTGCTTTGAAAACGAGTTTCAAGTCCCACATGCGCTGCGGTCCGTTCAAATTAGGAAATTTTCTCTCATTTTCTACTCAATTGAAACCATTGTAATAGAGTGGCTGCCTCCGAAGGCGACGAACATGGGGCTCTACCGCTCGGTGCCGCAGTGCCGCGCTTACGCAAAGAAGCCCAGTGTCAGCCTGCACTGGTAACCGCGGAACAAGAAACAGCGTGAAGCATGGGTTGTAAAGCTAAGAACCGGCAAGTAGCCATCCGCTACGAGTCTTGTGTGCAACGAGCACTTCCGCGACGAAGACTTTTGTTACTGCGTCGGGCCTGCGATGTTCGGTGAGTAGCAGACAGCGCGCACTGAGACGATGGCTCGCGCGCGCTTTCCGCCGGCAAATGATGCTTATCTGCCACAGGATGCCATCTCTAGAACCTTCCAATGCGACCTCTTGATCGTTGGCCCCGTGCTCAGCGTCCACAAAATCGGCTGCAGATGCGCAAGTCATTGTTTAGACACGTTGAATTAAAAAACGCACAGGGTCCCTTATGCATTCGTTAAAAATGACTAGAAGGCGAAAGCCATCTTCTTGTCAGTCGATGTACTAATTCTCCCGCGCCCCCCTCCAAAAGCGTTCTGCACCTAACGCGGTTCTGCACGGCCTGCGTGACCAATCACAGAGGCAATGCAAAGCGACCATGACGTGTGAATACGTCATCATGTGACGTCACATTATGTGACGTCATAATGACGCTACACATTTTGGCGATCTGTGACGTCATGATGACGTCATATGGTGACACCATCACGTGAGGATTATTTTTTGCATCACTTTGCATCACTCGTGTTGACGCCGCCGACGCGGGACGCCGACAGGCAACCTTCCCATTTGATGAGGCATGCATTGCTTCATAAGCTACATAAATTTTGCATTGCCTCCGTGATCGGTCCACCGGCCAACGTATTTTCTTGGAGACACTTATTTACGTGGGAAAGATGCTACCCTATTGGCGTTAGGCACGACGCTGCTGCCAAAATTGCTGGGGTACTCGCCAAATAATTACTATCCTGTTTTGCGGCTGCTGGTTGCTGCCATACCTTCTACTTTATTCACCGCTATTTCAAGTTCATGTGGGTCCTAGTTCACAGCCGACGTTTGCAGAACAAGTCCGGCAAACGTTACTGCATTTTCTTTCTTTTCCTAGGCATCGCATGCTACTACATGCTCGGTCTCGTAGACTGGTTCTCCTTCCACCAGTAATCTCGAAGTGGTGAAGCTTTGGTCTATGAATTTGTTGATGACAGAGAGCGGCAAGTTCACTGTAATGCAAACGGAACGATAATTAAGGAGCATTAAAAAAAGGCGTCGCATTTGCTCACGTTTTGTGTGAGTACCAAACGAAACGAATGCGCTGAATAAAGAAACAGAAGCAGCGGCATTTGCCGGCTGAGAAGACCGATCAATACGCAGTGCGAGACAACTTGTCAAATGACATTGAAACGTACACGAATTTAGACCGAAAAAAAAAAAAACACTGAATCGTCGGGACGGCAGATCACAAAGTTGCCATGCGCACCGAAGCCGCAGTTGTAAGGAAATGGTTTTTGAGCTACTCTGATAGCGTCCGTGCAACAGTAGTTGTTTGTTCACTCACAAATTCTCATATTTTGCGGCCTAAAGTTCACAGCGCGGTGCCAAAACGCGCTCGTAGCAAAAGCGAAACCATCAGTACGAACATACATGCAGACGCTCATACATGAAAAGGCACCGTCTGTCGTCGCGAACCCGTGCGATCGCTGGCTTGAGGCTTCTTTCTGTTATGCTCCGTTTGGTTATACAGACAGTCTACTGTAACGAGATATTCCAGATAGTTTGCACTCAGCGAGTGACTACCTTTCACGCAAGAAACCAGTTCAGGGGTCTCCAATTCGGTGACAGCGTGAAGCGGGTGCTCGGCTTTCTGCCAAGAGACAGCGACTGTAGACTATCTTGTGCTTTCAGTTCGTCGAAAATAATTATTTTGACAGTAAAGAACACAGTTCATTTCGAAAGTACTTACAGAAATGCCCTGGAGGGCTTCCGCGAGGTGTTTTTGTAGAGCGCCGACAGCAAAACCAATGGGGAGCGCGCCGGCGGTATCCTGCCTAGCACGCAATCGAGACGCGTCCGATAGAGGGCGACTCCGTAACTCCTCGAGGCCAATAGGCGGTGTATGAAGCGACGAAACAAAAAATTGATTTTAAGTCCCCCTTTAAGCTCTAATCGGGGATTGAAGGCTGAGACACACATTTTATGACATACATAATCCATATACACATATCACATTCAGAAGTAAACCACAAAAAAATTCACAACAAACACTACCGGATTCGAACTCGCGAACACTCGATCAGCAAGCGCGTACGCTAACCACTACACCACGTCACGCCGCGGCGATGTTAGTAAAAGAACGGGGGTTTATATCTACCAATGGGTAGCTACACACTGGCCAGCTGCACTGGCCTATTAGTGCAGTGGAGATCGTTATTATACATGCAGCGTTAACGGATACGTAAGGAGACATTTTTTTAAACGACATTTGTGAAAATATATACGAGGTCACTCAAGTTATTGCTCGGAGCATGCTCGAAGCGAATTTGCCTGCTTGGTATAAAATATAAAACTGTTCCGCATATATCTGGCACTGGCACCTCGGAATCCTAGCGTGCATAATACCCGAGTTCTATTCACGTAAGCCGCCAGCATGTTGCCTTTCGTGGATTGAACGAGTTTTCAACGTCAAGATTCGCTTGCCGTGGGACGTGAGCTCGAAATCCATCCGTGCCAACCGCACAGCGACGTAGCCGTAGCAACGACGTAGCAACGACGGAGAATAGCCGTGTTCTAAGTAACGTCGCTGGCCGCTTCGCCACCGATGGTTACGGGGCCGGTGGCCGATATCGTCACTAAGCTTATTCAGTTTATTTCGAAGCCGTAGTCGACGGTGCTTCAGAACAAAGCGCTCACGCTCATATGTCAGGATCTTTTACTTCTTACCGTTGTTGGCTCGACCCTCTCCGCGTAATAATTACACACTGAGATGAACATGCGCTGATAACCGTGGTATTGTCGGCAATATGTATAATATGCGAACACGCTCGAGCAGGTGCGGTGTGCCGCGCACGCACTGCAGATGAACTTCACTTGTAAAGGAACTAATCTTGGTTCTAAACGTTGGATAGTGCACGTCGCTTCCCCTCAAACGACTGACACTATTCCCGCAGATATTATTTTTGCTTCAACAGAAAGCGCAGCCCACGTTTCGGTCGACCATGGAAGCGAGGAGGTAGAGCTGACTGCATGCGGCTTCGCGGTCGCTCGGCGGACTGCATGCGCCGCGGAAGAGATGCCTCTCACATGCGCTCACTTTGGACGACACTCGCGCGACAGACGTGACTCGTGAAGTCGACTGTCCACGCTGAAGACATGACGGCTCGCCATTCGCCGTTGTCTGGCACGCAGTGCGCAGGCGGAAATTGGCTGTTAACATGAACTGGATCTTATATCCGGCAGTAGTTATCGCCGAAATATTTGCGACGTTCTGTTACGACTCCATCAGTGGCCATCTTTTTTAGAACATCTCGATTAATGCTGGTATAGCGGTCCCGCCGCGCAATTTAAATCACCTCATACTCGTCTCAAAGCGGAGAATTTGCTAAACTCACACGGGATGATACAATATTTTTTCACATAAGTTTACTAGAATATTTTCTGGAAGCGCGAGTCCATGCAATGTACTATACGCAGTATTTGTGCGAAAGGCACCTTCATGGACATGCAGTGCCTGACTGTACACAAGTTTCACCTTTCAATGAATTTTTGGCATATTTCGCCACGATTAATACGGCGGTACACGCAAAATTGGCGAGCTACATCCACACAGCTGCATGTGCATGCGCACGCGACTAGGGTATGTTAGTTTGTTGTGAGTGCATGGGATAGCCTTCTGGGGTTTTTTACTTGTACACGCACTTAATTTTTAATGTGCGGATTACTGAGAGGTGTTGCGCACACCAGAAATCCAGAACGTAGT
The DNA here is from genome assembly GCF_013339695.2 of Rhipicephalus sanguineus. Classification (NCBI taxonomy): domain Eukaryota; kingdom Metazoa; phylum Arthropoda; class Arachnida; order Ixodida; family Ixodidae; genus Rhipicephalus; species Rhipicephalus sanguineus. The sequence continues at coordinate 176,554,026 of NC_051179.1, read as the reverse complement.
ATAGTGGTGCATTAATGGAAAATGAAATTGACACCATCGAGTAATAGGTTCTAGTGTTGCAGAGCTATGCGCAGATGCTAAAAGACAACGCATGGTCTATGAAGGATGCAACTTTTGGGGCAAGCTGGATTTTTAATTTTTTTATTGGGCACATACAAAGCGGTTGCGCCTGAGTGTGGCAGTCGTCACGATGACCTTAAACTGCTAAACTATGATGTACTATCCCAAGAAAGTCAACGTAGAGTGGCCATTTGTCGAACATGAGGGTGTTTAACGATTTCTGAACTTTTTAGGCCAATGAAGCGATGTTATTACGAGGTACATCCACCGGCGTGCGCACTTCGCGCTGGCACATATGTAGTACGTTCCAGAGGACGGTAATTTAAGTATGCAAATATTGTTTTCCAGACTTAGGCACTGCTTACCATGTATTTAGGAGAAAAGTGTGAACGGTTTTGCGAAATCTAGAAACCTCGTGGAAGCTCTACTGCTCGCACTTGAGTTCGACAACATGCCGTTGCTTTTAATAGAGCATTAAATTAGATATGTACATTTCACGGCAAACGATTCGCGCATTTGTCCAAGGAAGCATTTTGTTTTTCATCATTACCAACCTATTTTATGTCCACTTGAGGGCGAAGATATCTTCTCTAATCCCCAATTGATCCTATCCAGCGTATTCATTATTATTTTTTGTGTGTTTGTGACATGCACAAGAACCAAGAAAGCAGTCAGGTTGCGGTACCCATAATGCGGACTCCCTTGACGTCAAGTGGCACGCCGTGTAGTGGTTGATTGTTGGCTAACGGAGTTTTAGAATTGTGTACGCAGACGTTGCGTTGGCTGGGCACGTACGCTATATTGTATTCGGAAAGTTACGTGCGTGTATACCAGTGCCTAGTCTTTGACAGATGCGCAGTGGCAACAAACACAAGAAATTGTGCACACGAAGCTCTGGGTACCGAATTTTAATAGTGCCTAATTTTAAGCACTTGGGATTTTTTGAACGTGAACCGATTACATCACATAGGAGAGCTTTTACGCTCAGTTCCCCCTTGATGGTTACTTAGAGTAACCACTACAAGTAACTTGGAAACTATAAGCATGAAGTGTGTTTCGACAGGCGTATAAAACTTCGCATTCCTTTTTTTAAGTAACGGCGGTTAAAGCATGGTCGCACCATGTTCCTCGTAAATGTATCGTTCAGCGGAATCATTTTCCTTGAAAATGACTTGACTGGCCCTATCAGCTTCATAGTTCAACAGTACCTGCTGGGTCTAGCGTGTATAAGCATGCGAGAAACAGGTACTACTCACGTGTAAAAAGAAGTATTTATTGTAAAAAAATACAAACAGCGCTAAAAGCAATGCTCAGAGCTGAAGGAAACGATAAACGTGACATCCGATGTTTTTTCGGACAAATATATTCTGGTGCTTTTGATCGTTTCAATGATCGTTTTTGATGTTTCAATGATCGTTTCTTTTGATCGTTTCAATGTTTCTTGAGCAGCTTCCCGCCGGCAAAACACCTGGGAAACAACTGGGTATTTCTCATTGCACTCTGCACAAGACGAAGCATTGAGCATACCCAGTTGGGTATGTGAGGACCTTAATATAGTACATCGTCAAGCACAAATTTCTCTAGAACTGTGCCAACCGAACGTTTCAAATTCTCTTGCACTTGATCGCAGTAGAAAGCCTTGTTGTCGTACTCCCTCCAAACTCCGGAGTCAGGCGATGGGCAGGCTGCTGGCATGTCATCCTGACGAAACAAAAAAAGCAAGAAGACACATTCGACGTTATGTTCTTAGATCACCTGCCCTTTTTGCCCATCACACAAAAACTTATACCTGGGAAACGGTTGTTCTCATTCTGTTATACACCTTGTTGAATTTTCTTTAAATAGATAGCGTCACAGAAGTTGGAAATTACAAAAGTGTTTTCGGAAGCTGCTAATGAAGCTTTCTTATAGTATTTTAACCATAACCTTACCACAGTCATGAAAGAAAGCTTAGCATCATTTCCTCAGAAATACTCGTCGACCTCCACGAAATAAATACATGCGGGCATTGAATATCTGACAGAGGATGACTTTGACTTTGTTGAGCTTCTCCATGAAACTTTCAGTTTTTTAGAAGTGAAGCTCTGTTTCGAATGTCGGCTGCAAGTGAAAACCACAGCACAGTCGCAATTTGATGAGAATCACGTACAAGGAAAGCAGTTTTACAATAGACTCACGATTCATTCGTTAATTAAATGAGATTTTTAGATGGGAGTGCAACGCAAAAAAAGAAAATGAATAAAAAACACAAGACGAAAGATTGTATGCACAGTTACGGCATCGTAAACAACACCACGGCCGGTGTTGCTGCTGCTACTGCTGGAAAACCTGCAAGGTGTGCGCTCCTTGCCAGTTGCTCGATAAAACTGCGCCTGGCTCTTGTGTCAGAAGGTTTTGTCACCTGCAAAGGTATTAAAATTCTGTGTATACTATCACGAGGATGAACAACAATTATATGCCTTATTACGACTGCTGTATGAATTTCACTTCTTTGTAATAACATTAGCAATGATCAATCCAACATAAATAATAAGCTGCCAACGAAAACAACAATACGTTTATACAACCACGGTTATATATCGCTGTTGCATCGCATGAAATGATGGATGAGAGAACAAAAAAATGCCATCAACTAGCTAACGTCTAAATTACATATGACGCATTACTTTACCTTCATCGAGATCAGCAATTTGCACAGGCACCACAGCTGGTGCATGATGCACTGATGTACTTGTCCACACTTCACTTGGCACTGCATAAGACCAATGGGCAAATTTGACCCGAAACCACAGAAATCAGTGAAGGGGCACAGTAAATACGCAAATGTATTCCCGAACATGAATGAGGCTGGCTTTAAAACTTGTTAGAAATTAGGCAGCAAAACGCGTTTTAAAGACTTTCGCTATTCAGAAAGTCAAATTGCTGATTTTTCCTCCTAAAAACAAGAGATGCCGCTAGTCGTATCTATGAGCGCCTGATCCAATGAAACGGTACTAACGTCTTCGGTACTCGTAAGTGCAGTTTTATTACTTTTTGATTGTGGAAAAACTTTTCCGCTTCCCAAAGGTAAAAAAAAAGAAATGTAAATGCGAAGTATAACGACCTAACATGAAGGTATGTCCGAACATCATTCAACTGCTAGCAAAAATATGCTTCCTTTGATTGCCGCATTATATCATTGACCATAAATGCATAGAACAGTTGCTAGCCGAAAGATAAGAAGCCATGCGAGAGCTAAAATTACACAGCTTGTCAAGCAACACGAAGTGATCCTCTCAGTGACACCTGTCAAGAGCGACGAAAGCCTCTGAACTGTATGAGAGTTCACAATAAATGCGACCAGCACGACAACACGTGCGCGACTATAGAGACGGATGACGATTACAACAAAGATAAGTACTCGTATACTCGCATAGTTACACGTAAGCATACTCGTATAGTTATTTCAAAAGCCGTCAAAAGAATATTCTCGCAGCTCAATACCGTCATTCATATATATCAGCGCAAGCATGCAACAATGTGAACGCTAACAGCACGAGCATATATGTGAAAAAAGAAGAACACTCACCCAGGCGGGTACGATGCGCCGGGCTGTGTCCGCAGTGAGCGCACCAGCTAGACAGAAATGGCGCGAAATCGTCGTGTAATCCTGCGTCAACAGCCTGCGTGTAGCCAATGCACGTGCAAGGGGATGTCGCTATGTCCTCGCAACACCCCCTTTATATTGGGATAAGAGAATATTTCCATGGCGGCAGAGTACAGGCTCACGCGACACGCTCAGCGAACCACACCAACCTATCAAACATCCGCCGCTGTCGTGGAATGCGCTACAACTAACCCATTTCGCGCTAAAAACGCAACCCCCTTCCCGTCGCACAATATCTTCGAACTCTCGTTTTTACCTCCTTCCTTTGTTTTCTCTGCGCAAGAACAGCAGAAGCGGAGCGAAACTGAGAGCGTAGCAGCCCCTATTCTCTCTCACGCACGCAAGAGAGGGTGCGTAGTTAACTCCATGCGTATACCTCCTCGCAGCATAGCTCGCCTTTGCGGCTGACGCTGTCGGCGCATGCGTATACACCGACGCTTGCGCCGACAAGTTATAACACGCGGGAGCATACTGAGCATACGCTGAGCTGTAGCCAGGATTCTCACTTACGCGGCCCACACCGACGCGCGACTAACAGTGCAGGCCGTCTATAAAGCGGCGGTGAAGGGTGCACGTTTTTTATATACGCTTGTCACGGCTAACTCCGTTTCGAAGGCCTACTATAGCCGGGAGTTTTCCTGAGTTTTGAAGCGTCCCGCCTACAGGGCATGAGTTAGCCAGGATTTGATTAAGAGTGTAGTGAAGGTGTATCGAGCGTCCCGGTAACGCGCTTTGTGGCTGTGCGTTCGCTGATTGCGGCAGTGCTTCCTCCAACAGAGGTAATTTCATTTTGTCGTCGTCAGGGCTATTCCGTACAGTGCCTTATCAACGGAAGTACCAGAGACGGAACATGCCAAGTTCCGTCTTTGGTATTGACCATTTCTCTAGTAAGATCCAAATGCATATTAAAATGCATGACGTCATGGTGACCTATGCCCTGGTTTCTGAGCGATATTTAGGAAACGACTGGGACGTTCGCTATCCACCCATCTAAAGTACCCAAGCGCGGAGTTAACGAATTTTGCGAAAGAAAAAGGATGATTTGCTAAGTCTAATTAATTTAATGTTTTTCTTTAGTACCTTCGATTCCTAAGTATTGACGGAGACTTGTTTTCGGACTCGCTTCTGGAACAATTCTTTCTAATTTTTCGTAATGTCGTTGCATCGGTCAAGTGCTGTACGAGGAACCCGAGCAGTGTAATCTGTGCACCTTGTGTAATAGCACATAACGTGCTACGGAGGCTTTCGTCTCAGAAAAAGCACGTCGACAGCTGTAGCGTACCAATAAGCAGGAAAATGAGCTCCCGTCACACGGGGATTGCATGTTTTTCACCTTCCTCTGGGATCTAAATGCATAATAGTTCTGCGTGTGCTACAAATGATCTGTGGGAAATTTGCACTCTGACGATACATTTTAGAGAATCGCTCTTCGACTTGCGCTTGTTCTACGATGGACGTGTCTTGAATGCCAGCGATTCTGCTGACTAGCATGTACGCTGCCGTTCCTTTTTTTTTCATAGCGAAGCGTTGGTCGGCTGTGTCACGTGCTTTTAAACGTGGTTCGAAAACTTCTAGCACGTAATCGGGAAGCACTTTCGCGTTGCAACATTCTACTGCGTGTTTTTGCGTGGAGCCCATTGCAAGCACCGTGGAGCGCAGAAGTGTGATCTAGAGTAGAAGACATGCATGCCTCATCAGATATGTATACGTGTGCCTCTGCGGCTGTATACTGTCGACCTGCTGAGCACAACACCGCCGGTTCGATTCCTGGACGCTGTATCTGCATTGCGCAAAACAGATCAGTCTTGTGCACAGGCACAAGACTGATCTGTTTACAGTGATAGGGCACTGTAAAGAACACCAGGTTTTAATTATTCAGGATTTCTCCACTACGGCGTTCCTCCTAATCTATATGCGCACATTCGTAGCGTTCGAAACCACGATTCAATGCAAATTATTGACAGATCGGGTTTTAGTCAAGGATGACTCGAATACTGCGAATAGTGTTCTGTGCTCGTTTTCGCGAATTGCCTCTTCCTCCAAGCTTAGAATGAAGCAAAGAAAAAAAAAAACACTTTCACCGATCTACAGCCGTTTCACATGCCCCGCAGTACCACTCAGACAAGAACAAGGATCACATCATTGATCAAATTTCGAGACTGAAGATGCTTCTTCCATTGCGGCTGTGACCATAACTAGTCTTTTTCTTTCTTTCTTTCTTTCTTTCTTTCTTTCTTTCTTTCTTTCTTTCTTTCTTTCTTTCTTTCTTTCTTTCTTTCTTTCTTTCTTTCTTTCTTTCTTTCTTTCTTTCTTTCTTTCTTTCTTTCTTTCTTTCCTTCTTTCTTTCTTTCTTTCTTTCTTTCTTTCTTTCTTTCTTTCTTTCTTTCTTATTGTTCATGTGGTGTTCATTGTGGAGAGGTCTCCACTGTCCGCTATGATTCTGTACCTCATGCAGTCCTTCTTCTCGGCCGACGACATTGTTAGCCTCGTTGGGGAGGCGCCGATGCGGCCTCGCTGCAAACGATTGCGTGCAGAACGAAGCGGGAAGTTTTCCTCGGAAACTCGGCGTAAGCCTCCTCTATCAGCGCGTGCCTCGTTTGTGCTGAGCTACACAGCAAAAAAAAAAAAAATCATAATTCGCGAGTTGTTATGCCGGACGTCAAACGTTACTCGTCGGAAATAATGAGGTGTGCAGTAAACACAGCCACGGCAGTGAACGCTGAGGCACGCAGTAGAATGTCCGCGGGTTACTTAACGTTCAGTGCTTTGCGCGTTCTATAGAAGGCAACGCCGTCTACTACGCAGATGATTGAGCAAATATTCTGCGGGGCTCCACCGCAGAAAAGCAGTGGCATACGCCGTCGACAACTGAACCAGTTATTCATCGAGCTAGAGAGGTTATTTCTTCTGCGTACTTCTTTTCCCTTTAGTTCTTGTTTCTAGTGTCCTCGTGTTGTTGCTGATATTTATTTTTATCCTATGTCTTGGTCATGCGTGTTCGTTTTGTCATGCGAGTATTGAGTATTAGGTGTGCAAAATAATTGTACTATGTCGTAGAGCGACTACAATGTGCTGTGTGTGACAAGTGCGTCTTATTGGTGCGTTGTTTTCCCGCAACGCGACCGAATAGGCGACCTTATTCATTTCGTCGTTCTTTTACACTGTTATGAGATCACAACAACCGCCATTTCTGGCGCCATAGTTGTCCGTCGCTGCCACCGGTGTCTGTAACCGCTATCGCGCGAAACAAGAAAAAAAAAACGAAATAAGATCCAGGATGGAACGGGGGTTTCGAACCTGGGCCCTCGGCGTAGGAGCCCAGTATTCTACATCAGAGCCACACCAGTTTTTTTTTCTTTAATTCATGGAAATATGACCCGTTATAGCTGTGAACTACACACTACATACTTCATCACATTAGAATTACCTTAACATTCAGAACACCCACATTGTTGCCTACAGTAAGAGGCTGTTCAAAAGTCAGGCAAACACACACAAGCGTCCAGAAGTGCAAGCCACTCCGGAACGGGCTCAAAAGTCTCAACAACACTGCGCACTTGAGCAGCTTCTTCTCGGAAGACAGACCTCGTCGATCGTGGTGGCTCGGCGTGCCTGTCGATCATGCGACTTTTCCATAGCGCATAAAGTCCTAATAACATAAATAAATCACACGGTGTATTATTGGTGGGGCTCTTTTTGAAAGGGAGGAACCGAATACCATGAGCTGTGATTGGAAGGTCTTTTCTGATTGTTCTCTTTAGAATGTCCCAGAAATAAAATGCGTCACGACAATGGATAAAACAATGCTCTATCGTCTCAGGTTGGTCACAGAGTCGACAATTTACAGTCCAGGGCACATATATTGCTTTTTCATTGAGCCATTTCTTCACTGGTAGAGTGGATGTGTGCAGTTTAAAGAAAAACGTTTTCGCTGCTGGCGATATGCACGTCCTACGTACACGGAATAATACATCATGGCCAGGCAAAAGCAAATATGGCAGTCGGTATACAGGTTCTGGGAAAAGGTTATTCACGAGTGCAGCGGTTAGTGTTGTTCTGTCTATATTATATAAATAGTCTAATGTAAATCTGGTTTTCAAAAAGTTGACAGTATCAACAATTTCTTTTAAGAATCCCGACAACTGCGATTCCTTGGCAACATTTGTCGTGACATAAAGAAAAGGAAGATGGTAACTCAGACGGTTTCGAAGAACTGCCAACAGAACTGGGTGACAGACGTCTTTAAGATAAAAAAATCGCAACACCAACTGTCGCACAAACAAATGCACCAGACTGAGGCCGCCCTTCTCAAGTGGAAGAAAAAGGTTGGCTCTTCTCATGGGTTCCCATGAAGAGCCCCAAATAAAACAAGCAAATATCCTATGAAACGCTTGAATGTGCACACGAGAGCAGTGCAATACCTGCAAAACATACACAAGCTTTGATGCAAGAAATATATTGCACGCTTTTGCTCTTGAAAAAATGGAAAGGTCTCGTCCGTGCCATGTTGACACCTTTCGACGGATATTAGTTATCGCGGACGTCCAATGTGGGCCGCTGTTACGATAGTTATCAAGAGGCACACCAAGATACCGCATAGCAGTCGCATTCCAATGGATATTTGAGAACACTGAGGGAGTTTGAGCCCACATTCCCAGCCAGAATCCTCTGCTTTTATCAAAATTTATACTGGCTCCAGCGATTTCACAGAAGCGTAAAGTAGTGTTTACTGCTTCTTGAACACTAGGTTTATCGATGCAAAAGAAGGCGATGTCGTCGGCATAAGCTAGAACTTTAATTTCCTCAGCCTCATATCGGTATCCTCTAATGCTAGAATTTAGAAGCACACTTAAACATAGTGGTTCCAGGTATATTGCAAAGAGCAAAGGCGAGAGCGGACACCCCTGACGTACGGATGAATTTAACTCTATTATATCCGAAAGTGTGCGGTTTACAATGAGCCTTGTAGTGCACTTTTTATAACAGAGTGAAATGCCATTGTACAGTACGTCACCCAACTGCAGATGTCTTAGGAGCCTGAACAGGAAAGCATGCTGTACCTTATCAAAGGCTTTAGCGAGGTCTATTTGAACAAGGGATACTTGGTCCATACTTCCATCGATACATTCAAGGACTGACCGCGCTATATGGATATTTGTTTGTATAGAGCGGCCTCGAATTCCACATGTTTGGTGTCACCTACGCATCTAGTGATCACTGTCTGCAGGCGATTTGTCAGCAATTTCGCAAATATTTTGTAATCAACGTTACATAATGATATAGGCCTATATCCCTTAACTCTCTTTAACGCTTCAGTGTCAGTACTTTTTGGTAATAATGTTGTATGGCCCTGATAGAAAGAAGGAGGAAGCTCACCACGTTCATAGGCCTCCTTAAAAAGTTGCTCAAGAAAAGGAACCAAAAGTTCTTGAAATTTTATGTAAAATTCCGCACTAAGGCCATCTGGGCCAGGAGTTTTGTTTTTCTGCAACGTGCTTATTGCAAACCTTATTTCTTCCCTAGTGATGGGCCCATCAACACTAAGTCTGTCGCCCTCTTGTAAGGGTGGTACAAGCGCAATAAAGTGGTCAGCTTTTTCTTCATAATCATCCCGAAGCTCAGCCGCGGTAAATAGTGTTTTATAATACTCTTCGAATGCGGCTCTTATTTGACATGTCTCTGTGCAAATAGAACCACGTGATTCAGTTTGCAATATCTGTTTAGAAAGTGCATACCGCTTTTCATCCCCAAGGGCGCTTTTTGTGGGTTCCTCATCAGTGAAACGAGTAACACGTGAACGAACCATTGCTCCTCTATATACTTCTGCATCATGTTTTTGTATCTGCGCTCGAACCGAATTTATCTCATCAACGTACAATCTCGGCTCTTGACTTTCAAATGCATGGAGCCTATGAAGTAAATCATAAAGATAACGTTTTTCAGCAGTTTTTCTATGGGTCAACCCGCATGAAATACCAATTGCCTCATACTTAACTTTCTTTTTGAACATTTGCCACTGAGCAAAAATTGGCAGCTGTCGACATTGTGTTACCTCACGTAGCAATTCGGTGACTATTTTTTCGAAACATTCTTCACGCAAGAGCTGTACGTTAAGCTTCCATAGTTCCCAGTTTGGAGGAACCTTACGAAATTTTTGGGGACCCCATGAAACGGCTACTAAGCAATGGTCTGTAAAAAATATGGGCTTTACAGCATAGTTATGAATGTGAGACCATAGGTTTATAGATACATACACACGGTCTAGTCGAGCGTGTGAGACACCCTGAAAGTGCGTGAACTTTACTGAGGAGGGCGCATGTGCTCCCACATCTATTAGATTGTGGTCATTCAGTAATTGCTGCAGTAAAGCCGCACTTGCTTCATAACGATTCGTTATATATGAATGATCTCTAGTGTCACAAACACAATGAAAGTCTCCCAACACTATCAAATTTCTGTCAGTGTTCAGTAGCGAAGCTAAGGAGAGGAAAAAAGCCTTCCTCTCGTTTACTTTTGAGGGAGCATAGACACAGACAAACCTCCAATAATGGGAGTGAAAAGAGAATGAAAATGCCACGCCAGTGCTTTCTTTTTTCTTTCATGGTATTTATTACAAATGTGCGTAATTAGCATACATAGCGAACAAAATACTCAAGGCGGCCTCTACAAGCGTACAAGCGTTACACAGAAGTCTTAAAAAGGTATTGAAGCTATACATTCCATGAAGAGTGGATACCAGTCCGGTTGAAACTGTAATTGTTGATAAAAGTCTTTTAGCTGAAGAGCCATTTGAATGAAATGCAACCGCGATGATACCATGGGTTCCGCATGCCTGTCGAACATGCGAGTTTTCCTTAAACTGTGCATACCCATTAGTAATAGCATGTCAACAGGCATAGAATGGCTTTTGGGTGGCATGAGCTGAAATGCTTGAAACTGCTTTGCAAAAAGACCATATACAAGCTTCATGTCGGGAAGGAACCAAATTAACAAATGTAATACAACATGGTAGAATATAAAATAACAACCAGGCGTAACACAACGCGAATTCTGTAAACTGGCGCCACACAATGCGAATTACGCAACGAGTGGGTCGTTGAATGTTTCCAACCCACTGCAAAGGGCTCCGCTATAATTCTTCATCGTCATCAGCCACAGCATCAACAAAGTGCACATAATGCCTTACAGCTGTTTAGCGGATGCCACGTTTCTCCGCAGAATGACGAAGACTGACGTAGTGGCCGACTCCTTACTTCACAAAAATTATGATGATTTATAGCATAGTGCTTTCGTCGCAAAATGACTTCTATTGGTTGCCAAAGAAGCCCATAAGGTCCCCATGATCGATTTCCTCAGGGTCTCAATAAAGTTCTTTCTCTCTCTCTTTCTCACGTTCACGTATGTTATGTAGCGTCGTGGGAGAGTGAAATAACGACCGGGCGTCATACAATGCGAATTACGTAACTAGTGCATTGTTTAAAGCTTCCCACCCATTACAAAGGCCTCAGCAATAATTCTTCGCCGTCATCAGCCGTCGCATCAACAAAATCCACGTAATGCCTTACAGATGTGTAGCTGGTACCTCGCTTCTCCGCGGAATGACGAATAATGGCGTAGTGGGTGGTTCCCAACTTGACAAAAATTATGATTCATGGCGTAGTGGGTACCTCGCTAGGCGGCACTTGTATTAGTAGCCCTGAGAGAGTTTATAGCGGGCTCCAGAAATGCCGCTCTTTCATCTTTCGCTGTGCTGCGCTATGCACGCGGGCCTGGCGTTTTCTACGCATCGCTATCTGAGAAAGTATACATTTATCGGCTGCAACCTACGCGAGTCCTCTAGCCATAGCACTGATAACCCGTGCTATGACACATGCCTCTTCTAAGAGCTTGCCTCCAACACTAAAGACGTGAACAATCCTTGTCGCTAGAGCCAACGTTTCGACGAGTGGTCTTGAAGAAGAAAAGCAGGCTCCAGCGACGGCCCCAGTCATTTTCATCTCTTGAAGTCTCCGTCTACTCCTGCCTTGTTTGGATCACCGCCGACATTATGCTTTTCGTTTCGGTCTTAGTTTCGTTCCACCGCAAAGAGTTCCGTTCCGTTTCTGTTCCGGAACGAAAAAAAAAAAATGTTCCGTAACGGGTCGTAACGGTTTATTTTTTGTGGGCAAAAATGTGAAGTTAGGGTAATCATAAAAAAGATTGGATTTGTGATGTATTTACTTGCCCTCCCCTTAAGAAAGTGGTACAAGGGTGAAACACGTTCTTCAGAGGAGTGGAAGTAACTGTACCACGAATTCCTACCAACTAGCACAGACCAGTAATACTTTCAAAGTCATAGTATTTATTTTCTCAAAAGGCAAATACGAATTTTTTAGTGGACTTGAGAGAGAGACGTCAAGGCGGCCGACGTGGCCGTGCCGAAATCTCGCCACTTTATTCGAGAGACGACCGACCTTGCGACGACGGCTGCAAGCGTCCTAACCGCCAGGAGCGTGAGCTCGTTCTACTGCTCGCGCCTCGAGCTCTGTTTTGTGTTAAGGGAGTGAGCACGATCTCAGAAGCAGCACGTCATTGAGTGTACTCTGATGCGCGAGACCGCTATTCTGATAAAAAGATCGCCGGGCCTGCGCAGAACACGCGCAAGTCGTACCGTGTATGCACCGGGTGGCACACAAGTCCTAAAAAAGCTTGCTAACAGACATGGCGTGCCGATTGTTTTTTCTGCGCCGCGGAAGCTGTCCCAGCTATGCCCACGTATACGAGCTAATGGGAGCAAGAAAGGTGGTTGCTGCAAGAAGCACGCCAAGTCGTACACAAGATGTGCCACCGGTGTTGTTTATGAATTTCCGCTCTCCTGCGGCAATACGCATGTCGGCCAGACGGGAAGGTGCGTGAATGAGCGTGCGCGGGAACACGAGCTTTCATTAAAAGGTAAAGGGGGACATTTGCCGACCCACTGCGATTCCCATAAGTCTGAGCCGTGCCTGAATAAGATTCAGATTCTGGGTAGAAGCGGCGACACCACGGCTCGAGAGGCATTTCATATAAAAACACGAGGTTCCATGTTCATCAGTGATACTTCATTGTCTCTCTCGCAGACCGAGAGCAAGTTCATAGATCACAGGTTGTGATCAGGGTGGTATGCGCTCGATATGTGCCTAGCTTGCTGCTCAAGTCTGTGCCTATATATTTTGTTGCACTATCTCTTGAATAAACAGTCAAAAGCTTGCGCTCCCTTTGATCCCTTCCGTCGTTATTTCCTTGCGCGAAAACAGCCATACTTTTGTGTCTTGTACTTGGACCCGTTACTATGTTTTTCGAGCCCTGACTTGCGAGAAATACAACTTCCTTTAGGTAGACACTTTAACTCTTTATTCAAGGTCATTATACTCTTTTTCGGGAGTTGTGGGGCTTCTCAAAGAAGAGTAAAAATGCATATTTTAAAGAGTGTTAGGTATATATGTGGCAGGCCAGGACTCACCAGAACAGGTACTCTTTTTTTTCTTAGAGTGTGTCACAGTGACGTCGGTGTGCAAGGAAGTCATGGCAACCAGCGTAACGCACTCGCATGGTGCCAATTCAGTGCCAACACATATGGAGCTCGTTCGACTCGGCTCTTCTAGGCTTGTCCCTGGCAACGGCGGCTCCAACTCGTGCTTCTCTTCACGCGACATGTTCCGCCCAGAAGTATATACTGTTGGGCGAGTTGGTAATTCATTCTGGAAACAAATAGCGCGGAAAAACGTGGGACTAGTAGAAGAAGCAAGAATGCGCTTGTCCTGTTGCTTTCTTCTACTAGTCCCACGTTTTTTCGCGCTATTTGTTTCCAGAATGTTCCGCTTATCTCTTAAAGTTTTCGTCAAATTTCATCTTATGCTGGTCACCGAGACACCCCGAAAACAAGAAGAGCATATCGAAAGACCGTACGCACTATCTTTCTGCCATGTTTAACGCTCCTACCGCTCTCAGACAACAATTGTAATAATATTTTGGGTGTTGTTCGAAGTGCATGCGAAACGGCGTTGGACTTCTCATAATTTTTGGCGATTCGTAATAGCATTTGAAATGTTACCAGCAAGTATGCTTTGCTCGAAAAAAAAGTAGTTTCATGGATACTTTCTTCAATCGTCGCTTACCTCACGTGTGTTGCCCCTGTGACGTCTTCTTGCGACTCCCGGAACTCAACAAGACCAGGCTGCTCCAGCATGATTCTCAGATCGCGTGGTAACGATACGCAGTGCGACGTGCACAACTTGGAGCAAATGATATAGAGTCGACGCTGTACAATAGCATAAAAAAGATTCCGGCAGATCCCACAATGCGTCGGATCTGCCGGAATTTTACGATTTCATGCGAAGTAGTGAGCGAGTAGCAGCATATATGCCGAATTTTTTTTGCTTTGAGCGAAGCGTTACGAGGGGGATTGACGTCTTTGCGTATAGTTGTGCACATATCTGAGGCTTACCAGGCACGTTGACTACGCTGGCCGGTAGCTAGTGGTTCGACGTAGCGTCGGCGCTCACATTACAGCGCAGACGTCTGTTTTACGGAAACGAATACCACGCTACTGTGCGATGATATGTGTATCATAAGTAGCGGTTGTCGGGGTATTCCGCCGGGTTGAACCAACGCTTGACTAAAGCTTGCGGAGTCATAGATGTATATGAGGTATTTATTACGCCGTTATAAAAACGGATAGCCAACTGCAACCACACTTGACGTTAAATGTAAACATTTCGACAGAAGTCTGTCTGGCTGGGTGGAAGAATTAAGAAGTTGAAATACCTCCAGCCACAAATTCTTGGAGGAAACCCGACGTTTCGAGACCGGCTTGGTCTCTTCTTCAGGGGTGACTGTGCTGATCAGGGGGGCTTCGTCGCAGCTTGTTTTTGGCTCCGCCTTTCTCTTTCCCTCACGTTCCGGAGGCCGTGCACGTAGATCGGAGGCATTGTTCCGAGGGACCGGTTCACATTCGCAGGTGTGTTCTGGATGTGCCACGACTCGAGTAAGAGCCTCCTTCCCAGATTCCTTTCCGTTTCTATTATGGAAGCGCCCTCGAAGTCAATTTTGTGGTCGTGCTTCTCGCAATGCTCTGCAAGGGCACTGCGTTGTATTTCCATCTTTCTGACGTCGTTTTTGTGTTGGCGCATTCTTTCCGGGAAGCACTTACTCTCGCCTATGTAGCTCGCTGGACAGTCAGCACATGACACTTTGTAGACCACGCCCTGGTGTTGCTCCCGGGATGGTCGATCTTTCGGCCGCGGTAGTAAGCGAGCGAGCGTTGAGGCCGGCTCGTGAACCACCGTGACCCCAGCTTTTCCTAGAACCCTGGCGATCTGTTCGCTAGTTCCCGGAACATACGGGATGACGACTCGTTGGGCTGGTTTCTTCGATGCCATTGTATCCGGTGGGGTGGCCTCCAAGAATTTGTGGCTGGAGGTATTTCAACTTCTTAACACTTGACGTTGCACGGGCAACGTCAATTCTGATTGCAGTGTTGGTTAGCCGCATGATGCCTTTACAGATTCTTTTTCCGAAGCCCTTTCAAGCACTGACGTGGCTATGCTTGACTGTCGTGCAGAATGCCTGGGCTTGATTTCGGCTCGAACCGTGAATTTTCTTTTTCTTTGCGTCCATCGGGACTTTCGCCCACCCACAAGGCCGCTGACGCTGGTACCGGATTTTCTGCGACGCGGTCTCCTTAACGCTATCGCGTTAAGATTTCCAAAGTCTGTTCTCGCCGTTTCTTGGTTGGCACAGACTTTAAATCACGTGTGGCGCACACCCGCTTTCCACGGGCAGTGGTATATGCTGGCATGCGCCACAAGTGACTGAGGGAAGGGGTTTCACGACGTACGCGGTAGGCATGCCATGTTATTCATGTCGTGACCTGTTAATCGTGTTCCTCATACACTTATCGCCTCGTGTGCCAATTTTGGTATATATCAAGTTATAGCAACGCTCACGACAGCGCCCAGACGTAGACTGCTAAATATATAGAAACGGTCAAAGTGCCTCTGGTTCGCCAAGAAATGCTTCGCGTCGAAGTCTGGGTCAGTTGGTACATGACGCTGAGGCAAAAACCAGTCAAAAAGACGCCGGACAAGGGGAAGAAGTGACACACACAACGGCTGGGCAAGCTGACGGAATTCACAAAGACGACTGGCGACTGATTCAGGGGGCTTTGTAAATGTGTACCATATGCGAGCATTCCAGAAACTTGCTCCAATCACAGTGACAGCACTTAAATAGTGTGCAGGGTGTACGGAAACCAGGATGATCCTTTGAGACGCCTGACAACGGCGTCTCGCAATACGGGCACCTCGCGCCGCGTCCGACCATTCTGTCCATCCCAGATGAGTCACAAGAGGACGCTACAGATAGCACCTCACCGATTATTTCACCATGCGGTGTCTACTCGGAAATTGTGAAACGCTGTGCCTCGCCGAGGACGCCGGTTTCTCACTCGTCAAATCCCAGCACCGAACGAGTTTCGAAGGGGGTGTATATTCCGTCGCTTTCTAATAAAGTAGCGAGTTTTGTGATGACGCGTTCGAACAACCTGTAGCCCCTGCACATATTTGCAATGTAAGAGAAAAAGAAAGGGAGTACCTGTTACTCTTTCTGGTGTGTCCTGCCTCGCAACATATATAACACTCTTTAGGATATGCATGTTAACTCTCCTTTGGAAAGTCGCGCCTCCCACACTCTAAGAAAAAGTCGAGTATTTGGGGAGTATTTTCACGTACCGGTCACGTACCGGCACTTCCCGGTACGTGACCGGGAAGTGCCGGGACCGCGGTGATAACGCGAAAAGTACGCGCGGTGGATGACGATTATTGTTGTGTAGCAGAAATACTCCCCAAGTACTCGATCTTTTCTTAGAGTACATGACTATCGGAAGAAAGTATGATGAACTCCAAAAGAAAGTTAACGTGTGTCGTTAAAACGGCAAGTGATGACTAAGCAGAAACAGTAACAGCTACTCTTTCTTTTTTTCTTTCAGTGTGGTGTTAGAGGCCTAGCCAGAAATAATGCGGCCTTTATGTAGAACTCCGAGCCGTTGTGAAGGTTAATAAGAGCAGACTGGAAATGCACTCATCCGCGTAATGCTCTGGCTGCGAGCGTTTGTCATGGCTTCCGTGTTTCGTAATGCGTTTTACGATAGCGTTTTACGAGGCGCTCAAAGCGACTGCTTTGTGCCGATACGTGCTCTTCATGCCGATCGGTGACAATAAACGGGACTTTACGGTCTCAAGTTGGAGCGCTGACAAGTGAAGCGGCTTAGCCGGCTGTTTCGAGTAAAAAGGTAACGGCTTTCACAGCGTCACACTAAGGCAGGGGAGGGTCAAGGCCAAGCCAGATCGGTCGACTCTTTCGTTCCATTTCTGTCGGAGGGCCTGGTCTACTATAGGCTCCGCGACATTTGTGTATTCACGTACGGCAACTCGGTAATACGGACGGGCGCGCTTTGCTTCTTTAAACCGAGAAATATACGGAATAATTTTGGAGCAGTGCCGGTACATCGGAAATAAAACGTTTTCGGCAGAAATCGGCAGCCTGCCACTGAATTAACAGTTTCAAATATGTAACCTTCAGAGAGTGTTTACGTCGTGAGATACCGAAGTAACTTATTATGCGCACAGGAAGGTGCTGTTGCTGCTTTTCTGCTGCTGCCCTTGAAAGCCACCTTATTTTCAGTGAGAATGAAAGAAACGTTAGGACATGGGAAGGACAACGCAAGACTACCGCTAAATACTGGCGTGCTGTGTCGTCCTTGATCAGTCTTTAGTTTCTGCCATTGTGGTGTGAGTAAATATGAAACTGTTCCTCAGGAGAGAGAGAGAGATTTAAAGAAGGGAAGAAGATTAGCCGGAAGAGAAAGCGTTCACGATAGTCAACGACTGATGGCACTGACGCTGCTTCCGATGTCGTGTTACCTCACTGTGCTATACTGCAAAATACATAATTGTGAAATGATCGTCATGCTGTCGGGAGGATGGGGGTCAGAAGAAAGAAAGTCGCTTTCAGTACATGTTGCCGTGACGCAAACAATTTCCCACGTGGAAACGCTCGCTCCGGATATATAGTTCTGCCCCTCTTGAAAACTTAAAGCCTCTGCAACCTGCGGCGAACTTCTTTCTTGTTGATTGGCGTTTAGTCAATACAATCTTACAGGTCCAGGCTGGTGACCTCTAAGGAATGAGTCGTTCTATAGAGCCTTTCGTTATTAATCACCAATTATGCCCGCTGCTGGTTAGTGTGGCGGCGGGTTTGAGCGTCACTGGACGTCGGGAGGATGTCCGCCCTGCGGGAGGACGTCACTGGATGTCCTCCCATAGGGCGTCCTGTTTCCGTCTGGTGCGTCGCCATCTTTTGCTTTCCTTGGCGCCGATTTTCTCGCTCATCATAGGTTATATCTTCTGTATGCAACTCCTCTCCCAACTACACTTTGTCTTAAATATGGCGTAATTAAAGCGTCAGTTACTGCGTCATCCCTAATTCGCTCGTTCTCCTGCCGTTCGCTGATCACTGCTTTCTGTTTAAGTTGTCCCCTTGCCGCCGCGGCGGCTCAGTGGTTACGGTGCTCGGCTGCCGACCCGAAATACGCTGCCGCGACGTTCGCATTTCGATGGAGTCGAAATGCTTGAGGCCCGTGCACCGTACGACGCCAGTGCACCTTAAGGAACCCCAAGTGGTTTAGGTTACCCGTAGCCCTTCAGTATGGCGGATCTTAGAGCCTGCGATAATTCAGCCAGTTATAAACCAGCCTTCTCCTTTGCTGCGGATGCGGCTGTCATTTAGAGATCCGTATCGTTCTGCTGTTCAAAACTTCCTATCAAGTTGCCATGTTAAGCTCCCATTTTTCACTTTATTAGTATGCGACAGGGTACGCTGACTACGCGCCTTCTTCTTCGAAAACTCCGGCAAGATTCCCTACCATGAGTGATCACTAGTCCCTTTTTTAAATATATATATATATATAAAAGGGAATAATGCTTTAAACCTCCAACAAAACGCCGGCTGTACGAGGAACGCTGTAGTGGATGCTCCATCAACCGACTGAGGGCGATTGTTTAACGGTATTAGAATGCTCGGCATTCTTACAATCCGCGTCCCCATCGGAATGCGACGACGTCGGCCGGGAATCCAACCTGAGACCTTATGACCACGTTCGATTCCCGATTCGATTTGCTATGCGCAATGAGGTTTGTTCCATCGCTATAGTGTAGTATTGCCTGTCCCTTAAAGTAATTAAGCTTAGTTAGCAAAGCTGTGCTATACGTCACATGGTATTTTTTAAAATCTGTACGCAGCGAGTGAAAAATAGCCCTCGTGCTCGAGCTGACGTTCCTAAAGCGAGAGCTTCGTCCGGGCTCGACCTTGTTGAAGATTAAGCTCAGAAATGTTAACGAAATAGGTGACCAAGAAGGTCAAGTACCGAAAGCATGATATCATGCACAATATTGCTTCGATGCGGAAATCCATCTTGGAATGTCCTTCCATCATCTCTGCCAAGACAACCAAGTAGTCGTAGTTACTCTCGGGCTGCGGTGGGAACTTGTGTAGAGAAAAAAATGTCTGACCACAGCACTCCGTCAGCCGAGACACCTTGAACGGCGTGAGTTACGGTGAACACACACGCGTCTCACGCTCCGGTGCTGAGCTCATCCGTCTAGCTAGTCTGGAGGAGTAGAAGAGCGGAAGCGGACGGGCAAACAGTCTCGGACAACTCCCCCACGCAGCCTCTCGCGGCCTTCTTTTCGGACGTCAGCGGGTGAGACGCCGCGCGTTGTTTGTGCGTGCGTGTAGGAAGCACGAAGCAAGGTAAACAAACACGCCCGTCATCCAAAGCGAGCCGGTGTTTTCGGAGCCTTGGGTAGCGCTGATCGACGGGCTCTCGCGTGGTAGATGGTTGGAAGAATTACGCAACTGTGAGGAGGGTCCTCGCTCCGCTGTTGCCGAAATTAAACTGTTCACTCGGAGCGCGGCTAATCTGTGCCGAGCAGTTTGGCGTGAGCCTGACGCCGCACCAATATAGGATGCAGAAAATGATCGCTGGAGGTCCATCGTGCGGGTTGCCCTTAGAGCTCATTCACACTAGGGAAGCGGTAGGAGAGCGAAAACGCC
Organism: Rhipicephalus sanguineus; assembly: GCF_013339695.2. Lineage (NCBI taxonomy): Eukaryota > Metazoa > Arthropoda > Arachnida > Ixodida > Ixodidae > Rhipicephalus > Rhipicephalus sanguineus. The sequence continues at coordinate 176,534,189 of NC_051179.1, read as the reverse complement.
AAAGTTCCGCCGCCGTCATCGCCACTTTTACCTGCAGCACTGTAAAAAATGCGTGTGAAATAACGGGGATTTGAAGTTTTCTGTTCTCATACATAAAATATCTGTTTTACACCATTCACAGAAACACGTTCACACAAAAAAAAACTGTAATTATCTGTTTTTTTTTTTATCCGCGAGCCCCCACACACAGCGAAATTTTGGTCACGTGGGCATGTTTGTTACAAAGAAAAGTGATTTGAAAAACAGTTGCCACCCTTCACGTGGTACTCCGCATACTTTAAGTGCCAAAAATGTTATTCTGCGCAAAACTAGGTTGCATTCCGCAGTCTGCTTTTCTGCGGTAGTGCAAGCGTGCATTGGCGGTTGGTGGTTTGAAACAAAGGAGGGCTTGCGTCAATATCGGCGTGCGGCTTCTGTGATTTTCGACGCTCAGGCTATTCGCAAATGAGGTGAGTGAAGTCATCAGCATCCAACACACACACACACACACACACACACACACACACACACACACACACACACACACACACACACACACACACACACACATATATATATATATATATATATATATATATATATATATATATATATATATATATATATATATATATATATATATATATATATATATATATATATATATATATATGGGTCATTCCATGCCAAATCATCCAGCGTTTTTCCGACCATCACAAATATGGCTGAAAAAATTTCCACGTTTTTCTTGAAGTGCGGAACTCGTTCTGCTCGTTTATTTCTGTTGCCAAAAATTTGCCCGCCTATTTGTGAGAGTGTGTAGCTTTGTGCCGACTGAGCTAAAGGGCATCGAACAACAATGTTTTTGAAAGGACGTTTATGAGATGCACTCGATAAAATGGTATTTCCGGCAAGCTAATGAAGTGACGTAAATGTAAAAATAATGACTTGTTTATGTATCTCGATTCTTCGAGGGCTTTTCGCACGAGCAAAATTCAATAAAGTTGCAAAGTTTGATCTTTTTTTACAGGAACAAGGCAAACTAAAAGGGTAGAAATGAATTATATACTGGTGGCCTGTTCGACATACTACAAAAGAAAAATAATGTAGTCGCTGAAGGTATAGCAGATCTTCTGCAAAAAAATTGGGAATTTCACTTTTTTTAAAGAAAAGCTCTATATTCAGCATCAAAAAACTTGCCTTGGTAGTCGGACTAAAAGTATGCACGATATTTCATTTGAAAGCTCTATGTATTAGCTGAACATAGGCAAAGTTACAAAAGGGTAATATTTTTTTAACTTGAGCAATATTCTTTTGAAATTTTGTATCTCCACCAGCTTTTCGGCGACGTAACTCAAGCAGCATGAAGCACTCACAACGGCAATCTTCAGTCCATGCCCACCAACGTTTATAGAACCAGGTCAGTTGCAAAACTGAGCGATGTTCCGCGGCGCCGCCGCCATCAGCGACAGATGTGGCGCTGCTGTCGCAACAGGATTCACTCATTCACTCACTCCACTCTCTTCAGCCGGCGTTGCGGCGCGTTAGTATGCGTGAAGGCTTTCTGCGTAAAGAGTTTTGCGCTTTCTATTGTGCTTCGGATGTGCTGTGTGTCTTCACCATGCCGACATGTTTTGTTCCCGGCTGTACCACCGGTTACAGGAATTCTGTGAGAAAATTGTAGCGCAAAACAACACAAGGAGCGACAATTTCCCACGGAAGTAATGAACCAAGTAGCCTAAGAAAACGTTTTGCTGGGTTACAGGAAATCCGAGACACCACGATATTTCTTTCGTGCATATATGGTTACCAACGCTTCAATGAAGGGAGTCGGGATGGGAAGGGGGGGGGGGGGGTCGTTTCCTTATTGTTTCGGCCTATACGTGCTGCTCGCAACACTTCCTTTTGCTGGAGAATGTACCCGTTTAAGTTGTCGCGAGGAACTTCGTGTTCTGGAGCGTGACGCGCATTGTCGGACGTGCGTTGGATCACCTAAAAGTTTCTAACAGGACGGTCCGGAATAAATCCGGGACATTATATATGTCCCGACAGGGACGGCTCGGGACGCTCTGTGAAAAGTCGGGACACTCCCGCGAAATCCGAGACAGTTGGTGTTAGCGATAAACCACCTCTTTGAAATAACCGACGACATTTCACGCTTGAGTTTTCATGTGCGTGGCCATATTTGCGCCCCGCGTGACCCTGTCCAGCGAGCGGCGTGGCATTCCTCGTGAAGACACAAAACTGTCCGACATATCATGTGATATGCACTTTCATGAGGAAGACATCCTGAAGACTTTCACTCACATGGTCAATGGTTAGAATTAAGGTTGAAATCGCCAGCGGAAAGGAGCCTCGTCGAACGATGCGTCCCAAAGATATTCCCGAACTTGCCTTGATTTGAGTGATTCTAAAAATTGGGCTGTGAATATTTTTTACAGTTAATTAGAGCTGTTTTTAATGCCTCAGACTATAAATAAGTTGTGCCATTTGTGTGCATCGCATCATACATGCAATATCTGAAAAATTGTTTCTCTGAATTGCGTGCGCAAAATAATTACAGCTTTTCTTTCTGTAGCAGGACTGATATTGTGGCGTGCATTACACACGCGACGATTTGACCACTCAATAATTGCGAGTAATGACAGCCGCGATACAGAGTGAAAACTCCTCACTTCAAAAAAGTGAAAGTGAAGAATTATCGGAAAGAAAAGAGTGCAAAAAATTCGGCAGATCCCACGTACCATGGGAGTCCATGTGATGCGAAGCATGCGGTGGGAAGGTGACTGTGGCTTAATTTTTTTTTACTGAGCGAAACGTTATAAAATGCCGCTAAAGATAAAGATTTGTATAACTTTTATACGCACACATATATGTTGAACAGCCGCATATGTGTTATATAACCAGTTGTTTACAGTTGGGTAACGCTGGCAACGGCAACGTGGGTATTGCCACCAGAAGCCGTAAGCTGATATGTAGTGCTTATACTTGTCCCTTATGATACAGAACGCACGCACGTTTCACGAACCCGTGTGCATGTGTGAAAGAAGTTCTTGACAGTTCTTGAACAAGGTCATCATCCCCGTGATCAGTGAGCACCAGCAGCTGGTGATGACGTGTTATCGGATCAGGTCGTGATCGCGGTGACGAGGGGTCCATGTGTAGTGAAGTGTGAGGTATAGTACAACTGTTGGAATTCGTGGATGCCTCGGTCATTTCGTCGACAAATTGTCTGTAGCTAGAGCCGGCGACATGTTGGAATCTGAAGTCACCCTTCGCATTGGTGAGGTATAGGCCGTCCAGACTGGTAGGCCTGGATAGTGCTACGTAGACCAACATCGTGGATGGCGCTTGTATTCGTAGACTACCTGGGCGTATGTGGTCTGCGTAGCCTAGTCTACAAAGCGGCTGTCAATCAATCTGGCATCATCCTCGGTCAGCATGAGGCCACCGTCCAGCCTCGTAAGAAATGAAGAGGACGGTGCGTCGTTCTGTCGAACTAAGTGCACTTAACAGTGCGATGATTTGAATATCATACGTAACTTTCGTTTATGTCCGGAGTCGAGCATTGCTCCGGAGTCGAGCAATGCTTGAATATATAGCTTGCTGAATCATAGGGATACAAATGTAATGTTTATTAGACTGCTATAAAAGCGAAGCCAACACTGGAACCACAGACGTTAATCAGATATGGCGTCTGTATCGTAGGAGTATACGCACTGTAGGAGTATCATGTATAGTGTTTACTGCTTTCTTGTAAAATTAGATAGCAAGCAGCACAACCACAACTCACGTTGCACCGACATTACACCTGCGTAGGCTGTTTTTCCAAACCAGTTTATAGACCTGGCGTGGCTCTGTGGTAGAATACCTGATTGCCATGCAGAATGCTTGGGTTCGATTCCTGCTGGGATCCTAATTTTCATTCTTTCCATTCGTCGGGTCAACGCTGCCGATGTCGGTTTTTCTTAACGCTCTCGCATTTAATGTCTGTTCTCGCCGTTCCTGGGTAGATATAAACTGTCAATCACCTGTGGCGCATACCCATCCACCGCGGCCCATGGTAAGCGGGTATGTGCCACACGTGTCTGGAGGAAAGGGTTTGACGACGTACGCGACAGGATTTTCACTTTATTCATGTCATGACCCGGCAGTTATATTCGTCAAATCATGTTACCCTCCCATGCCAATTTTGGTCTGCACCAAGTTAAGGAGGCGATCATGAGAGCCCCCAGACGTAGGCGGCTAGATAGATAGATAGATGGATGGATTGATAGATAGATAGATAGATAGATAGATAGATAGAAACGCTCAAAGCGCCAGAGGTTCGCTAAGAAATGCTTCGCATTTAAAAGACGGAGCACCAGAAAAAGGATCACACAAGCAACGGCGCTGACTTACAACAAAGATTTATTCGTTAACACCGCGCAATACTTGCACAGTCCAAAACGAAAAGAAGGAAGTACCAACACTCCCAAGCATCCACGTTAGCTGAAGAATTACGCTACGGGAATGCGTAACTTCTTCTAGGGCAATTACAGACTCGTATGTGATGCTATCAAGCATCAGTTATCTTGGGCAGTCTAGAAAGCCCTAGCTTTACTGACTTTGCCTTACCGCTGCTAAATGTTACTCATTCTTACGCTGCAACAGCAGCGCAACAAAAAATCTCGATAATATACAGTCGGCGAGTAAACAACAGAGCCCTTTCTGAACGGCTGCCGCGGCGTCTTGCCACGCAGACTGCTGTTTTCGTCTGCTAGCGGAAGCTTGTTGCGCCGCCAGCGCCACAAAACCGGAAGCTGCCCCGGCGCCGCGCGACGGCTTGGCTGACGCGGGGAGTTTAGCAACTTACCTGGTTCTATAAACGTTGATGCCCACTGACCTGGGATGCAGACGTCAAGCGTGGTACTGTCTATAAAGCAACCCCATTTCCTTTTCCATTGCTTTATAGAGTGTACCATACGGGCCGTTGCGAGCGTGTTGGGTAAGCGAAATTCTCCACAGCGGGTCGCATGAGAAAGTGTGATAATGTGGCTCGGCTGTTGTTTTGCGTAGCCCAGCCCTGATGGGGAACCGTGGTAACCTTGACTGTGAAGATCAGCAGAGGCTCTGACCGCGGTGCGTGCCGCGTAACACGAAGTGAGCAGCTATAGAGGCAGAATGAAGACGCGTGATACGCACTGTGACATCCTATGATCGGAGTTGGTCGTCACCACACAGAATCGCGGGCGTACATTTTGAAGGTCCAGAGTTCTTGTTCTAACTAGTTAACACGTGCGTCATACAAGTAAATCGCAAAATGTTGGTCGTGACCACCTTCAGGTTAGTTTTGCCCATAGCCTCCGCGGTTGCCGTAGCTATCTCGGAGGCCACGGTTTTGCCTTCGGTTGTACCCCGCGAAAGTGGGCACGCACGTATCCCCATTTGCAGTATATACAAACGGAAGACGACCATCAAGAGATCATTTGAGGATGCGTAATAAAACACTCCAATGCACAGGAAGCGAGAGATGAAGGGAGAATGCAACTGAAAAAATGAAAATCGCCGGGGCCATTCGTCCCTGATAAAGTAAGTATTGTACCACTGATCGTAAGATAAATAGCTAAGTGAATTGATCGTGTATGTACTTCATCGCTTTAGAATTACGTATATACCCTATTTAAACGCATTTACGCGCTAGAGAACGGATGTCGGAGGGCTTGCCTCGAACTCTATGTCGTGCGATGCTCGCTTGTACTTGCGAGTTGCAGCGCACTGGGATAACTAAAACTTCTTTCGCATTGTACTCGCAGTTCGCCTTGAGTAGCTTCCTTTGTTCCTGAAGCGTCTATTGGCGGAAGAAACTTTCCAGGTCCTTGATTTTCAGGAAACCGCGCCTCGACACCAACGAAAGCGGGGGTGTTATATTGCGACCTACGCACATTCGCTTGTGGACGGCTCTCTTTGTACTACCCAGTTAGCGCCAGGGTTGCGATGACGGCGCTGGTGGCGGTGTTTTTGGCAGCGCCGCCTGGGCAGAGTCTGACGTCTATTGCGCTATACGTATTACCACTCATTCGCTTTTGAAGAAGATCCTGATTTCATTGGTGGTTTGATATTTCAGAAAAGAGTAATCTGTTTTTAATTGGTAAAAACACGCGTTATAGGAAGCGCGTTGACAGATGTAGGCCAACATTAAGAAATTTTGCGTAGATACAAAGCTTTTAGAGAGTTTACTTATACGGTTGACGTGTTCAACCCAAGACGTGTTCTCTAAAGCAGATTCCCAATTCTTTCATTAGTGACACTTACGTCATTTAGCTGAACTGGCGCAGCTGAACAACCTTCAAAGTTGTTCTCCGGCGTGTCGCTTCAGCCTGGTTAATTGTAGCATGTTCGCCCCCTTTGTATAGCCGTACGATATTATCGAGTTTTCGACTGTTCACACCGTCTCCTTCTAGGTGCGAACTTATACAAGAATTTCCTTTCCTCATATACTTTTTTTGCAGGTGGGGCTCACCCTTTATATTTTGAAACAAGTGCTACACCCAGTGCTCGGCAGTATCGAAGATACATGTATCTTAGATACTATCTTAGATACTCTTTGGGTATCTTGTATCTGTATCTCGATACGTCTCGCAATACGTGTATCAGTATCTGTATTTTCGATACATTGAAGAATGTATCGTATATATTAAGATACAACATACCGCGATCGCACCACCACCGTGCGAAACAATAAACGTTGGCTGAACGCCGCTTCTCAAGCTGATGCTGCTGTCACTAAGTCACCACAATAAAACTTTTATCTTTTCGCTAGAGTCTTCCAGCGAGGATAGGCGATGAGCTGTGAGCGTCCCTATAGGTGGAGCAGGGTCATGTGGAGGCGCTCGCGTCGTCTCGATAGACAAGCGCGCGTACGCACGTCCAGATGACCTTTCGTTTTATCGCTTTTTCTTTTTAGTTGGGTCAGTGAAGTCACACTTGGCACTTAGCAACTGTTCTGGGCCGCGTACTCCAATGCGCGCGGTGTCTTTCGAACACATTCTGATGCTTCTGTAGTGTCATTATCGAAGTTTCTCTTACGGGGTGCTTCGTTACGAAGTCTGAAGATGCAAGCATGGGGGTTTGCTTTGCGTCTAGTGTCTTTAATACATCGGCGATTTGAAGGATGGCTTACATGCATTAAGATACAATTATATGCAAATAATATTCCAACAGCTATAGCACCACCGGTACCGATGCTGGATCTAACAGAAGAGCCATTCACATAAGAACCGCTATCTTGGCGTCTCTTTCTTTTAAATGCGAAGCATTTTTTAGCGAACCTTTGGCACTTTGAATCTATCTATCTATCTATCTATCTATCTATCTATCTATCTATCTATCTATCTATCTATCTATCTATCTATCTATCTATCTATCTATCTATCTATCTATCTATCTATCTATCTATCTATCTATCTATCTATCTATCTATCTATCTATCTATCTATCTATCTATCTATCTATCTATCTATCTATCTATCCGCCTACGTCGGGGACTCTCATGATAGAAATCCTTAACTTGGTGTAGACCAAAGTTGGTATGGGAGGGTAAGAGGATTTGACGAATATGATTTTCGGGTCATGAAATGAAGAACGTGAAAATCCTGTCGCGTACGTCGTCAAACCCTTTCCTCCAGACACGTGTGGCACATGCCCGTACCACGGGCGGTGGTGTACGGGTATGCGCCACAGCAACGGCGAGAACAGACATTAGTAATTTAAATGCGAGAGCGTTAAGAAAAACCGGCATCGGCAGCGTCGACCCAACGAATGCAAATAATAAAAATTAGGATCCTAGCAGGAATCGAACCTAAGCATTCTGCGTGGCAGTCAGCTATACTACCACAAAGCCACGCCAAGTGTGGAAACCGCTTTGAAAGAACAGCCTATGCAGGCGCAATGGCGGTGCAACATCAATTTTGGTTGTGGTGCTGGCTATCTAATTTTACAAAGAGGAATACATTAACCAAATTCACGTATGATATTCACATGATTGTACTATAAGGTGCACTTAGTTTCGATATTACTGACGTATGTACTGTAACGTGAGTGCTGACGTTACGTCACACCATAAGTTACCTTTTAAACGACAGTGTTGTCGACGTGCCTGGTAAGCCCACGATGTGCACACAGCTACTACACTTACAAAAACACGTCTATCCCCCTCGCAACGCTTGGCTCAAAGCCATAAAATACTGCATAGAAGCACTCGCGGACTGCTTCGCATGAAACCGATTCCCACAACGCGTGGGATTTGCCAAATTTTATTCAAAGTGTTTTTAAAATCATAATTTGATTGCTAGCAGGATTTCTTGCTTAGCTGTCCTTCTTTTCCATCCCATACATTACATAAGATTCTATAGAGTTTTTTTTCTGGTCTGCTTACTGCAATATGCCTTTAAGGTACTGCCAAGGTAAGCTCTGATTTATTCTTGCTTTTAACTGTCTGCGTCCTTTCTGCTACTGTTTACATACTTATAGTCCACTGAGTTTGCTGTTATGTAAAGGCGACGTTGCGAGCAAATATATAATAAACAGGGCGCGCCTGGCGTATACAGTGACAAAAGCTCTGCTTACTGCAAAGTGAAATCGCGAAACTGAGTTTGCATTATAATAACACAAATTATTAGGAGCCATTTTAAGTATGTTAGCAAAAGTATTCGAGAAATATTGTTATACCAAATGCTCCGTTTTTCTCATGAGCGTCCCAAGGAGCCGTTTTGCGCTATTTTACATAGACACTGAATTTAATTCTCATAGCTATTAGGGGTTACGCGCCGCGGTGGTCTAGTGGTTATGGTGCTTGACCGCTGACCCGAAGGTCACGGCGGCCGCATTCCGATGGAGGGAAAGTGCTAGAGGCCCGTGTGCTAGAACCCCAGATGGTCAAAATTTCCGGAGCCCTCCATTACAGCGTCTCTCATAACCACATCGTGGTTTTGGGACGTCAAACGCAAAAATTATTATTAGCTCTTGAGGGGTACTGCCTGTATCGTTTTTCTATGCTTATTCGCTGTGCGTGATACGCTGTGCTTGATCGCTTTTCTATTTTACTTAGATATAATTGTTTTTCTTGTTTTGGCTTCCTCAAATTATATTACCGTTACTAATCACCAGGTAATCGGAGGTATAAGTGGCATTAGTCTGACTGAATAGCGGCGGTGTCCATATGGCGCTTTGTGCCACTGCACAATACGTCTGAATCGTTTCTGGACGGTACATGTTCTTGGTGACGTACAACTGTCCGGTTATCCGTTATTACGAAGACCGTAGCCTAATACGTATACGGGCGAGGTAGAACTCCACAGTGGTATTTGCACCATCGTGCGGAGGCTTCTTATTGAAGTTCTTATGATTACATGGCAACCCGCTAGCTGGTCGGCAAGCAGAGCAGCGACTCCCATCAATTACGAAAAGCAAAAACCTCTATCGTCAATGAGTATAAAGTGCTGTCATGTTAAGCAGCTAAAAGAACGCCAATAAGTTGTTTCGGAATGAAACTAATATTTACCTTGAACAAGAAGTACAAAACTTTTGAGATACTAACAATTCAAACTGAATAAAACTGGTCGCAGTTAATACATTTTCAATCGAACATTTTCGTGCATAGGCATCTAGTTCTACATTATATAGATATATAATAACAAATTTGCGACTGTATCGAAGTATCTTAAGATACAATTGGAATGTATCGTATCGGATACAATCAGTGTTGTAGTATCTTGTATCTGTATCTCAAATACTTCTAGCCTGAGTATCTTGTATCGTATCGCGATGAAATTTCAAAGTATCTTTGCCCAGCCCTGGCTACACCAAAGGAATTATGGCTTTCATCTCTGGTGGTGGGGTTATTTGCAGTTTTTTTTTTTGCATAAATGAAGACAGATGTCCGCACATTTGCGTTTTGTTCTTTTCCTTGGGCTCTTGAAAGAAAACGAAAGGTCACAGAACTTATAAAAGAGTTGACTTCTCCCAGTGTTTGTGTGTGTATCATTCAACTGACTTATGCGCCCGTGTCCTGGTATTTTATTTCTCGCCCAGATTACCTTATTTTCAAGTTTACGCGCGTTTTGAAGAATTGAAGCGTTATATCACGCGATAACAAGTTTTGTTATTGCAGTCTTTGAAAGCGCGATCTGCCTCCGTGAAGTTGTGCCTTACCAACTGTAATTCAGCTGTAGTGAAAGTAAACTCACCTGATTTAAGTTATTTTTTGTTTTTTGTGTACATGGTAGCTTCCTGTTTTCCCTACAGTGTGAGTTGGCACAGTCTGTCACAATAACACTGGAACTGTGCAGGCCTACTATAGTTCTTTATGCAAGCATACTTCAGCAGTGCACATGTAGACAGCTGTGTGCTCATATAAACCCACGTCAGTGCATCCAGCAGCTTTTATTCAAGTTACGAAAAGTGTGTATGAACCCCAAGCCTACAATGGGGAATCGCAATACATATTGTAACCGCCTGTTTTAGTAGGCATTCTTCAAAAGCTTCTATATAAGACCTTTTGAACAATGCCTACTCAGGCACGGGCCTCAGTAGTACTGAGGAACGCGCCTCAGTAGACATTGTTCGTACTGAGGTAGCGTCTTTCACTTGTACGTCTACAAAAAATCAACTATTAAAACATGCTGTATGTGTACTTTCAATACATCATCAAATTTCAATGCTGCTTCAATTGTAGCTCAATAATTATTCAACAGAACAGTCAGGAAAAATTCTCAATGCACAGTGCACTTTAAATAACACGTCCACTTCTATTCAACTACTTCTCTGTCTATAAAATGGTTGTAAGATTTCAGTGGCCAATTTTCCATAGCTGTCGACATTGAAATCAATGATTATTCTATGGACAGACAATTACTCTTCAATATTATATATCAACATTGACCAATGGTTTTTCAAAAATTTCCCAATAAGATTTTTCGTAAGGGTTACACCGGTATAAAATATTCGCCAGTATAAATTACCGCATTATACAGAACTGCATGAAAGTGGCTTGAGTATATATTATTGGCCGTCGGCTTTGTAGACTCGTTAGCTCGGAACACTGGATGAAATTTATTTTTCTCGTTTTACGCACCGAAAACACGATATAATGGACGTGCACCATTACATCTAATTATAAACGGCGCTTTTGCATTTCGCCTCCGTGTAAAAGCGGAAGTCTTTAGGCACTAATTTGAAAAATGCTGCTATTTCAGCCGAGGCGACAAAAAACACCGTGGAAGCGTGTTCCGAATGCCCTGAATTGAAACAAAAATTCAGGACGCTTGGCTATACAGCACGTTGTTACGACTAATTTCCTTTGTTTAAAAAACATGTTCAGGAAAATAAGCAACAGCTCAAGACGGAGGAAGACGTGGACACAACACAAGCACAAGCTTATTTGCCATGAATGAATACCAACTCGCGCAGTTTTTCCTTATACAGAAAAAAAATGACGTCGTGGATACTGCCTTCGGCATCGAAATGTTGTATATACCACAGGCGCTTTAACGCACGCAAGTGTCCCCCCCCCCCCGCCCCCCGGAATTTTGATGGGGGGGGGGGCTGTTTTACCCAACATAAATAATAAAACTACATGTCTTTCTCAAATAGCAAAGGTTTTCAGAAAGTGTACCCCCCCCCCCCCTACCCCGCCGAAAAAAATTCCTGGCTACGGGTCTGATATATATATATATATATATATATATATATATATATATATATATATATATATATATATATATATATATATATATATATATATATATTGTGAGGACGAAGATCGACACCGGGGCTCTGGCGCGCGTGGACAGCTAGCGGGTAGAGGCAGAGGAAGAAGATGTCAGAGAATAGAACAGCTTGGCCCAGGAACGGGTGCTGTCTCTATGTCTGAGTTCATTACAATGGCATTACAATGGCATTACAATGGTATATATATATATATATATATATATATATATATATATATATATATATATATATATATATATATATATATATTGTTGTGAAGAGGAATGTCCAGCGCTGCAGCCACATCGCCAGCCCTGCGCGAGGCACGAGCTGGAGCTGCCTAGCCTGTGTTCTTGCTGCAACGCTGCCCGCGCCCGTCCAGTTCCTGCTGCTACTACTACGACGAGCACCGCTTGTAGCCCAGTGTTTTCATTATATTTTGGTGGAGGCTGCTGCGGTTTTCCCCGGCCCTGGAACTGCGTAGCCGAAAGCTCCCGTCCGCCATGCCTGACGACGCCGTCTCGACACCCCCACCGGCTTCCCCGCCCATGTGTCCCGGTGCCCAGCGTCTGCGCGAGCCCGAGATCTTCAGTGGCACCGATGAAAAAGACGTCGAGGATTGGCTTGAATCCTATGAACGCGCGAGTGCTAGCAACAAATGGGACGATCCCATGAAGCTCGGCATCGTGATGTTTTACTTAACGGATGTCGCCAAGCTATGGTACAAAAACCACGAGGCCGACATCCCCACTTGGACGACCTTTAAAACCAGCATCGCAGCTGTTTTCGGACGCCCTGGTGTGCGCAAACTTCGAGCAGAACAACGACTCCGAAGCCGGTCCCAGCAAACTGGTGAAACATTCACCAGCTACATCGAGGACATCCTCGACCTCTGCCGGCGTGTCAACCCAACCATGGCGGAAGCGGACAAGGTACGCCACATCATGAAGGGCATTTGCTATGATGCCTTCCAAATGCTGCTCTCGAAGAACCCTGCCACTGTCTCTGAACTTATCGAGCTTTGCCAGAGTTTCGACGAGCTCCGCAGACAGCGTCTTCTCACGCGGCGCCAGCACGTTTCGGACGAAACCATTTCGAGCGTCGCTACCGCTCCTGACCTTGAGTCACTGCTGTCCCAGATCAAGGATTTCGTACGTGCTGAGGTTGCTCGTCAGCTTTCTCTACTATCACCAGCCGGACCACCACCGTCGCCTTTGCCAGCAAACATTCGCCAGGTAATCCAAGAGCAAGTTTGCGCGGCCCTGCCTTCTGCCCGCGACACTCCGCCGTTGACGACCCCTGTTGTCTGTGCCGAGGTGAATGCGCCTCTCAGGTATGCTGAAGTTGCCGCACGGCCACCGCCTCAGACGTTTGCGTCGTTACCCTCAGCCGTTCCAGTGCGACCAACTCCCCGCTTCGATCAGGCAAGGTACCCACAGAGTAGTGCCCAATGGCGCACTCTCGACAACCGACCGATCTGTTTTGCGTGTGGCCTGTCTGGCCACGTCGCGCGATATTGCCGTCGGCGCGTACCTCCCTACCACCAGAGCTTCGATTCTGACCCGTATGTGTCACCGCGCTCACCGTTCTCAGCATCTCGGAACCCCGGCCAGATGTCTTCTTACACCGACCACCGCCCTCCTGTTAACCGCCGCTCACCATCGCCTCGACGCCGCTCGCTATCGCCGATGCGTCGTCGTTCATCCACGCCGGAGCAGGAAAACTAATTGCCGCAGTTCCAGAGGCAGGAACTGCGTCACCCGCGAAACGACCAAGACCTCTCCCTTCACCGACGAATGTTATTGATGTATCTGTGGACGGCGTCGCTGCACTCGCCCTTGTCGACACTGGTGCCGCAGTGTCAGTGATGAGTGCCAAACTCTGCCGCTTGCTAAAGAAAGTTACGACGCCGCTATCGAACATATCTCTTCGTACCGCCAGCGCAGATCGCATCACGCCGGCCGCTGCATGTACTGCTCGCGTTGTGATTAATGGCCTGCTCTATGTCGTCGAAATGTTAGTGCTGAATTCGTGCTCCCACGACCTCATTTTGGGCTGGGACTTTCTCTCCGCTAATAAGGCCGTCATCGACTGCTCTCGCGCTGAGGTGGCATTTGAAGTGCTGTGCGACGCCCCGTTATTTGACGCTCCTGAAACCGAGGACAAACTATTTGTTGCGGAAGACGTTTCAATACCGCCGCACTCTTTTGCCCTTGCCACGGTGTCCTGCAACAGCATCGCCGAGTCGAGCGCCCTTTTTACGCCATCTGCCATTTTCGCCTGTCGCAAATGCTCCCCGCTGCCTTTTGACGTATTGGAAATTCGTCACGGCGTCAGCAGACTGCTCGTCTCGAACCTGCAGTCATGTCCTTTAACACTGCTTCGTGGCGAGTGCGTCGGGCGTGTCCACAGTGTCGACCCTTCTACCATCATTGACCTGCCAACCGGTTCTACCGCCGAACACGAAGTCGCCGGAGTGTCCTGTGATTCCTTGCAGCAAACTACTACGCCTGACGTACTGAGCAGCTCTATCGCCGACACGCTAACCGTTTCTCAACGCGCCCAGCTTCTACGCCTCCTCGACAAGTTCCGCTCTTCCTTCGACTGCCAGCATGCTTCCCTCGGCCGCACGTCAGCTGTAAGTCACCGCATCGACACGGGTACCAATGCGCCACTGCGACAAAGACCCTATCGTGTGTCCGCGACAGAGCGCCAGGTTATCGACGACCAAGTAGCTGACATGCTGAAGCGCGGCGTCATCCAGCCTTCGAATAGCCCCTGGGCATCTCCAGTTGTTCTTGTTAAGAAGAAGGATGGGTCAATTCGCTTCTGCGTTGATTACCGTCGTCTTAACAAGATAACTCGAAAAGACGTTTACCCCTTACCGAGAATTGACGACGCCCTTGACTGCCTCCAAGGCGCGGAGTTCTTCTCTTCTATCGACTTACGGAGCGGCTATTGGCAAGTCCCCATGGCACCTGACGACCAACCTAAAACGGCTTTCGTCACACCTGATGGTCTTTACGAATTCCGTGTCATGCCTTTTGGTCTTTGCAACGCGCCCGCCACATTCGAGCGGATGATGGACAATCTTTTGCGTGGTCTTAAGTGGAAAACGTGCCTCTGCTACTTAGATGACGTAGTTATATTTTCACCAGATTTTCCCACACATCTCAGCAGGCTAGAGGAAGTACTGCAGTGCCTAACTGACGCCGGCCTTCAGCTCAACATGAAGAAATGCCGCTTTGGCGCAAGTCAGCTCACCATCCTCGGCCATGTTGTGTCCAAAGACGGCATTCTTCCCGACACCGCCAAGCTTCGGGCAGTCGCTGACTTTCCTCGACCTGCGTCTTTAAAAGAACTTCGCAGCTTCCTTGGCCTCTGTTCGTACTTTCGCCGCTTCATTCGTAATTTTGCGACCATCACCGCTCCCTTGAATCAACTCCTACGAAGCGATTCAAAACCTTACGTTTGGTCGCCCGCCTGTGACGATGCCTTCTAAGAGTTGCGCTGTCTGCTAATCTCACCGCCAATCCTGCGTCACTTCGACCCTTCCGCTCCGACTGAGGTACACACCGACGCCAGCGGTGTTGGACTCGGCGCCGTGCTCACGCAGCGCAAATCGGGGTTCCAAGAATACGTCGTCGCATACGCAAGCCGTACCCTCACTAAAGCCGAGAAGAATTATTCTGTTACGGAGAAGGAATGTCTGGCCATAATTTGGGCTCTTGGCAAATTTAGACCCTATCTTTATGGCCGCCCCTTCGACGTAGTGACAGATCACCATGCTCCTTGCTGGCTATCTGCGTTGAAGGACCCCTCCGGCCGTTTAGCTCGCTGGGCTTTGCGGTTGCAAGATTTCGACATGCGTGTCGTCTACAGGTCTGGCCGCCGCCACACCGATGCCGACGCCCTATCACGCTCGCCTGTGTCAACCGAAAGCGCTGCCTGCCTATCTGCCGTAGACGAAACACTTCCGTTCCCAGCAGGCTGCGACATGGCGTCTGAGCAACGCAAGGATGCCTGGATCAGCGCCCTTCTGCGATTCCTTTCCGACCCGTCGACTTTTTCTTCAGCTTCTCGAGCATTGCGCCGTCAAGCTTCCCACTTTGAAATCCGCGATGGTCTCCTCTGTCGCCGGAACTACACGTCTGACGGCCGCAAGTGGTTACTGGTCATACCTCGCCATCTTCGTGCAAAAATATGTTCAGCTTTCCACGCTGACCCACAGTGCGCACATGCGGGCGTCTTCAAAACATACGCCCGCCTTTCCTCCAGGTTCCATTGGCGAGGCATGTACACCTTTGTGCGCAAGTACATTCAGTCCTGCCCACAGTGCCAACGACGCAAAGCTGCTCATCAGCACGCCTCTGGTCCGCTCCAGCCAATCCCTTGCCCGGCCAGGCCCTTCGACCGCATTGGCATTGACCTGTATGGGCCCCTTCCGTGCACGGCTTCTGGAAACCGCTGGGTAGTTGTCGCTGTTGACCACCTGACGCGATACGCAGAAACAGCCGCTCTGCCCGCTGCCACGGCCCGCGACATATAATCTTTCCTCCTGCGGAACTTCATTCTCCGTCACGGCGCACCGCGCGAACTTCTGAGCGACAGGGGACGTGTGTTCCTTTCCGAAGTCGTGAACGCACTCCTTGCCGAATGTCGTATCGTTCATCGTACTACTACCGCCTACCATCCTCAAACTAATGGCTTGACGGAAAGATTCAACCGCACCCTTGGCGACATGATCTCTAAGTATGTTGCCTCGGATCACTCTGACTGGGACCTAATTTTGCCCTTTGTGACGTACGCCTACAACACAGCTCCACAGGCGACTACAGGCTTTTCGCCATTTTTCCTCGTATATGGCCGAGAACCCTCGACCACACTCGATACCATTCTGCCGTACCGACCCGATGCCTCCGAATCTACACCCATCTCTGAAGTTGCCCGCCGCGCCGAGGAATGCCGTCAGCTCGCCCGGTCGTTCACAACCGTCGACCAATGGAGACAAAAATCTCGGCGCGACGATGACCACCCGTATCCTCACTTTCTTCCGGACTCCCTTGTGTGGCTTTGGGTTCCAGCTGTCCCTACTGGTCTCTCCTCCAAGCTTGTTTCCAAGTATCAGGGACCCTACCGTGTTGTTGCGCAGACGTCACCTGTGAACTATATCGTCGAACCAGTCACACCATCTACGGACCAACGCTTTCGGGGTCGTGAAACGGTTCACGTACAGCGTTTGAAGCCCTATTACGATCCGCTCGTAATAAGTTCACCGTGAGTCGCCAGGATGGCTCCTTTCCGACGGGGGACGAATTGTAGTGAAGAGGAATGTCCAGCGCTGCAGCCACATCGCCAGCCCTGCGCGAGGCACGAGCTGGAGCTGCCTAGCCTGTGTTCTTGCTGCAACGCTGCCCGCGCCCGTCCAGTTCCTGCTGCTACTACTACGACGAGCACCGCTTGTAGCCCAGTGTTTTCATTATAATATATATATATATATATATATATATATATATATATATATATATATATATATATATATATATATATATATATATATATATATATATATATATATATATATACCAGATTCTTTGAACGTCATTCACGCTGGACCCAACGTATTATATGCAAGGAAGGGACGACGAAACTTTCTAGAAAGCAGATTTACTTAACGTTTTCAGCTGTTGTACCAGCCTTCGTCAGAGTAATGCGAGAAAATTTGATACACGTATTTCAAAGCACTTTTCAAAATTTTCAAAAACAAGTCATCGCGATCTGCACTGATTAGAACAGCAGTGCGCATCACAAATTATCACGTGTTTCAAGAACAGAAAAGAATGAAAATACAGATACTAAGATATACAGATCAAATCTCTCCTATAATTGTGACGTGGTACCGTGATTATGCGTAGTTAGAAGATGTACTACATATGCACAGGTGTAATGACAGTATAAGTACAATCTCAGTGCAGCGGGCGTGATAAATGAGCGTACAATTCAAGCCGTTGCAATAAATAATTGAAAAAGATGAATAATAAAATAAAATAAGATAACATAAAACGATAAAGAGACCAAGAAGACGCGATGCAGGCGATACGCTGTGCAACAAGCGCGTCTTCATTCTTAATCTAGCGCTAGACAAGTTATTTTTCCTTTGCTTTCGTTGATTCATTGATTCCAGAGGAGACAGTGTTAAATGTATGAATGAGGTACAAGTCACGAAGCTCACGATCATGGCTAGTGCTCAATCCACATTCTAGTATCGTCACTTTGAGGTTGTTAAATGAGTGACCCGGCATGTTGACATGTTGTGATAGTGGAAGGTTTAGTTGCGATTTGGCATGCGATCTGTGATTATTGAATTGGACCCTGAATGGTGTTTCAGTCTGCCCTATGTATTGCATGTGGCAGGTGCCACACTCAAGGAGGTACACTACGTTAGGTGAATCAGCACTGAAACTGTCATTAAGTGTGAAGGTGAATTGGTTAGGTGTGCTGGTGGCAGTGATTGAAGGTGTTATATGAGGACAAGCTTTACAACGTGGTTTGTTGCAGCGGCTGCGACCGGTATGGTTAGCGGTGGCAATTTTAGACGACGTGAGAATGCCACCTGTGTTTTTCGAGCGTCTATACACTACACGAGGAGGCTCAGGAAAAACGGCCTTTAGTCGGTCGCTTTGGGTAAGGATGTTATAATGTTTACGAAGTATACCTCTAACCTTGGGAATGGACGCAGAATGTGTTAGCACCAAATTAGCAGACCGCGACCCGCTGGCCTTTCTGCTACCTTTTAAATTGTCCATCCGGTCGCTTCCTGCAGCTCGGTGTACCGCATCGTCGATAATTTTCTCCGGATATTTTTGTTTAAGAAGATTCTTCTAGAGCTCCTGACAACAAGAATTAAAATCCTGTTCTTCGGAGCATGTGCACCTAAAGCGCTGTGCCTGGCTATATGGGATGCCAGTCTTCCAATGGCGCACGTGGCTGCTTTCAAAATGAAGAAAGTGATGATTATCAACTGGCTTTTGAAAGAGTTTAGTAATTAGGCGTCCATGGGAAATGGTAATCGTGACGTCGAGGAAGTCTACAGACGAGGGTGAGTAAATATGCGAGAATGTGATAGTGGGGCGTGTCTGGTTGAGTTTCGCTATGAAGTTTAGAAGTTCTGTTTCACCGTGTGTCCAAATGAAGAATATATCATCGATGTAGCGTTTGAAATACATAGGCGTTAGTGGCACACTTTTAAGAAGACGTTGGCGTAGGTGGGGCCTATCTTTGTTCTCATCGATGTTCCACTGATTTGTACATAATGAGAACCGTTGAATTGGAAGTTGTTGAACCCGAGAATTGACTTCAGCAGGGTTTCGAGGGTTGAGCTGTCAATCAGCTTGTCAGATTGGAAGTGTTCATACGAATCTAGAACAGCCTGAATGCCATCCTTATGGGGGATATCAGTATAGAGGGAAGTGACGTCCATCGTCACCAGAAACAAGCCTTCAGGAACAGTTAGGTGTGTTGTGCCGTTGAAAAAGTCATTAGTATCCTTAACGAAGGAAGCGAATGTGGCTGGAATAAATTTGATGAAACTGTCAACGTAACGAGACGTGTTTTCCGTTATTGTTTGTATATGCCCGAAACAATGGGACGGCCTGGGTTTCTTGGCTTGTGTATCTTAGGCAGTAGGTAAAATCTTCCGGTAACGGGACTACGCGGAATGAGGCTATATGTCTATATACCCACATATATACTTGCGCGTGTTAAACACCTCCAATCCGATTCAACCTCGAAATAGGTAAAAGTAAGGCTAAATACAGGTTTTCGGAAATACACGGCGTAGCACTGCACAGAATGAACAGCGTGCGCTAGATTATCACTTCGTTGTCATATATTCCTCACAGCTGTGGTATGGTGGCCTGTTCTTCCTGGTTAATCCTTCTGTAGCAATTAAAAAAAAGAAAGTGGGGGTGTAGATACTAAGTAGTAACACACCTGTAGGCAGTGAGAATTGACTCGAAAAGCTATTATGTTCTGTCTTTGGTTGTTCGCAAATTTATGTGTACCTTTCATTTCCATTGCAGCACCGTCAAAGTGCTGCTAGTTTTGTCAAGTGACCGCCCATACCGCTAGACGAATACGCTCACTATAGTGATAGTATATATAGTTGATGACAAGTGCCGTTTATACTTTTTCTACAGCTGCGATCACGCGCAAGGCGACGGCGTGTCTGTCGGCAGCAGAAAGTCGATACGGCGTCTGCCGGCGTATGGCCACGTGACTAATGGTCCTACCGAAAATAGTTCGTCCTCGGGCGGTGGCGTACCGTTAGGGATCGTGCGCATACCGCCAGGGGACCTACGTCGTCACGACCGTGGTCAGGCTTTTTGACGTGCTCGGTACGAAATGATTAGCGGCGATGTGGCTGTGTATACGTATCGGTCTTTCCACGTGCTCGCGTGTCGGTGACTTGTTGCAGGGAGAATGGGGACGTCGCTGCGATGCTTTCGAGGGGTACGCGGCTGGCACCGTTATTCGCTGCGCGCAATTCTACTCGGCTAACTAACAGCGTTTGCATTCCGTTGCGGCGGCGTTGTCGTTGCATTAGAGGCCTGATG
Source organism: Rhipicephalus sanguineus (assembly GCF_013339695.2). Lineage (NCBI taxonomy): Eukaryota > Metazoa > Arthropoda > Arachnida > Ixodida > Ixodidae > Rhipicephalus > Rhipicephalus sanguineus. Next base: position 176,513,847 of record NC_051179.1, on the reverse strand, counting down.
GGCACGCATTAGCACTTGAGTCTTACATGCGTACGAAGGATGGGCCGTTTAGCTATTCGTAATTTTCGTGATAGGGACGTATGCAGGCACGCGTCCCTGTCACCGAGGATTCATGGTTTTGCCGCGTCATGTTGGTCGGTGTCTAACCCACTGGAACACAGTTTACCATTGCAGCATCTCGAAGGTTTGAGCGCACGCAATGACGAGGGCACAGACTCAGTTTGGCTCACTCGGCACGCGACACTGGGCTCGACTGTAGAACCGAACTCTGTTAGCTGCGCACAAACATCGGTTTTCAAAAAAGTGCATGCGAACTGGTGTCACTGCAGTTTCTCTCTTAGCGGTCTTAACGATGCACGACAGACTTGCTGTAAATAGCAGATGAGAAATTTCAAAAGATGCGCATTGCACAGTGTTCGTGTCGTGGCATTCTTCGTGGTTGAGCTGTTGAAACCAGAATATGTAAAACGTCGCTTGCTGCGACACGCTACCGAACAATGTTACTAGGAATAAGTTGTACTACGTTGCTATTTATTACAAGTAGTATGTTTGTCTATTGCTAATAAGCGCCACTGAGGCGGCACGCACATGCGCTGCATGTTCATACCTACTATTATTGATAATAATTTCGCTCATTTGACGCTTTTGGAAATGTTGGCACGTGAGCGCCTCCGACCAAGAGCATTCAATCGTCATCTAGAGAGGTAGAAATGGCACGAAGGGCACTTGATAAGTGGTCTTAGGCACACGCAAAGACGACATTTGCCTGCATTGTGTATAACACTTTGTGTGTTTTTACTTGTTCATGATTTTTCGTCTACTTGAATATTATCTGTAGATAAACCCCTTTTATATCTCGTAATGTCACGGTAGTGTATTTAAATGAGCATAAAACATCTAAACGCCTTGCGTGATGGCGTGCGATTTAAAACGGATCGGCGTCGACGCTGAGTTAAAAGACCATTAAAAGGAAATCAACGCAACATCCGAAGGAAGCGCATGCCATCTCCCCGTCTCGTTTGCATAGCGCAGACATGAAGCCCTAGATTTGTGTCTAACGCTTGGCTGTCTTCAGTATCTTTCAATTCCTTTTTCCAGAATGGCTTCACAGTCCAACGGGCCTCGGCACTTGGCGTATTTCGCTATACAAACATTTTGCGCCCTGGCTTAGCATGACTTAGAAAATCGATTATTGGAGTCGATTCTTCTGTTTGCAAGGTTTGCTATACTGACGTCAATACTTTTATTCGCGCGTTCGCTCGAATGCTGCGCACACGGTTAATTCGCTGTAAGCACGGTTAATAATCATATCTGGGGCTTTAACATCCCAAAACCACGATATGGTTATGAGGGACGCCGTAGTGGAGGGCTCCGCAAATTTCGACCGCCTGGGGTTCTTTAACGTGCACCTAAATCTGAGTACAAGGGCCTCAAACATTTTCGCCTCCATCGAAAATGCAGCCGCAACGGCCGGGATTCGATCCCGCGACCTTTGGGTCAGCAGTCGAGCGCCATAACCACTAGACCACCGTGGCGGGATTGTAAGCACGGTTCGGGGCGCTGCAGTACGATATCGCATTAGCGTAGTCACGCGGTTTTATTTCACATTTCCCAGGTTTTCTTTAACGCCGAAAACAAAAGTGTCACGCGGCATATACGACCTTGGCATATACGTTGCCACAAAACATTGGATCCGTTGTTGGTGAATCCCGTCTACAACGTAAAAAAAACGCACTCGGCCATGAAAAAGTATATTACAATTTATGAATGCTTCATCTCAGTTCATTACCTGATTAGACACAATACATTAAAAAATAGCGCAGCTAAGTCGCGCAAGGCTGGGTCAGAGCGGAGCTTGTGGGTACGTAGCTGATCCCGGCTTAATTGGCTAGGCTTTTGCCCTCTCCCCTGTCTCTTTCCCACCCCTTGCTGTACTATTGTCACGTAGTCGTGACGGCGAAGAAGACGGCAGTCAGGCTAATAAAGACGTAACTCTTTAGTTTGGTGAACTTTTACCCCAGAAACTACATGGAAAACAACGAGAAATACACGCTGCACAGTGATAGCGGCGACGAGAGCGTCGGCCGTCGATAATCTAATCTGCGGTAAGGCGCGTCGGCATGTACACATTCGGCATCGAACATTCGAGCCTTATCGCTGGTGGCCGCGTGAATTCCAGAATATAAACTCAAGCCTATCAGAAGAGTCTAAAATAAGCTGGAAGGTTCCCAGACATTCGGGAACAGTTTTGCGTAAGCCAGTGGTTATACGTGTAACGGACCAGTTACATAAAAACAGCAAAAGAAGCACTCGTGGAACTACACTATACATGGGTCTTGCTCTCTTTTTTTTATCTTTTTTTTTTCAGTCTGTGTCTTTCTATCTCTTTCTGTGTCTGTTTGTTCTGTTTGTTCTGTGTCTCGTTTTCTGTCTTTCTTCCCTCTCTTTCCCCCTTTCTCTCTCTCTGTGCTCGTTTTCCCCTCCTCATTTTCCTCACCCTCAGATCCCTTTCCAGCCCCTTGCTATACTATACTATAAAAGGCTACGCTATGCTCTCCTAGCGTGCCTGGATAGCCGAGTGGTTAGGACGCTCGCCTTCGGATCGTGGGGACGCGGGCTCGAACCTCGCCTCGCAAAGAAACTTTATTCGCCAAGAATTTCCTCTTCCTCTATCTTTCTCTCTCTCTCTCTCTCTGTACTCGTCCTATCGCCCATCAGCCAGGGTGTGGGAACGAAATGTTTTTCGTTTCGGTTTTAGTTTCGTTACACCGCAAAAAGTTCCGTTCCGTTTCTGTTCCGGAACGAAAAAAAGATGTTCCGTAACGGTTCGTAATGGTTTTAATTTGTGTGCAAAATTTTCAACTTAAAGTAATCATTAAAAAACATTGAAATTGTGGTTAGTTACTTGCGCTCCTCCTAAGAAAGTGGGACAGGGGTAAAACACGTTCTTCAGAGGAGCAGAAGTAACTGCACCATGAATTCCTACCAGCTAGCACAAACCAGTACCCTTCAAAGTCATAGTATTTGTTTTCTCAAAAGTCAATTACGAATTTTTTCAGCCTGCTCAATGCTTTGTGTCATGGCAGTGAGCACGATCTCAGAAGCAGCACGTCATTGATGTGCGTGACCGCTGTTCTGACAAAAAAAATTGCCTGGCCTGCGCAGGACATGCAGCACAGTCACAGCGAAAGCTGAAAGAGCGGTCTTTCTAGAGACCGTTGTAAATTCTCTTGGGGCAACTAATACAAGTACACATGCAAGGTACCCACTAAGCCATAAATCATCGTAATTTTTCTGAAGTAGGGAAGCACCCACTATGCCACTTTTCGTCATTCTTCGGAGAATCGTGGTACCCGCTACACATCTGTGAGGCATTATGTGCACTTTCTTCGTTTGCTGATGACGATGAAGAATTATGGCTGCCCCCTTTGTAATGGGTTGTAATGGCTTAGAAGCATTCAACGACCGACTTGCTGCGCTATTCACATTGTGTGATGCAGGTTTTTATTTTATTCTTCTGCCACGCCATATTACATGTGTTAACACGATTCCTTGCCCGACATGACGCCAATATAGAGCATTTTTGCGAAGGCATTACAAGCGCCAGCGTGGCTCTGTGGTAGAATACTCGACTGCCACGCAAAAGGCGCGGGTTCAGATCCCATGTAATCCTTTGTTTCTAATTTCATTTTTTTTTCGTATTTCACGCGACAGTGGTTACGGACACCGGCGGCGGCGGCGGCCAACAGTGGCGCCAAAGTCGGCTGTTGTGATCTCATAATAGCTTTCGCTATAACAAACTTCAGCGCCGAGGATGCCCTCTCCACGCTGGCCTGCTTGACAGGCACGCAAAAGTCGACCTGCGTAAATATAAACATCTCTGGTTGCCACTATTCTCGTTTTTCGCACAATTTGGACACATATTTGCTTTGGAATTCCTGCCTGAGGTACGAGCTAATACCCTGAGACGTAGAGTTTATGCAATAACCTAGAGAGGAAACTGACGCTGCGATCGTTCAACCACCATGAGAAGGATGGGACGTGCAGGCTTCGGATTGGACTGCGTTAGCTAGCGAACTGTCTACGGGTCTTTTTCTACAGTTTCAGTTTCGTTCTTTGCGAGGCGTGCGTAGTGGGGTGCGTTGTAAAGCACTCAAGCAGTGCCTTTATTGTTCAAAGAGACTGAAGACCGCCAGATCACTTCGTTTGTTGCGACGTTGCAGCTTTACAGGTTGTATTTGACAGTTTTAGCAAAGCATCGTGCACTCACCGCTGCGCATAGATGTAGCGTCCCATGCCAGTGCAGGAAATTGCATAGAGTTCACGTTTGTTTGATATTAGCGTCTTGCCAAAACTCGTTCAAGTCGGCTGCAAAACGACGGCGAAGCTGAGTAGACGCACCGTTACGCTCTAACTTGACTTCACAACAAAACGAGAGATGCGTTAGGGGCAGACCACTTGGACAGACCCCCTTGGCATCGCAGCAGATGATACTTTAAGTGTTTCTCACTCAATTCAGTACTGCTATTTCCATAAATAGATAATGCGTACTTTCGAGGGAAAAACAAGCGTGTTTGTTTTCAAGTGGTGTAAAAAATAATTCATTATTTAGTGATGCCAAATTCGGAATACAGTTGCAGAGGGATGCATACCCTGGTGGTTGAAAGTGTCCAGGTTTCACTTCCATCTAGCGGTCACGCAAACTTTTTGTAATAAGTTTTACGTACAAAAGAATGAAGCAAGTTTTAAATGGAAATTACTTCATATCACTTTGTTTTACACTCGGCAAACAAGCGTCGCCAATCTCGAGAGCGTAATCCATGCGAAGCAGATCCGAAGCCTGCACTTACCATCATTCCCATAGTGGTTGAAGCGCCGCTCAACGAGCCCGCATAGACACTAGCGCCAGATTCCCTTCTAGGTATTATAGTATGAAACTTTATGCCCTGAGGTATGCGTAACTACTCGCGTTGCATGACCTCAGTTGTCCCGGATTGCGAGGTTTTCTTGGGAACCGAAAAACGTTTGAAAAAATTTTGGTTTCACTCGGGAACGAAATAAAAGATAAAGTTTTGGTTACGTTTTCATTCCGGTTTTCGTTTTTCGTTTTCCGTTTTCGCTGCCTTCCGACACACTGCCATCAGCATTACTGCATCCCAAGCCGGTCAAATAGGCGAACGTGTTCCGGGAGCGAGGCAAAAGACGACGAAGAGAGCGCGTCATCATGGCGATTATTTTCGATCTACGGCAGACATAACAGCTGTGCTGTAAAGTATTCAGGAGCGCCACATGACGGCAATAAATGTGTGTTTCATTCCACCCAGTTGCGCTTAGCCAGTTCTGCTTTTCATTATTATTTTTTCGATATCATTTGGTCCAAGTTACGAGGGACACCCTGTACATGATTTAATCTTGCATAGGGGATTTGGTTAGGAACACTCGACAGAAAAGAGCGTCCCTTGCTCTTTCTTTCTAACCGCTCTCCCCGATGTAAGATATCGAGCCGAACAACTGAGCATTTTGAAGCTTAATTTCATATGTGTGCCGATGAGGCTGTGGCAAAGCGTGGAGTCTAACATGAACGACAAAGTGGAGAAAAAGGAAACGTGTGCCGTTATTCCTGGGGGCAATAATTGTCCTTATCGATCCGAGTCGACTCCTTATTGTGTTCCTGCATGTATTTTTGTTTTATTGCGCTAATGAAGTGAGCGAAAATCAGACAATCATAGTTTATTTTATGTATGCAGACTCGTCTAATATTGGAGCGTAGTGGCGAGTGGCGTTGTTGCCGTAAAGTCTTATTACGTGTTGTCAGTGAGGTGGAGCCGTGTGTTTAAAACAGTGTGACGTCATGACATGTGGCTAAGAACAGATTTCGATGGCGTATGCGAATCCGCTGTCTTGCCGATATTGTACTCTGTTTAATTGCATGAATCGGTTCCCATTAAGCTATTACTTACTTAATATTTTACACTTCAAACAGTTCTTTCGCCCGCCGCGGTGGTCTAGTGGTTTTGGTGCTCCACTACTCACCCAAAGGTCATGGGATCGAATCCTGGCCGTGGCGGCCGCATTTCGATGGAGGCAAAATGCTACAGGCGGGTATACTTACACTTAGGCGCACGTTCAAGAACCCCACGGGGTCGAAATTTACGGGGCTTTTTACTACGGCCTCTCTCATGATCATATCGTGGTTTTGGAATGCAAAACCCCAGCAAGTATCGTGATTACTATCAAACAGTTCTTTCGTTTTGGATTTGGTATAGCTAATACATGCAACGGAGTCGCAGAGACCCTTAAAGGGACACTAAAGGCAAATAACAATTTATGTCAGAGTGAAAGTCCAATGTATGACAAATTCTAAAACGGCAATATTATCAACAGCAGTGCCCTACTTACCGAGAAATTAAACTAAATGTATCACATGATGAGCGCCACGAGTGGGACATTTTCGAAGTGATCCCGATGACGTATGGAAGTCGGCCTACAATAAATCACTAGTAATCAAACTAGCAGCAGTAGAACAAGAACCTTCCGAGCATCAGAAGACGTGATAAAATGCTGTTTGTTCGTTTCCGCTTGATTCATGAAAAAAAAAAAAAAACATCCGTGGCGTTGCCATGGGGAACGGCGCGCGTGGTTCAAAGGTTCCGTTTTCGCCGAACTTCTCGCCCGTATCAGTGGTAGTTTCGGGATCGCGTACTGCCCGCGTGTGTTTTACGTGCTCGTGAAAGTCGCTCTGACAGAAAGTTCGACAAAATGCCGCATGAGCTTCGTCGCCCGACACTGCACTGCTGGTTTCCTCGCTGCTTTCGGGCTCGGGCTCGGGAGAGTCGCTGCCGAGGCTGCTATCGTAGTACGCAACGACGCCGGCACTACGAGCCCTCAGCAGCATACCGCGTTCATCGGGGCTCAAGTCGCTGAATTGGAGCCCAGCGTCGCGAGCCAATGTCTCGTTGTCAAGTTCTCCGTCCACATCCATTGCGGCGATTGCGGCAAGCTTCGATGGCTTCGATGGCCGTTGTTGCTACTGTGGGTCCCGCTACTTCCGCTCTGCTGCTACTAGTGTCGGCGGCCGCGCAGTAAAAGCGGGCAACGTTGGGCACGGCAGCAGTGACGTATGAGAGTCGTATTTTCAGGCGGGAGATTTGAAGCGCGCTAACGCGATGCGGACCACTAAAAACGTGATTTTATTTCAAAATAAGCACTTCCTTGGCACAAAAGCAGCACTACGAGGTGTCTGGGCCGCTGTTTCAACAATCAACGTCGACTTAATATTTGCCTTTAGTGTCCCTTTAAAGGGACACTAAAGAGAAACAATGAATCGGTTTAGATCGATAAATTGTGCTCCGAGAACTCTAATGTCGTTAATTTCGCCATCATAGGTTCATTAATAGAGGAGAAAATCAAGTTCAAAGTTTCATCTTTAAATTTCGCGTCGAAATCTCCCGGCGTGACGTCACGGATTTCAAACTGTTTTTATCGTATTGCGGCGCTATTAGCTCAACAAAATTACCCCAAACGTGGTATGTTAAGTCTATGGCCCCATCAGAGGACAATGTACTTCATTTTTACCGATTAGGAACTACGTAGTCCCTAGTAGGCGCCGTCAAAACATGTGACGTCACAGCGAATGGTGCGGAAACTTCAAGGTGGCATCGCCACCCACATTATGTTTTTTGCGAGTTTTCTCGCTTACTAAGCGTCTTCTCGCAGCAAGCGTGGCGTTTTTGGTATCGTGAAAGAGTACTTTACTAATATGAGAAAAATCGTTTTGCTTTTTAGTGTCGCTTTAAGAACAGCAACCGGGCCGGTATATCCATAGATTAACATAGTTCTATATTACTCTATGGCATATATTGGCGGCTTCTTTTAGCGAAGGTCTTTGCGAATAGCACTAAGGAAAATTGGTTGTGTTGTGATGGAAACAAATGAAAACGGATGATAGAACGAAAAGTCTACGCTTCACTGTCGCACGAACAAAGGCTGGCGGAATGACGATGTGTAAGCTCTGAAAAACATGATACGCATTGAGAAACAGTGAAGAATTCGGTACACCTCGTGTAAAAGCGGCGCAAGCCCATTCTCTAGGATGGACGGAAGATGTGCATAAACAGAAGCGGCAAATCAAAAGAAAATGAAGTAAATAAAACAAATCCGTGGAATGTAACGGGCTGTTTCACTATGAGGTCGGTCTGCTTTAGATTAACCGATGCACCAAGATTAGTCCAAGTTTGATATAGGAATGTCTATTTTTTTGTTACGCACAAGACCGAATGGCTTACTAGTGTATTACTTTATTGGTCAGCGCCGGTTTATTTCAGCTTGTTTTGTTAGTGCTTACATTTGGTGTGCATATAGTCCTCATGTGTCGGTATATGAACAAAAGTATCTTCGGAAATACCGACAGACCCTGTACTCTATTTCACAAGCTAGTTGCAGCTGCTACAAAATGTAAGCCAGCGACATGCTTGTGCAGCAAAACGTTGCGCTCTTTGTGAAAAAAGACATTGAATTTACTGAACTTCCCGATGTAACCAACTGTGAATCTATTTGGTGTAAAATTAGGATTTGTGTTCTCACGCTGGCTATTGGAGCTGTCTATCGTTCATCTGATGCGGGTTTTGGTATCTTTTCTGATCTCATGGATTATATAGCCAAACAAAAATTAAATGGTTGCAAAATGTTAATCACTGGGGACTTCAATACCCCCGCCATAGACTGGAAGACTCTATCAGCACATGGCCAACACAAGGTCACCTGTGACTATTTGATTGACTTAACTATTTCTTTTGACCTGACGCAAATTGTTTCTTCTGCAACCCACGAAAATGCAATTCTTGATCTTGTTTTCATTAATGAGCATATCAAAGAATATGGCTATCATTGTGAGATTGTCGAAGGCCTGTCGGATCACAAGGGTGTCGTAGTTGATTTTAACTTAACGACTGTACCTAACCTTCCTTTACACCAGACTGTTGTGAACTACGAGCATGCTGATGATAACTCCATAATCGAGATACTTGCATCCTCTTCTGATGAGTTTTTAAACAGCGTCAGCCATTACCATGTCGATGTACTAGTGAACTGCTTTAATGGAATTGTTGGCCGATGTATTGCTAATTACATTCCAACAAAGTGTATAAAACGCAATTCCAAGCATCCTTGGTACACTCGCGACATTATACATCTCATTCGCCGTATCAGGCGTCTTCGCAAACATTCCAAATCTGGCAATCCAATAAAATCCTCTGTGTTACCTAAACTGAAAAGTAGTTTAAAATCTGCTATGTCAAGTGTGAAAAGCTTCTATTTTAATAATACTTTGTCGTCGTTCATGAAAGACAAGCCGTCAAAGTTTTGGAAAGCCATCAATCCCCAAAGTCAGAGCTGTCCTTCCTCATTTATTATTTCCGATAAACCATGCTCTGATAATCTTAGCATTTCTGAAGCATTTAATGACTATTTTAAATCAGTGTTCACACGTGATGATGGGCGTAGTCCCACATTTTTTACTAACTCATCTCCACCACCTTTCCCAAGCATGCAAATTACTACTGCGGGCGTTCGTAACCTTGTACTCAAAATTGATACAACGAAAAGCGCCGGGCCAGATGGTATACCTAATATGTTTTGAAACGTTATTCTGAATGGACCTCTCGGTATTTATCAGTCATTTTTTCAAAGTCTGTTGAGTCATCTACTGTCCCATTACTCTGGAAGTGCGCCAAGGTCTTTCCCATACATAAGGATGGCAATAAACAGGTGGTGTGCAACTATAGGCCAATTTCATTAATATCAACGTCCTGTAAACTACTGGAACACATCATCTATAAATATATCATCGAGTACTTGTTTGAACAGAATATTCTCTCACATGCTCAACATGGCTTTCGTTCTGGTTTTTCGACGGTGACACAATTGCTAGAATTCTCCCACGATATTGCATCCACACCTAATGCCAGAGGACAGCTTGATGCCATCTTCATTGACTATAGGAAAGCCTTTGATACAGTATGTCATAATAAGCTTCTCATTAAAATCAAGGAACTAATTCATGACACTAAACTTACAGACTGGATACAGGACTATCTGAGCTCAAGAACACAATTTGTTGCATTTAATCGTGCTCACTCATCTCAGGTCAGTGTTACATCCGGTGTACCACAAGGATCGGTACTGGGTCCATTACTCTTCATCATCTATATAAACGACGTCGTTAAAGTAACTGCTGGGACTTCTGTGAAATTGAGACTTTATGCCGATGACTGTGTCATATATTCTGATGTGGCTGGCACTCAAGATCAGTTGCAGTTAAAGTTTTCGACCGTTTTTGCGAGTGGAGTAAGACATGGCAGATGTCACTGAACTTCAAAAAAACAGTCTCAATGACTTTCTCAAATAAAAAGCACCCGTTAAAGTTTTCATATTTTAGTTGTAACCGCAAGCTCGCAAGTGTAGACACTTTCAAATACCTCGGTGTGACTTTCACCCCTGACTTGAAATGGCATGCTCACATTCAGAATATATCAAATAAGGCGTTAAGAAAGCTGGGCTACCTAAAGAGAAACCTTGGAGATGCAACTAGGGAATGTAAACTAGTAGCATACAGATCTCTAATAAGGCCTCTCCTAGAGTATGCGTCTGTCGTATTGGCACCGCATCATGCCAATGACATAAATATGCTTGATTCTATTCAGAAAAAAGCCATCAGATTTATATATAAGCGTTATGATCGCCATTTTTCACCTACATTGTATGCTAATGAATTACAGCTAAAAAGTTTGGCTCTCCAACGCACTTGTGACCGTCTTGTCCTGTTGCATAAGACCGCTCATGCGGAAACATTGATCGATGCACCCATTACCTTTACTAACCCTTCTTCTCGAATCACAAGAAGAAGTCACCACCTTAACATAGCTCCTTTGAGGTCATCCATTGATTGCTTCAACTTTTTCTTTTTTCCTCACACTATTGATACTTGGAATGGTCTTCCGGGCTCCCTGCGCGAGCTGTCAAACGATGAATTCGTTGAGCAATTGCCAAACTTTTTTCACTGATCAGCTGTGTATACTTTCCTGATGTTCTGTCCATTCAGTGTGTATACTTCAGTGTGTATACTCAATGTGTATACTTTATCTGTGTTGTATTTAATGTGTCTTATTGTGTTGTATTTTATCTTGTGTTTGTACTCACTCCTGCAATATCTTGCTGTGCAAGATGGCAGTATTTGTAAATAAATAATAAATAAATAAATAATAATACAGTTTGTAACTGCATTATAATTAGAGAATGTTAGGACATTTGTATTTTTTGACACGTGTCAACGATACGAAGCACGCTAATCACGATTCGCATGTACGTCATACACCTTTAATTATAGTATCTGTGACCGCCGCTAATCGTGGCGGTGAAATAACATGGCAGCGCCCATGCAGACGCGACCGCCCGCTTCGATCCGAACTAGCGCTTGCTACTTGCTCACTTTCCTGACAGCAATAAATAAACGGTGGAATCGGCTATCGCTTTGTGTCACCTCATGCCGAAGACAAAGTATCAAGTATGTTTTGTCCTTATCATTGAGATGAGCTGTTGGTTCAGCCACGCCTGCTAAACCTCGTCCGAACGAATTTGAGAATGAGCCATGGCAACAGTGCAAATAGTCACGAACACATTGCTGTCGAAGCTTCAGGACGCAAATACGACGCAAACGCAAGCGTCGGCTTAGAACAGGAGTCTCGAACTCGCCTCAGCTAGCCGCAGTCACGAAATGTAGTGCCGCAGTGGCCGGGGCAGTGAAGAAGGTTTGAGCGCGGCGGAGCTTGGTGAAGATGTCAGCTCACGCTGCTATTTGTGTGGAGACAATGCCCGTATCGGTCATTTCTGAAGGGCCTTTTGAGTCAGCAATCGAGAAACATGCATACCGATCTCCTGAATGACTAAAATCTGGACGTTGGTCCTTAAGTATAGAGTTCTTGCACCACGGTCATGTTTCAACTCATAGTGACCGCACGGGCTGCTTCACGAAAAAAAAAAAGAAAAATACTTGAGACCAGTCACGTCAGCGTAGCTGACGAACATCCTTATTGAGAACATAAAAAAAATATGAGACCAAGACAGTCATGTGCGGGCCGGGCCGCATTCTGCCCGAGGGCCACGTGTTTGAGACCCCTTGTTTAGAACTGACGGGCCGCCCAACGCACGACGACAACTAGGTAAATTCGAGGCCGAAGGAACCAGATTCGACGGGTGCCGCCATATTTCTTTTTCGGTGCTGCCGTTGCTGCCTAGCGCTAAGAGCGTTGCTTGCTACCTCGTACTCGCTTTACTCGCCCAACGCGTGAGCACATGACGCTGTGGGGACCCCGAGCTGACCGCATGGCGCGAATGAATGCGTTTATAGTGAGGGATCTTGGCTCTTTCGATTGGCTAAGCAGCTCCGTAGCTAGCGCAGTGCTACAACCAGTCTGCGAGATAGAGCACAGTGCTGCAGCAGACAAAATCTGGGATGGCAGGCAAATAGAGCGTCGTTTTAAATATTTAACCACCGGATCCTCCCATTCTTCCCGCTGTATGACAGAGCATGAAACGTTCTCTAGCTCACGCTAGGTTATTTTCAGCAAGTAATTTCTGCGCAATCCTGCAAGGTGGCGGAATGGTTATCAAACGGAAACTGACAACCACCCGTTTGTAGCAGGAAGCCATAAGGAAATCTATACGCATTTCTCAGAAAGAAAGCTTGTTAGTTGTCGAAAAATTTATCCTGGTCCAGGGATCGAGCCCGGCACCAATGCCTTTCCGGGGCGGTCACTTTACCAATTGAGCTAACCAGGAAGCTAGCCATTGCCAGCGCGAGGGCGAATTCATCGATAAGTCGATTGCTAGCTTCCTGGTTAGCTAGTTTGGTAGAGCGACCGCCCCGGAAAGGCGTTGGTCCCGGGTTCGATTCCCGGACCAGAAGAAATTTTTCGGCTACTAAGAAGCTTTCTTTTTGGAGAAATCCGCATGTATTTCGTTGTGGCTTCGTGCTACAAACGGGTGGTCGTCAATTTCCGTTTCACAAGGTTATTTTCATTTTTCCACTTGTAGCAACAGCGTTGCTCAAGCCATTGTCTCAAGTGATCGACAGTGGCGCTACCTTGAACACCATCATTCCTTGTATTTGCATCGGAATGAGTAAGCGCACGAGTTTTCAGGCAAGAAGCCGGCCGACCGTTTGCAAAAGGGCGACTCGGCCGATCAGCATTGCGGTAACCGATTCGTGCTCTACGCCGCTTCGCGAGATCGCAACGGCCAGCTTGATGGCCTCGGCCAGCTGCAAGTGAAAGCTGCCTGTAGAAATGAGCCTCGCTGTTTTGTGGGCGCGCTTTTTTTTCCTTCTCCCCGGGGAAAAGTTCTCGGCGATCGATTTTTTTTTTCTTTACGACGTCACATTTGCGCAACTTGCATGCTAGAGCGTTTCGCTTTGACTGCTGATGGTGGTCTTCAGTAAGCGAGCCACGTTTGTGATGGCTACTTCTAATCTAAGCCCACCATGCATGTAGTAACGATCGAGAAGGCTTCGGAATCGGGAGACGGGCTGTAATGATGCGTCCTGGTGCACATGGTAACAAGGGGACAAGGGTGAGGGAGGGGCTTCGCGCGGCGTGCTGATCGTAAGGGCCTTATACCCCTGTCACACGGCACATGTAATGTCATTCGCAGCGAATGTCATTAGGTGTTAATGCCATTTTTTGTTGCTGCTACACGGGCATAGCGAATGACATTCGCACCTAATGGCATTCGCCCGTTGAATGTGTTCACTGAGCTCATGCAGGCGCGACATGTGTACTCTCGTCAACAGACGCTTGGCAAAAGATTGCGGCATCGATATCTTAAAGCATGTTAAAGCAATATGTAAACGATGTTAACGTTCTTATTAAATGTTGTTGGTAACTTTTCGATAACTTTTTTACGTACAACGCGATGTTTGAAGCAATTTGTTCCCCTATATTCTCTTTCCCATACTCCGACTTGACGCTAGGGCCACCTTCTGTCAGCCATGTGGTCACGATTACAAACGCTCACTGTTGTTTTCGTGAAGCGATGCTGCGATGGCCGTAGCGATAGTTGCAGAAGATATACGCACGTGTTGGATACCTATCTGCCAGCCATGGATGCGAACCCCGGAATTAAGCAAAAAGCGCATTGGACGGACGACGAAACGCGAGTCCTTTTGAAGATCTGGATATGTACGAGGATTTTTCTACTGATGCTGTTGTATCGTATCTCAGTATATTTTGAAATAGTGTGACAATATTTACCATTGTACTGCTAACAATAAATAGAAAATGTGTAAATTAAAAGCACGATTTGTAACTTTTTGTTATCACAGCCGCCTGCCGCCAAACATTGAAAAAATTCCAAGTGTCAGTTCATATGGCCGTGTAGACCCGGAACGCAATATCGCAATGACATTCGTTTTGAATGTCATTCGCAGCGAATGACATTACATGTGCTGTGTGACAGAGGTATTAGAAGGAGGGAGACGCTTCCACTCCATGCGCGCGCCTACTGTGGCCACCCTGATTGCATTCAACAGCACGCATAGATATATATAAAGAACCGGGTGCGCTCTCGCTGAGCTCGCGCCTTGATCACTCTCTTCCGCACTTCGTTTCGCTGTCGTTAATTCCATGGAATGTGCGAGCTGTTCATGAATGGCATTGCTGGGTGTTTGAACGTAGCTGTACTGTCTACACCCGGGCCCTCTTGACCTGTTAAAATGTTCGGTTTGTCAGGTTCATGCGCTATGCATCCGAATTGACAACTTTAACGAACTGTACTGATGCGTTTTAAAAATCTTCTGTGAAGAGACGAATTACCAAAAAAGAAACATGTATTGAAAACATTACTACGCCTAATAGGTGGGCATTTTTCGCTTCTATGTTTAGAGAGAGAGAGAGATAATTTATTTGAAAGCAGAGAGCGCTTCTACGTTTAATAATTGTTAGCGTCACTGGGAGTGGCGATTTACAGGAACGAGCATATGTATACGTACTCCACTTGATTTACGGCTCTATTGTACTTGCAGCAGAGTGTAGGAGTTCCGTGTATGCAGCATGGAATTCGTCGTCAAGTAATGTCTGGTTTTGGGGCGTAAAACCCCACCACTTATTACTATCAGTGTTAGCGAACAAGTTTTGCATATAATTCGCTTTACTCGCGATCTGTATATAAAGGTTCGAGTTACGAAACGCTGGCTGTTCAAGGCCTCTTCAGCTCCTGGTATTTACGAGTATACTTAAGCTGCGCGAAAAAGAAAAGTTGACCAAAAAGGTGTCTTAAAGGTACCCCTGTAGTTGCCTGCAAGCAGTCAATCAATCAAATCAATCAAATCAAATTTTATTCATTCATAACACAATGTACAAGATAGGGCTTTACAGAAGGAGGTCCCGTAGTGTAAACTGAAATGGGACCTCCTATGCAATATTAACATAAATATTTGATTAGCAACGACAGTAGCAAAAGGTAGTAAGATTACAAAATGCAATAATAATGAGATACAGATACAATGAAAAGACGATGTTGTCATCAACTATGTGTCATCGGTAATATAAACTATAAGTGCAAATAACATAAAAAGAGAAAATATAAAACAACTGTTTGAGGAGAAAATCACGAGTCGGAAAACCAGTTATACAGAAGAATGAATGTCACATAACAAGAACTTTTTCAATTGATGGCGAAATTTGTGGGTTTTTTGGATTTTTATTAGAAATGGTAACGTATTCCACAATGATATGGCTGCAAAGTGAACTGTTTGTTTGCCATAATTAGTTCGCACTTTGGGCAGAATGAAGTTGTTATGCTGCGCGAAACAAGTTGGGTTAATATTAAGTGAAGATGATGAAGGAATTAATGACAGTGAGATTTCTTCATTAATTAGTTTGAAAAGAAAAACAAGGGCGGCAACATCGAGAATGTTATTTTCTTGAAGTAACTGTTTAGCATTGTATGCGGGTGGACTAGACGTGATTAATCTAATCGCCCTGTTCTGAATGATTTGTAGCGGTTTTAGGTGAGTAGTGTACGTGTTACCCCAGGAGGTTATGCAGTAATTAAATGTGGGAGTGTACAAACGCGAAATAAAGTGAGAGTAGTACCAGTCGTGAAAAAAATGAACGTGCCCTGATGAGGATGAGTATTCCATGTGGCAACTTTTTTTAAAAATGTGTTACATGGTTTTGAAATTTCAAGTTACGGTCGATATTTACGCCTAAGTATATGCATTCTTCACTAGCTGATAATGAGTGGTTATCAATGAAAATGGGCGGAATGCACTCTGGTGATTTATTTTGGGATGAAAACACAAGAAATTGAGTTTTAATGGGATTAATGGTAAGTCTATTAATTTTACACCATCCTAGCAAGTTATGAAGGTCACTGTTAAGCCGGGTTACTACCATTGGTAGATCTTCGTCAGAATTAATGATTGTGGTGTCATCAGCATATAATATGCACTTAAAAAATGTAAGGCAATTAGGCAGGTCATTAATCGCAGCAGTGCTGGGCAGTATCGAAGATACATGTATTTTAGATACTATCTTAGATACTCTACATGTATCTTGCATCTGTATCGCGATACTTCTCGAAAGACGAGTATCTGTATCTGTATTTCCGATACATTCGTTAATGTATCGTGTATCTTAAGATACAAGATACTTCTATCGCAACACAACCGTGCGAAACAGTAATCGCTGGCCAAGCTCCGCTTCTCGAGCTGGTACACTGGTGCCACTATGTCATCTGAATATGTCTAAGGGCAGCCATGTAATTTTATTTTTCCGCCAGAGTCCTCCAGTGAGGGCAGAAGATGATGAAGACAAGCGCGCGAACGTCTACGCCTGCAGCCCACGTACTTTTAGTTTTCTCGATTTTTTTCTTTTTATTTGCGCCTATGCCGTGACACTTGCTCTTAGCCACTGTCCTGAGCCGCGTACTTAGCTGCGTGCGGCGTCTATCGCGCAAATTATGATGCTGCTATAGTGTCGTTATTGAAGATTCCCTTGCGTCTTGCTTCGTAACGAAATGTGATGCGTACAAGAATGGAGTTGCTTTGCGTCTCGTGGATTTTACATATAAGCGATTTGAAGGATCTCGTGGATGTAAGTTTGACTTGCACGCAATGAATTAACAAATATGCTAATAACATTCCAACAACTTTAGAACCACGGGTACTGATGCTATATCTGATAGAGCAAGCGTTTACCTAACAGGCGATATCTTGGCTTACCGTATTTTTCACTTCCATCTACATTTATTCAAATAATTTATGAAATCATAATTTGATTATGAGCACAAGCGATTTCTTAGCTGTCATTTTGCATCCCATACATTACCTAGATCTCTGTACTGTTTTTCCGGTCGGTCACTACAGTATGTCTTTTGTAACACGCTCCCAAAATAAGATCTCTCCTTTTATTCTTCTAGCTGTCTGCTTTATTTCTACTGCTGTTTACACATTTACACGTTGCCAAGGCGATCTTGAAAACAATTATATAATTATGTTGGCGTGCCTTGAGTATACAGTACAAAACATTGTCCTTACCGCTTAGGAAAATAGCGAAATTAAGTTTGCATTATAATATTGGAAATTATTAGGAGCCATCTTAAAGATGTTAGGAAGGGGATTCGAGAAACATTGTTTTACTGAATGATCCGTTTTACTCATGAGCTTGCCAACGAGCCGTCTCAGGCAATTTTCCATAGCACTGAATTTTCTGTTGTCTCAACAGGTAAGCTGACGGTACTTCATGCTCATAGCTGTTAAGGGCGCCGTCTGTACTGTGTTGCTGTACTCATTCAAAGTGCAAGTTTGATACAGAACCACCTCTCTATTTTACTTATATTTGTTTTCCTGTTTCAGGTCTTCCTAAATATTTTTCCTGTACCTTTTTCCGATTCGTCTCTCCCTCCGCACTGAAATAGCATTGTCCCACCATTTCAGTTGTCACATCTTTTATTGTAGTTCATTTCGCCCTAGGTAGTGAAAATAATTGTGTTGTTGTTTTGTATTTATATGTTGCAGTTCTTCCTGCAGTTTTCACGAAACATAATGTATTATTGATATGTAGTGCTTTCAATTGATCCGCTGATATTGTCATGGATTCACTGCTTTTTAACTGATCGCTCCCAGTACACCGTCATCGAAGGCCATCCATCTGCCGCCACTAACGTTATCTCCGGAGTCCCACAGGGCTCTGTCCTTGGCCCGCTTCTATTCCTCATCTTCATCAATGATCTTCCTGCTCAAATTTCATCAACCATTCGTTTGTTCGCGGATGATTGCGTTCTCTACCGGCGTATCTCTACTATTAACGATCAGGAATTGCTGCAGGATGACTTAACCTTGATTCAAAACTGGTGCTCGACGTGGCTCATGCAGTTAAACGTTTCAAAATGTAAGTTTATGCACGTGTCCCGTAAGAAATCTAATCTACACTTCCCATACACGATAAACAATACCGCTCTACAACAGGTGGAATCTTATAGGTATCTTGGCGTAGAAATAACAGATAATCTAAATTGGTCTAAGCACATCACGTCACTTTCTGCAAGCGTTTCTAGATCACTAGGTTTCATCAGACGATCACTCACATTTGCTTCGCCCACAGTTAAACTAATGGCATACGAAACATTTATACGCGCCAAACTTGAATACGCATCCCCTATCTGGAACCCCCATCAAGAGTACCTAATCGAGGCGTTGGAGGCAATACAAAATCGAGCTGCTCGTTTTATAACTTCCAAATATGATTCTAGATTGAGCGTCACTAACATCAAGATTTCGATTGGTCTAACCCCTTTGGCATCCCGTCGCAAAATAGCAAGTCTTTGCCTTTTCCATAAGCTGTATTATAACTTTCCTCATTTACGCGAGAGCCTAATCCTGCCGCCCATGAGATCATCACGACGTCTGTTTAATTGTCACAGTGTTCAACGCATTCATGGTTCAACTAACGCCTTCAACAAATCATTTCTACCGACTGCCATATCGGATTGGAATGTACTTCCTGACGGTATTGTTAATGAGGTAAACTGTGTGAAATTTAAAGATTTATTGTTACAGCACCACTGTCAGGAGCAGTTATTATGTAGTTTGTTTTACAGTTTATTGTGCCTGTTATTCACATTTATTCACAAAAGAGTTTTCCATGTCGCTTTTGAATTGCTATGCCCCTTACACCAATATCAAACAATTTTTGTGTAACTTTCTGTATTAATCATGTCATACTGAAACTGCTCCCCTGCTTGGACCTAAGGGTCTGTAGTATGTAATAAATAAATAAATAAATAAATAAATAAATAAATAAATAAATAAATAAATAAATCTAGCACTACATTTTGTTGGGCAAGCATGTGGCTTGCTTCGGTTGTAGCTTCGGTTGTGCTGAACAGTTCTAGTACACTCTAGCTGAACGGTAGTGGTGAGATGGAGCATAGATATTTTCTCGGACATGTCACTGTATTTTTTTCATTGCATCTGTATGTAGCCCCTACCTTCTACTTCGGCACTCTGATGTATGTCAGTTCTTGGTTCATTTATTTACATTCTATTGATTTGAGAAATCACCATTGTCATTTTTGTACATTGCAATTATTACTAATGCTGTTTTTGAACATGAGAGTGTTTTATGCCGGGGTCCACCAGGACTTCAGTGACGTATTTCCGTCACGGATATGACGTTGATAAAATGGACGCTAACGAATCAGAAAGAAAGACCTATGAGAAAAAAGTTACACCATCTCCCGCTGAAGGGGACCATGAGGCGATGCGAAGCCGGAGCACATGCACGATCGCGTTCCGTTGGCGTTCGCTGGGCATGCTACGGACCTCGCGTCGTGGAACGCGAAGAGAAACACTACGCGCGTCATGTCTTGCCTCTAGCCTGCCCGTTAATTCTCACAGGGCGTGCGGGAACGTCGACAGGCAGCGCGAGAGAGAGGCAGCGTAGGAGAGGAGAGAGAGGGGGAGGGGACGCGCATGCGCTGGCCCTCATCGCGGCGCTGCGCAGGAGAGAATTTCGGCATGTCGAGCCCGCATTTCAGAGGATCCAACCGAGACAAGCGCTGGACTGAACGCGCGCAGCGCTCTACTATTTGAAGGAGAGGAGACTAGAGGAAGAGAGTAGCGTATGCGCCGTGAGAGCAGAAGCGAGAACGCAGGAGAAGCGCAAGCAGGTGCTGGTAGAGAAGTGGAGAGAGTAACGCGCAGCTGTTGGAGAGAGGGAAGGAGGAGAGTCGCGCATGCGTAGTGTAAGTGCGGACAACGCTGCGTGCGGATTACCACGCCGCCTTACATACCCCCGAGCAAGAGATACTTCGCATCTAAAAGTTCCGCCGCCGGGAATCGAGCCTGCCACCTCTCAGTCAACGACGATAAACGCCCGGCACGCTACCGACTAATCTACCGTCGCACACGCAGAACACTCAACAAATGCGCCTTATATCTCTCACGCATTCTCTCACTCACGGTACTCTCTGCTGGCGGGGCAAGGTGTGATGCCGCAGTCTGTGAGCGGTGAAGTAACGCGTGATGATACTTACTACCGCTGATAGGGAACGATTAGGCATTGACGCAGTTAAAGCGTGGCTTTCGAGATTGCGCGCAATCTCGGAGGCCATGCTCTTACTTCTTCGGTAATTATGACCTGCGCGTAATCTCGGAGGTTAGGGTTATAGCGTCTCGATAGCAGCCAGAAACATTGACGGCACTGGCATCGGGGAGTCGCCCTAGACACATTTACGTTCTTTGCCTTTCGATTCATGTTAGTAGAGTGTACTAGAACAGGGGAGTGCTTGGAACCGACGCAGCACCAATGTACAGAAAGTGAAGCCCAAACACGGTCAAGCCGCTTGTCGCACTGCGATCGGTAGCCTTCAATGAGTCGTCGTTTAAGAGTTGCGCGCGGCTCCGTCAACGTGGAGTAGGGGTAGAATGCCCGCTTCCCACTCAAAGGGCCTGGGTTCGAATCTCATCTGTATATGCTGGGTTTTTATTAGGAGAGAAGCTCCTTATAGGCCCGCAGCCCGCTGTCCCCGTTGAAGCTCCCTTCTCCTGAGCTTCGTTTTGGGGTGCAGTGGCCGGTGATTTAAAAGGAAATGTTTAGGCCTTGAGCGGTTTGGTTCGAGCATACCATAAATTCGAGGTTAAAAGAAATAAGCTCTGTGCACAACTGGTTATAATCTGGTCGTCTTCGCCTTCACCAACTGGTCGTCTTCACCTTCACCACCTTTATCGTGGATTGTGAAATGACAACCGTCATTCTAGCGCACTACGGGCGCTTTGTTGAAGGTAGCAGCAGACACTCTCCCCACCTGGCGCCGGCGCAAAAAGACAGAGCGCGCGCGGCGTTCCGTCGCCGCCGTCGAAGCTCCCCGCCACATCACCGCTCGCACCGCTCTCCCACCTGTCTTCCTCTCCCTGCGCTGCGCATGCCGCACTCACTCGCTCAGTCGTTCTCGCCACCGAGCGCAGCAGACGCTCTCTCCACCCTACCACCTTCATGAAAGCCAGCAGCGAGATGAGTCGTTTGCGTCCCATTTCTAAGGAGCTTCGCTCATCGGTTGTATGCGTACACGGAACTGCTAGTTTTTTTAGTGTCACTTGTAGCTGAATTGGTTTTTCTTTGTTTCTTAAAACTATCATAAGTATAAATCAGAGCAGCCGACAGGAGGGGACAGAAGAGAGGACACAGAGCGCTGAACTTCGAACAGTTTATTTCTCTTGAATGCCTTCGCTTTTATACAGTTACACACTGTTACACCAGCCATGCGCAGAACAGAATGATGTTACAATTAATCACGTGGACAAACCTAAAGAGATCTTTTCCCTATCAGTGAGAGCGATGGAGGGGGTACTTACACAATAATCATTTAAAGAAAAAAATCTTACCTGCCTCGATGATTTCGCGTGTGATGCGATCTCTGCATTTGGCGACAATGCTACAATCTGAATATCTTGGTCTACACCCACACGTGCTACAGTGAGCGGACAGCCACCCTTGCTTTGACCGATCAATATTGTGCAGATGCTCTTTCAACATTTCATTTAAACAACGACCCGTCTGACCAACGTAATATTTTCCACATGACAACGACAGCTGATAAACTACGTTAAAAAGACACTCTAAATTTATTTGTGTGGTTTGTAGTACACGCTCGATTGTGTCTGGACGCTGGGAGACATTTTGCACAAACTGCTTAATTTTTGTGGGGCCGAAAAAAGCACTTTCACATCCGGTACTTCACATCCGCTACTTTTCCAGATTGTGTGCTATCTTATGCATATATGGAATTACAGCGAAATTCTGTCTCTCTCAGCAGGTTGGCCTGGGTTAGTGTTGCCACTTGACTGAAGATCACGCAACAACCTTTCGGCGACAGAAACTTGTACATGGTCAGGGTAACCCCATGGTCAGCCTTACAGCTTGCTCCTGAAAACTTTCTAACATCTTCTGTTCACAAGACTTGCGCAAAGCATTCGTAAACCAGGATTTTATACGAATGCCTTGCGCAAGTACAGCAAGCATTGCACTTGTAGTCATTGCAAATTGTTGCACGAAATATTTGTTTGAAATTGATCAATGCGCGAAGGTCACAATGCTTGACGCCAGAACGAAGGTGCTTAAGCGCTTCAATACAGTGAGTGTTTTTCGATCCGATAAGCTTCCACTTTCAGTAGACGCCGTAATGTAGCCAGTTTCCCCACGAGTATTTTTTCTTTTTTGCAGTAAACAATTGCAGGCTCCGATAGAGGCGCAGTCGCCGGTACGCGCTCGTACTTGACTTTCGGCTCGCCGCCGCATTGCGCAAGCCTCGTTTCTTTGCTGCATCGGGAGCACTCGGCTGTTTGTGACGCGCGAGCAAACAATGAACGCGCGCCCTCTTGGCGAGGCACAAAGGAAGGTCGTGCCACCGAATCGGTCGCAGAGAGCACCCCTCGACCTTGTCACATGTCGCTCTCATCGGCAGCAATCTGAGTACGAAGAGGCTGGGCGCGATTCCCAGGGATGATGCTCCTCTCGATCGTATCGCCATGCGCCGCAGTTGTCTAAAAACATCGGCGAGGGTAGCTCTGTCTGCTCCTTCCGCTTGTTGTCTCCGTTTGGATGTTTGCTCGGCATATATTTAGTGATGAAATAAAAAGTGATGACATACGGGCACACGAAAGCTTTATGCCCTGTCGGAAATGTCTGCACGTGCTACGTAATCGCCAGAGGTGTGAAAAAGAAAGTGCCTGCATGTGGGGAGCCTGCGTTCAAGTTATGCGAAGGCTCCGTATTTGTACACAATAAGAACGACGCTCTTTGGCGTGAGGAGGCGGAATAGCCTGTACATGTGATCTGATTGTATGTTTCTTTATCGTGTGTCGTATAGCGTGGAAGTTCACTTCAGTTCACTGCAGTTCGTGGTGAACTACAGCGGCTTGCAACTTTCCTACCGTCAAGGAATTAGCATGTTCTCTTAATCTAATGTTAATGCACCGATCGATCTGGCCAATGTACACGCTGACGCACGTGCAAGGTATTCTGTGCACCACTCGGGAACAACTTCGCGTGCTTAACAGAGCAAGCAGTGCTCCCTCATCTGAAGCTTCGTTATGCACAAACGCGTATAGCCATCTTAAAACAGTGCGCGTCGACCCTGTGCGTGCCTTCCTCTTTCCGAATGGAATTCACAGCTCATTACGTTGTTACCAGAGCGACAATCCTGATGTTTCCGCTCGTAACTAAGGGTCGTCCGCACTGCTTCGAATTCAGCCGCAGGTGACTGCCCCACCAGTGATAATAATCTGTGGACGTTCCTATATTTAGTTGCATGTACTGGAGGCGGGAGTTCCTCACACCTAAGCTGGGCGCACACATCCGCAGACTAAATAACTACAGCATTGCGAGTCGTGACACTGCAGTAAATGTTGCATTGCGTTTATAACGCTGCAAATCGTGATGATGGCATCTGTGAAGGCTGCGCCTTGACAGGTAAGGACACTACGCGTTTTAAATGCGAAGCATTTCTTAGCGAACTTCTGCGACTTTGAGCGTATCTATCTATCTATCTATCTATCTATCTATCTATCTATCTATCTATCTATCTATCTATCTATCTATCTATCTATCTATCTATCTATCTATCTATCTATCTATCTATCTATCTATCTATCTATCTATCTATCTATCTATCTATCTATCTATCTATCTATCTATCTGTCTGTCTGTCTGTCTGTCTGTCTGTCTGTCTGTCTGTCTGTCTGTCTGTCTGTCTGTCTGTCTGTCTATCTATCTATCTATCTATCTATCTATCTATCTATCTATCTATCTATCTATCTATCTATCTATCTATCTATCTATCTATCTATCTATCTATCTATCTAGCCGCCTACGACTTAGTGCTCTCCTGGTCGCTTGGTTAATCGAATGTGCACCAAAACTGGTATGGCGAAACATGACTGTATGAAGAACATAAATGACAAGTCATAACATGAAAATCATGACACGCATGTCATGTACAGATGATTTACATGCCTAGCTCATGGGGCGCTGGCAACCGTTTCGCTAGTTTGATATACACCAAAATTGGTATCTTGCGAGGTGACCGTGTGACGAACATAAATAACACGAGTTAACATGAAAATCATGACACGCATGTCATGTACAGCATGACTTACGTGCCACGCTCATGGGGCGCTGGCGGCCGTTTCGCTAGATTTATATACACCAAAATTGGTATCTTGTGACGTGACTGTGTAACGAACATAAATAACACGAGTTAACATGAAAATCATGACACGCATGTCATGTACAGCATGACTTACGTGCCACGCTCATGGACCGCTGGCGGCCGTTTCGCTAGCTTGATCTACCCCGAAGTTGGTATTGCGCGACGTGACTGTGTAACGAACATAAATAACACGAGTTAACATGAAAATCATGACACGCATGTCATGTACACCATGACTTCTGTACCACGCTCATGGGGCGCTGGCGGCCGTTTCGCTAGCTTGATCGACCCCGAAATTGGTATTGCGCGACGTGACTGTGTGACGAATATAAAAACACGAGTTAACATGAAAATCATGACACGCATGTCATGTACAGCATGACTTACGTGCCACGCTCATGGCGCGCTGGCGGCCGTTTCGCTAGCTTGATCTACCCCGGAATTGGTTTTGCGCGACGTGACTGCGTGAAGAACATAAAAACACGAGTTAACATGAAAATCATGACACGCATGTCATGTACAGCATGACTTACGTGCCACGCTCATGGTGCGCTGGCGGCCGTTTCGCTAGCTTGATATACACCAAAATTGGTCTCTTCCGACGTGACTGTGTGACGAATATAAATAACAGGAGTTAACATGAAAATCATGACACGCATGTCATGTACAGCATGACTCACGTGCCACGCTCATGGTGCGCTGGCTGTCGTTTCTCTAGCTTGATCGACCCCGAAGTTGGTAGTGCGCGACGTTACTGCGTGACGAACATAAATAATAGGAGTTAACATGAAAACCATGACACGCATTTTCCTCAATGACATACAAGACGATGTATGCAGCTCTTTGCTGGCTGCTTCGCATTACATCGATTTCCACAATGCGTGGGATCTGCCGGCTTTTTTTGCGTGGTCGCATTTCCAATTTGCTGTCGCCACTCCTAGCTGTGCATTGAGTTCCACATTGTTTTTGAAGAAGGGTATAGATCGATAGGCGACGTATTTGAGGCCTCTCCGCCATTTGCTGATTGATGCCAACAATTATTGATGTCGAATGATGGCCGTTGTATGCATCGCCTCTTTGCAAGACGGCGAGATCAGCTCTTCTGCTCAGCCCTCGTACTGCATAAACCATGGCGCAAGAAACGAACGCGAGACGAGGTAAAGACATGCCACCACTCTGCGGGAACACGGTCTCTGTCCCCCGCCACGGTGGTCTAGTGGTTATGGCGCTCGGCTGCTGACCCGAAGGTCGCGGGATCGAATCCCGGACGCGGCGGCTGCATTTTCGATGGAGGCGAAAATGTTTGAGGCCCGTGTACTTAGATTTAGGTGCACGTTAAAGAACCCCAGGTGGTCGAAATTTCCGGAGCCCTCCACTACGGCGTCTCTCATAATCATATCGTGGTTTTGGGACGTTAAACCCCAGATATTATTATTATTAACACGGTCTCTGTCCTCTGCCCCGGGACAAACGGGGAGGTGTTCAGGCGTCCGTTGCAGTTCACGCTGTCTTTAATCAAATTCGACGAGTGATCGCTGAAGAAAATAAGGTCGCCAGCAAAGGAGCTGTGCGAGTATCTTGTTGAACGTTAGCGCTTGTCCTGCCTTGACATTATCACGCGTTCATTTTTTGTGCGATGGTTTCCGCAGTACTACCATATATATTCTCTCTTCCGAGTCAATCGTGTCATTTTCAGGTACAGTGGAAAGAAAGGAAACTAATAATCCCATTTATCCGCGTCCGTGTAGTATGTGCGCCTACCTACCCGCCCACCTCGCGTGCACACACACTTTCACGTACGTACACGCACGGACGCACACAAGCGCACAGCTTTCACACACACCGTCTGCAGTGGAATCAAGGAGCAGCAGCCCGCCCGAAGGTTTGGACCTATATCTGGCTTATTTGGCCGATATCAGGCGGACTTGTTTAGGTGGAATAACCTATTTCCAGAAATTGTTCCTTGTCTTTAGTATCGTTGTTTATAATCAAGAGAATGTAAATTGTGTCCAACCTCAAAGTAATAAGACTTTGTTGTAAGTAGGTTTTCTCGCACGACAGCTGCGCTCCGTGGTGCAGCACAACGCATTAGGATTAGGAGAAGCAGGGGGTTGGCAAGGCGCGCCGATTTCGTCAGATTACTGTCACGGCTGACGAGCGCTTGAAGAGGTGCACGATATAGAGCTTTAGTGCTCGCCCAGCCGTCGAGAAAACTTAAGTAATAGCAGTAGGAGTGTGCGAATATCAAATTTTTCGAATACGAATCGAATACGAATATCCACCTTCGAATATCGAATCGAATATCGAATATCAAAGGAAAAATGCCTCCACAGTAACAATATTGTATTTAGCATGTAGCTATTTGAAAAAAAAATTAACAGCCTGACTGGCAACACAACATACACTGCTATCTCCAGAACACAATGTCCATGCTAGCACAATGCACATCACAACACAATCAAGTATCACGGCACAATGAAAGTAATGACTAGATGTTATCATGAAGAAATATGAGTTGCTCCATATGATCAGGCAGCAGGCGCTCCCTTCTAACAGAGACACCCCCCCCCCCTCGCCCCCCTCCCAATGAAAAGGCACGCTCGCTTGGAACAGAAGTGGCTGGTATAGAGAGTCACATGGGGCAAAGCTTTGCCAGACTGGGGTATCTGAAGACGCCTACAGTCCGCCACCAGTCACCTGGGTCACTCTCTTTCTTCACAAGTGGTCCCGCATAGTGAACGAGTGGTAGTGCGGCACGTTACGGCCGCATAAGATAGAAAATGTACGGTTACATGATCGCCAACAGCGCTGCACGTCGCAGATGCACCAGCAATAAATCATCCGTAGTGAGGCGCTCGTCGCAGGCAGATATCGTGCCTCCATGTACGTACTTACGATGTTTATCGCTCCTCTCGGCAACGTTTTATTGCGATAGCAATTATACGGACAGCCTAGGCTGAATTTTGCCGTCGCCGTCATCATGCACCGTATATGTATAAGTATGTATATATATAAAGCCCCCCAAAAAATGATTCAGAGAAATGCTTCCGAAGCGCGGAATCGAACCAGGGGCTTCTTGCTCCGCAGCGAGTGGCGCTAACCACTACGCCACGAAACGCAGATCCTCCACGAAGCTAACGGCGAGCATTATATACACACCCTTTACCGCTGGACGGACTCCGAGACGGCAGGCGCTTATAAGCGTTTCTTCATTACCAGCGAGATGGCGCTAGGAGCGCGACGGGCGCATTTAAAAGTCGTCGGTGAGCTCGCTCTCTTCTTCTTATATTTGCGCAGGGAGAACCTTGAGAACCTTGCCCTTCCGCTGCCTGCTCGCGCGGTTTTCTCTTGGTGAGGGGAAGAGGAATGTTTCACGCTTTCACCGTGATGTCCGCGCTCATGTTACGGAGCGTACGAAAGTCACTCGAGCTCAAGGTACGCCGCTAAACGAACAAACAGAAGATGAGCGCGAACTATCAAGTGTCACAGCTCGACACTTGAAGCACGCTAGTTTCCTTCGCTGCTTCGGCCGCCTTTGCAACAGGAACGCTGTTCAAACAGAGCATCCATTGGTGAGCCTCACTTTTTAGCTATACGAACGCAGCAGAAATGTGGAAGACGAGTTATTTTATGCACGATAATCGAATCGCATATTCGAATTTTTCGAATAATCGAAGTTATCGAATATTCGAAACTTTTCCAATACACGATTTTCGAATCGAATACGAATATGTCGAATGTAATATTCGACGAATATTCGAAACTTTCGAATATTCGCACACCCCTAAATAGCAGTAAAGATAGATGCAGTAAAATAGGGTGTTGAACAAAAAAAAAAATACTGCTTTGGGTTCAACGCACCCCGATTTTCTTCCGCTTCAGTTCAGGTTCAGAGAAATGGAGCCGATTCGGCGTAGTCATCTTTACCTTGCCCTATGGGAAGAAGCAGCACAGTGACATCGACTTGTACGCGTGACGCGTGTGCAAGGTTTGTCAGAATAAAGAAGGAATAGGCTTTCACACATGTCAACATGTGTCGTCTCCCACAATGACTAAAGCTTTTACATCTTACAACACTGACGCGAAGAGTGTCACCATGGCTTTTCAGGCATCGCACGTCGACTACGCACGAGATGAGGCCGATGAAGAGCCTGTGAAAGCCTAGCGGAAGATGAGTGAAGTTAGCGGAATGATTTTTCCCAGTCTCGTTCAGAGCTCAGCAAACACATGCCACGAAGGCGAGCGCGCGTCCAACGCTGCATTGCTCGCGCACAACGCGCTTGCTAGCAGCTGAAGGTGGAAAGCTTCCTTGATTCGGTCAAATATGCGGTTTAGGCGTGGTAACCTTTTCGGTTCTTCATTTCATCGTAGTAACATTTATTTATTAAATGCGAAGCATTTCTTAGCGAACCTAGGCCACTTTGAGCGTTTCTATCTATCTATCTATCTATCTATCTATCTATCTATCTATCTATCTATCTATCTATCTATCTATCTATCTATCTATCTATCTATCTATCTATCTATCTATCTATCTATCTATCTATCTATCTATCTATCTATCTATCTATCTATCTATCTATCTATCTATCTATCTATCTATCTATCTATCTATCTATCTATCTATCTATCTATCTATCTATCTATCTATCTATCTATCTATCTATCTATCTATCTATCTATCTATCTATCTATCTATCTATCTATCTATCTATCTATCTATCTATCTATCTATCTATCTATCTATCTATCTATCTATCTATCTAGCTGGCTAGCTAGCTAGCTAGCTAGCTAGCTAGCTAGCCAGCCAGCCAGCCTGCCTGCCGCCTACGTCTGGGTGCTCTCATGATCGCCTTTTTAACTTTGTGCAGACCAAAATTGGCCTAGGCGGGTAGGAGGATTTGACGAATATGACTGTTGGGTCATGACACGAATAACGTGCAAAAATCGGCAGATCCCACGCGTTGTGGGAATATGTTTCATGCGAAGCAGTGAACTAGCACTTCTATGCTGTATTTTATGGGTTTGAGCTAAGCGTTACGAGGTGGATCGACGTGTTTTTTAAGTGTAGTAGCTGTGTGAACAGCGTCGGCTTACCAGGCACGTCTTCAGCACCGGCGTTTAAAGGGTAACTTATGCTGCGACGTAACGTCAGCCCTCACGTTACAGTACATATGTCAGTACTATCGAAACTAAGTGCACTTTACGCTGCGATGATGTGAATATCGTACGTAACTTTCGTTAATGTATTCCTGCGGGGCCGAGCAATGCTTATTATAGCTTGCTGAATCATAGGAATACAAATGGAATGTTTATTAAACTGCTATAAGAGCGGAGCCAACACTGGAACCATAGTCCTTAATCTGATATCGCACCCGTATCGCAGAATTATATATGCTTATTGCTTTCTTGTGAAATTAGATAGCCAGCACCACAACCACAACTGACGTTGCACCGGCATTACGCCTGCATAGGCTGTTTTTCTAAACCAGTTTATAGAATACCTGATTGCCACGCAGAATGTTTGGGTTCGATTCCTGCTGCGATCCTACATTCTATTCGTCGGGTCAACGCTGCCGATGTCGGTTTTTCTTTACGCTCTCGCATTTAAATTACCAGTGACTGTTCTCGCCGTTCCTGAGTAGATATAAACTGTGCATCACCTGTGGCGCATACCCGTCTACCGCGGCCCGTGGTAAATGGGTATGTGCCACACGTGTCTGTAGGAAAGGGTTTGACGACGTACGCGACAGGGTTTTCACGTTATTCATGTCATGACCGTACAGTTCAATCCGTACAATCAACTTGCCCTCCCATGCCAATCTTGGTCTGCACCAGGTTAAGGAGGCGATCATGAGAGCCCCCAGGCGTAGGCGGCTAGATAGATAGATAGATAGATAGATAGATAGATAGATAGATAGATAGATAGATAGATAGATAGATAGATAGATAGATAGATAGATAGATAGATAGATAGAAACGTTCAAAGTGCCAAAGGTTCGCTAAGACATGCTTCGCATTTAAAATCGTGTCGCGTAGGTCGTCAAACCCTTTCCTCTAAACACGTGTGGCACATAGCCGTTTACCACGGGCCGCTGTGTGCGGGTATGAGCCACAGGTGATTGACAGTTTATATCTACCCGGGAACGGCGAGAACAGACATTGGTCATATAAATGCGAGAGCGTTAAGAAAAACCGACATCGGCAGCGTTGCCACGACGAATGGCAAGAATCAAAATTAAGATGCCAGCAGGAATCGAACCCAAGCATTCTGCGTGGCAATCAGGTATTCTACCAAACAGCAACGCCATGTCTATAAACTGGTTTAGAAAAACGGCTTATGCAGGCGTATAGTCGGTGCAACGTCAGTTGTGGTTGTGGTGCTGGCTATCTAATTTTATAACAAAGCAATATACGCTACATATGTACTCCTACGATACAGGCGTCATGTAAGGTTAATGTCTGTGGTTCCAGCGCTGGCTCGGCTTTTAAAGCAGTCTTAATAACGATTACATTTGCATTCCTATGATTCAGCAAGCTATATTCAATATTTGCTCAACCCCGGAGGAATAGGCTAACGAATGCTACGTATGATATTCACATTATCACACCGTAGTGTGCACATCGCTTTGATTAAACTGGTGTCGGTGTTCTAAAGTGAGGGCTGACGTTACGACGCATCATAAGTAACCCTTTAAACGCCGGTGTTGTCGACGTGCCTGGTAAGCTCACGATGTGCACACGTACAAAAACACGTCTATCCACCTCACAACGCTTGGCTCAAAGCCATAAAATACAGCACAGAAGTACTCGCTGACCGCTTCGCATGAAACCGATTCCCATAACGCGTGGGATCTGCCAAATTCATTTCTTCTGAATTATTTTTATTTGTGGATTTTATGTATATGTGCATACATATACATATCCAGGACACGACGGCGACGAGAGTGTCCACCGAGTGTGTCCGTACAATCCACCAAGAGTGTCCATATTATATAGTTGCTATCGCAATAAAAGAGTGAAGAGGAGTTTATTACCAGTTATGTGGATCTCAACAGTTATGCCGTAGAGGAGAGAGACAAATCGTCTGAGAATAATGTAATGGAATTGTCCAGATGCGAATAAATTGTGAACGTTCACCCTGACGAAAGAGTGGTGTCCTTTAGCCAATTTCAATTTTACACTATTGCAGCGTTTGTTTGTAGTGCGGGCAATCCACGCGCCCGATATCGCTTGTGTGCAAGGGTGGGCTTTTTTGCAATGCTCCACTGTTCAGTGACGGAGCCAGCTGTGCGGATAAACGAATACTTTTTTACCACCTTGCACACGCTTTTGAAAATACAGGCTTGCGACATTCCGGAGCCTTGATTGTACATTCGCACGAAACCGATAAAGATGAAGAGATAAAGAAATATTGCGCTATATTGGTGCTAATGTGCTGCTGGTGGCCGCATAAGAGCACTGGCCCTGCAGCTACCATTTATGCTCCAAACACAATGTAAGCAGATGTTGGCGCCTCGTCGTCCTCGTTGTTAACATACGATCATCATCAGCTGGTGCCTTCTTATAGCACAGCGCAGATTAGAGTTACATATAAGTATTAGTGTCGCAAGGCTGCTACGGCCGTAGAGCATAAAGTCTTACTTTATTATTTTTATTTATAGTCCACTTTTCACTTGGTAATTCCGCACTGGCACATTTCCAAAGGCGCATTGGCGTTTAGCGGATGCCGCGTTAAGCAGCCTAAGCTTGCAAAACATGGTCGTCATGTCTACGGCGCAAGTGCTGCGGGCAAAGGAAGAATAAAGGTCGCGGAAAAAAAACGAAGGAAACGCAGACGGCGCGGATGATCCGGTCGTGACGGCAGCTCCCTGTTCACTTTGAGCGAACTCGTTGGCATGACAACGTCGTGGGAACATAACTGGGATATTGGCACGCTCTCGTATGCGGATAATCGAGTTCCGAGCGCGTTTACCAGGACATTTTAAATCTGAGTCATGTTCTATACGTTTTTAACTAGTACTAATCCACAAAAATGGTAGTTTTCAATCATTGGATATTGTGGGAGTGGCGGTTCTGGTGCAAAATACACAAGCCGTCCAAGCGCAGTGTCAATGCTGCTCGGATCGACTTCGTGGCTTCGATCCCGACCGCCTTTCGGTGGTGACGAAGTGCAATACCGTTCAAGATCAGGGAATGTCGGGTTGTCAAAATTATTCCCGAGCCTGACATTACGACGTGCCTCGTAATTATGTCCTAGTTTTAGCAGGTAAAACCAAATATCCGCTGATTCCATTTGATATATATATATATATATATATATATATATATATATATATATATATATATATATATATATATATATATATATATATATATATATATATATATATATATATATATAATTATGTTCGCGCAGGAAACGTAGCATGCTGTGTTTTCGGAAATCACAGCGGGAATCCGATTTGGACTGTGCGTCCTGTCACTCACACTATTTATGAAGAAGAGCTTACATATGCAAGGCCGCTTGAACCTCTCGATAGCAACAGTCGTATCATTTTCTTATTCCTACACAAGGCCTGGATCAGCACTGGTTGGTTTCAGTTCAACAAGGGCCACAAACCGTAATTATGTCTCTGTATATCTGCATGCTCTGAACATTTTAAAAATAAACGTAGGTCAGAACGCGTAGAGAATCGCAGAAACCTCCGCTATTGCTTTTTTCCTACGTGCAATAAGAAGATCACTCTGGAAGAACGCTGTGAAAAAAAGATACTGCCGATAAAGGCACTGGTAACAAGAACAATGTGATAAAAAGCACACTCTGAGAGAACGAATAGTTGAGTCACTTTACATTTTTCTTGAGTAATTCACACGCCGTGCCAGAAGTTGCGAATCCACAATCGAAATTAGCGAGACAGGACAACCAAGACCAATGAAGTCGATGTTGAAGGTTCTTTCATGAGTTTCGGTCTTACGTAACAGAGCGGCCGCGCTTCCTGCGCCAATAAAATTCGATTATCAATATCTCACATTGCGTGGAACTTGCGGAATTTATGAAAAAAGGGTATATCTTAAATTATCACCAACTACAACTTCATGATATAAACAACTGCCCTAAAGTCAGTAATAAAAAATAATTAACTAGTTTTTTTTAATTAGTCATTGCAATGCCACTTTAGCTGCGGCAGTGTATTCCGCCTCAGAGGAATTTGGATGCGAGCTCGTTGGTACGGATCCATCATAAAAACACATAGCTAATTTAAACGTGGACAGAGAAAGAGCAAACGAGGACGAGCGCCCGTCCTCGTTTGCTGTTTCTCTGCCCATGTTTAAATTAGCGCTGTGTTTTTATGATGTATTTCGCCTCGATGTAGACTTCATGTGGGAAAACTATATCAGCCTGACTGTGATAGAATTTTCATAACCACTCAGGAACACCGACAGCTGCGTAACTAGCTCCTTTCCCCGCTGCACTTTGTTTAGTGAATCGGGAACGAATTCGACAATGGTTGATCTTCAGAGACTCGAAGGCAGCCTTACAGTATGTGCTATCAGCTCTGCGTAGCGAGCCATACGAACAGCTCGTATTCGAGATTATATCTCTTCTTCACGCATCACAAGAGAAAGGGCACCAAGTCACTGCGGCGTCATAGGTAATGGACACGCCGATAATGCCATTCGGGCAGCTCTTGAAAGCCCACAGGAAGATACCATATCACTTTCAAGGTCTGACGCTGCCAGCAGTCTTCGAGGGCTTGCACAACAGATCACGCTTGCTCTATGGTGCCCACCAAGCAGCCAAACCAACCGGACAAATCGTCAACGCCAGCTGTCCTATTTGATGCATCTCTGTATGCCAACTGAACTCCGCCGAAGAGAGGCCACTCTGCTTTATCGCTCATGGCTATGGTGGCATTACGAAATCTTATTCATTTCGCGTTGGAATGGCTGACAACGCTATTTGCGATGCCTGTCGTTGCGAGGAGACCAGGGCTTAAAGTGTCCCTTCATTGGAGGGGGGGGGGTCTCATAAAGCGGCAATACATAAATATATTGTAAAGGCGGTTATTGACGGCTGGATTGACGGCGACGATGCACAACAGTCACGACGGAGCGCAGACTCTCACGAGCACGAGCACGAGGGGCGTGCTCTCCGAGAAAAGGCGAAGAGGGCGACCCACTAGAAGGCGCTGGAGAGGACGGCCCATTACAAGGTTCCAATGCTTCTCTACAATATATATAATCTAGAAGAAAAGACCGCCTATAGCAGCGATCTTTTCGCCGCAAAACCGATTCTGCTGTGGCCTCAGCGGCTCTGCTACGCTCAGATCGTGGGTTGTTGGAACGCGGTACGAGCTGGCATACCAAAGAATAAACGCACGATTTCTAGATATAACGGTCAAGATCCACTTTCGCGGTCGTATTATCCAATTTTGGGCAAATATGTGATCGTATTAAACGTATGAAAATGCATTATTTCCAAGGGATCTTGGCTGGGAATAAAAACAAAAACGTATTAGGCTCAAAAACACATTATGCAGAATGGTATCAACGAGATTTCACTGTATATATATATATATATATATATATATATATATATATATATATATATATATATATATATATATATATATATATATATATATATATATATATATATATGCTATAGATTAAGCGTTAAGAGAGGTTTTGCGATGATCACAGTGCAGTGAAGTCAACTGTCTCTTGAAATGAACAAGTGCTTATGAATGCTATACAAATAAATATATTATTCCGAATGTATTTCGCTCATTTATTTAACGTGTCAAACCAATTAAGCATTAAATAAAATTATTTTTGGAAAGATTTTTCAAAAATAACTCGGGATGTAAAGGCTTAAAGATATGTGAGCTCAAAATAAGTAGCATTAGTTGACTAACTGGATTCAGAACCTCAGGCACGACAATGCTATATTTTATTTTCACTACCACTTGCCTAATAAAGTAGGCAAAATACATGCGTCTTTGCAATTACAGACTGATGATGCACAACTAAAAGAATGAAAATTGAGTGGCAAACTAAACAGAACAAGGTGAACCATTACTGATTCACGAGCAGGTAGCTTCACACTCAGGTGCCTCGTGAAACAGTATGCTGTGCCAAGACGCTGTGTCGAACAGGGTGGTGAGCCTGCTTTCAGGCACTGTTGTAGACGTTCCTCTAAAACAGGAACGACAGCTCGTTCCTCGTTCCTCTCCAACCTTGGAACGAGTTCCCGTTACAAGTTCTTTTAATGCGAAAGGAACTCGTTACAGTTACATTTCAAAAATTGGAACGTGTCGTTACATTAACGTTACATTAGAAATTTTTATCAAAATGTAGTGCCGTATAATCCTCAGGCGAAATAAAGTGTGCAATTTAAAGCTCACATGAAGCTACATATATTTTACCAATTTTACATCACCGGCAGCAGGATATATAAAAAGGAATTTAAAAAAAACGCTCTTAGACGATTTTTTTATATACCGCCGGCCGTACTACAGACAGCTAACAGCAACTTTCGTGCTCGTCTATTACAAGTGCAACACCTGTGGCACTTTCCACGCCAGTCTTCAAATGCGCAGTCAGAATACTGCGCTTCAGATATTCAAGTAGAAATTTCCACACATGCACCAATATAACTAAGTTTCTCGCACAAGAAACCGCATCCAAATGAGTGCTGATTCAGTATTGCAGTGTCAGTGGAAAATAATGTTCAGGATAGGTATTTGCCACTTAGTCAAGTCCCTTGTTCGCACTCATCAAGAGTTGCATCTCGATGTCTGTATGAGTAACTGAGGGGACGAATTGCAACTCATGATTACTAAATTGGACAAGGAAAGCAGAGCGGTACATCTGAAAATAATATGCAGAAAACTAAATTAATGCACACCAGTCTCGGAAGAGAACAGCGTTTTGCGATAGGTAGCGAGGCACTGGAAGTTGTAAAGGAATACATCTACTTAGGACAGGTAGTGATCACAAAGCCGAACCATGAGAATGAACTAGAAGAATAAGAATGGGGTGGAGCACATTCGGCAAGCATTCCCAAATCATGCATGGTACCACTATCCCTCAAGAGGAAGGTATATAGCAGCTGCATCTTGCCAGTACTTACCGGCGAAGCAGAAACCTGGAGGCTTACGAAGAGTGCTCAACTGAAATTGAGGACTACGCAGCGGGCAATGGAAAGGAAAATGATTGGTGTAACCTTAAGGGACAAGAACAGAGCAGAATGGGTCAGGAAACAAACGGGTGTTGAGGACACCTTAGTCGAAATCAAGAAGAAGAAATGTAGATGGGCAGGGCTTTAGCGCGTATAGGCATGATAACCGCTGGTCATTAGGAGCAACTGACTGGATTCCAAGAGAACGCAAGCACACGAAGGGGAGACAGAAAGTTAGGTGGGCAGATGAGATTAAGAAGTTTGCGGGTATAACGTGGCAGCAGAAAGCACAGGACCGGGTTGATTGGCGGAACATGGGAGAGGCCTTTGCCCTGCTGTGGGCGTAGATAGGCTGATGATTATGATGATGATGATGATGGTATCCGACAGCCGAACTTGTTTTCTCGTCAGCACTTCATTGGCAATGTTGAAAAGCCGCTCCATCAAGCGCTTGAGGGTACTGCCATGCCGTATACAAGTAGGAACAAAGTCAACCAGAGTCGTAGGGGCAAGGGCAAGACCAGCGGGTGCAACAAGAATGTAGCACTGGATGTACGCGTATCGTTTATTGCATGACAGACGTCATCGGTGCGGCGGCTGTCGAAATGAACTATAATAAAAATTACAGACCGATAACCACGGGGATAGCTCGCATGTTGAAGGGATGCGTGCCCAAACGAAAACATCGAAGGCACCGGACAGGCGCCACTGCGGCACCCACGTCCACGGCGTTTTGGTCCTCTTCACCATTATCCACACAACCGGGTGACTAGAAGACATATTTCCCGCGCCCCCCGCGGACGCCTTATTAAAGTGAAAGACGAACTGTAGATTCTTGCGCCTCACACGGTCACCCATCTGACCTGTTTCGCGTAATGTGCTGCGTGCGTGCGCCCGTTCAATACCGAGGAACGTTTACAGATGGAACGCCGTTCCCTCTGCCGTTCCTACGTAAACGTAACGAGTTACCGTTACAGTTCCACCGGTCCTCAATGGAACGGTGGCGTTCCTCCGTTCTTCGAAAAAGGAACTAGTTCCTGGAACGTCGTTCCTTGGAACGCCGTTCCGTACAACACTGCTTTGAGGAGGCGTTGCCCGTGGTGTTCAGTGTCTCAGTGAATTGCATTCAGCAGTACGACGATACCTGTTTTCTTCTGTTTTTCTGACACCCCGTCATGAACCAAACATTCGCGATTAAATCATTATTCGGAAAATTGCAGAGTATAATTTCCCCGCCCAAAGCACTACTGCCAAAAAATTAAGCTCCAGCACTTGTCAAATGGGTGCCGCAGTGCCACCGTCGGACTGCCGAGGGGGGGGGGGGGGGGGTGGTCGGGCCCCTTCTTTAAAAAAATGGAGGGGGGGGGGGTACCGCGCCCTCCCGGGCCCTCCCTGACTTTAAGCCCTGGAGGAGACGCTACAGCACATTCTGTGCGACTACCCGGAATATAATGTTCAGAAACAGTCCCTGACGTCCGCTCTTGCGCACCTTGACAAGAGACCGATGTCTGTTGAAGCCATTCTTACATGTCGTCGACTAAAGACATCGCAGCTGAAGGCGACGAGGGCACTACTTAGGTTTTTGAATGAAACGGACTTCGACAAGCGCCTGTTGCAGTGATGTGGCGTACCACGCAAGAGTGATGGACTGACTGACTGTTTGCGCTGTGTTCCGCGTTGTTTCCTCTCCATCCTTCAATCTCCCCCACGCTGTTTCCGTGTGTAGGGTAGCAAACCGGTTGTGCTCAACTGATTAACCTCCCTACCTTCTCTTCTATACTATTTCTTTCCTCTCTTCTTATAAAAATCTGTATTTTCTAAATAGACATCCTGCACACACATGCCATGAAC
Source organism: Rhipicephalus sanguineus (assembly GCF_013339695.2). Lineage (NCBI taxonomy): Eukaryota > Metazoa > Arthropoda > Arachnida > Ixodida > Ixodidae > Rhipicephalus > Rhipicephalus sanguineus. The sequence continues at coordinate 176,475,047 of NC_051179.1, read as the reverse complement.
ATACACGAGCATATATTAACAGTTTTCATATCATAGGCCTTTCACAACTAAAACCTTTCGCACGTACGTCAATGCTTGCGTCAGAGCCTTGGCTCTGCGTCACTTACAATCTGCCTAATGTACAGCAACACTTCTAATCAGAATAATATCATAAGGCTGGCTTCCTGTCTGCATCACTCGTGCCATCTCTGAGCGGCAGTGTCTGTCAGCCATGTTGGTCCTTGGATCTTGTAGGCATAAGTTCGCCATCTTGCCCGTGTACTGTTGGTTGGGTTATTTCGTTCCGTTCTGTATTTACCCGTGAATAACAGACAGCTGAGCTAGTTGGTAAGTATTCATGTTAAAGAGACAGGGCGTGCAAACACGCACACAAGGTAGAAGCCGAGACACCACAAACGCCTTCTATCTTGTGTCCGTGTTTTCACGCCCTGTCTCTTTAACATGTATTTAGCCGTTCACGTAAAAAATTGCCATCGCGCAAGATGCCTCATTAAAATGATAGCTGTTTGCCTTACAAGTTTCAATCGTACGGCGTAGTTACGTTGCGCCTTTCAATAAATTGTTATGCTCGTTTTTCATTTAAACAAAGTATGTAGCCCTTGGGGGCTTTTTTTTTTGCCATTACGAGTTCGGAAACCAGAGAAGAATACGACTGCGTCTTTCCGCTTATTTTCGTAGCACAGTTGTGCGTGGCAAAAGAAGAACGAGTGGGATAAAGGAAAGAGCGGCAGAACGAGGGCCGGCTTGCAGTCTTCATATTTGGCATTTACTTGCCAGTAAAAAAAAAAAAATCCCCGAAAACATCGCAGTACGCTCAAGATAATATTGAAGATCGGGAAAGCCTCCACGTATACAAGTACATCTAGCGCGACGAGCGCTTTGTCTCGCTATAATAGCGCGATATTTGTCCGGCGCCCGGGGTCGTTCCCGCGGCGCCAGAGTTTGAAAAGTGAAAGCCCCCATAGAGCCGCGTCTTTCGCCCTCGATCATCGTCCAGCGTAGTCGACAGCCCATGAATGCGCGAGCCGTGACGCACTCTCATTTCAAGCCCCCTAGTTGGCTCCTCCGATGCTCTCGAAGGTATCCTGACTGCCAGTGGCGTCTGTCGGCTTTCTGGGGCTTCTGAACACACTTCGTTTGTTGACAAATTTGTATTCTCGGCTGTAAAGCCTACACAAGTCCTCGCATTTGTAGGAAGAACTACCGCTGCCTCGGAGACGTGGGCAGAGCTCCTCATAGAGCAAGTAATCCCGTTCCCGAGCATCGACTACTGCACAGGTCGCCCGCTGCCCGGCTCGGTGTGCGTGTAACCCAGTTTCAGAAAAGCGCCGTGTAGCAGTTCAACACGAACTCACTTGGTCCCTTATGCGTTCGCCTTAGGCAACTCGAAGGCAAAAGGAATCTTTTTCTCGCAACCGATTGCATTTACTTTAGTCGGAAATGTAGCAAAATGGCAAGTTGGGCGAGTTGGTACTTATTCATTTCCTCAGGAAAACCGCGCAAATAATAAAAAAAGCAGACATTGGTCATTAATGAACGTATGACTTCAAAAATCTTTTTCCGACATTGACCTCGTTTGCCATGAGTGGTTTGTACATATAAGTGCACGTTTTTTCCAATAAACCTTCGGTTGTTAATGCAGCGCTGTGTGTCTTCCCTCTCCTTTTTGTCTTCCCTATTGTGTGTGCTGTTTTCTTTAAGAAATGAGTCGGGAAGTGTGCTTGGTAACAGTTCCCAATTACTGCGTCGCGATAACAGCCAATGAAATGCAAAAAAAAGAAAAGTGATCGATTGCTTTTACGATGGTTTCCCTCCAAATTTACGCGCCCGTATTTACCCAGTAACACACAGGAAGTCGTTCATGACATGACCATGCCGCAAATGGATGGCTCAATCTTAAGAAAACCCCGAAGTGGTGTAGTTCCTCGAATTGCGCCCAAGAGCAGAGCCTTCTATTGAGCTACTTGCGCAGGCATTTCAGGTGTTAATAAACATCAACCATGTGCATGAAGTGCTTTTAAAGAGACAAAAGCTACGCCCCCTCGTAAAACGTGCGAGCAAGCTGATGTAGTTTCAGGGGTTGTATGTGAGTAAAGTTTCTGTGCCACGTCATTCCTTCACGCAACGTGCTTTCCCTAATATCAGAAATGCGAAACTACAGAGAGATGCCAAAAGCAGTGCCGCGTGACCGGCCCTTAAGATTAGCAAATACAGAGAGCTCCAGTTTGCCCGCCGAAACATGTGCGTAAATCAGTCTGCCGTGTTCCATAAACAAAAGGGTGGTGCTGTTCTCCGCGCAAAATAGGCCTACTGTTGCGGCGTCTCTAGTTACAAGCTTGTCTAGAGAATAAAACGGCGGTTCCATGTAATTAGTTACAGAAAAATAATTACGGGGGCCTTTGCTGAATAAATGAAGGAATCGATAAATTACTACAAGTACCAAAAAACGTAAGTGACTGCAAGTGATCGATTACACATTATCGATTCTGTACAAGTTTGTCCTGGAGAATCAGAACACCACATAGCAGAGGCACCATAATTTATTCTTTCAGTCTTTCTATAACGTGTCATTCCGTTTCTCTCCTCATCCAGGCCGTCATCCAAATATGAATGATAACGGCTGCGCGTTTGGTCACGTGTTCTCTGCTTGGCCTGCCTGAAAGGGCCACTAAACCACCCAGAGGTCGAAATTTAGTTGTGGTGTTGGAGCTGTGCACGAGTCTACAACGAACACGCAGCCATGAGAATTTTTTGAAATGGTGCCGCAATAGCGGAGTTAAAGGCATTTGTTGAAACAAAAGGGGCCGTCGCTCGTTTCGCTTTTTCCTTCGCTCGTCGGCTTGTCTCTCCTCCTGGCCGAGTGTTCCTCCTCACCGTGCGAGGGGAAAGAGAAGTCAGCGCGCGTACCTGCGAGCAGACAAACAGGTTCTTTTTGTGGATGGCATGAGCAGTAGTGTAGAGAGGTGTGCCAGTTGGAAACGTTGCATACTTGGAAAAATCAGCACGAACACGACGAAAGCACATGACGAGACGTACTCTGTCCCTCTCGTCTTGTGTTTCCGTCGTGTTCGCGCTGATTTTAACGCGAAAGTGTTTTACGCCAGGGTCCACCAAGGCTTTACTGACGTATTTCCGTCACGGAAATGACGTCGGAAAAAGTACACAATCAGATGAAAAGAAAAAAAAAAACTGAAAGAAGAAGTTCCGCTGAGTGGAGTCGAACCCACGACCTCTCAAGCCCGCGATGATGCCTGCCGTTCGCTCAAGTCACTGTGCCACCGTCAAACATGTAATCGAGCTTTACAAAAGCAACTTTTGTCTCTCACGCTTTCCTCCCACAGTGCGCAGTGCTCTTGCTTGGCGGGGTGGTGTCGCCGTCTAGGAGCGGTAAACTGAAGTAAAGCACCATGACACTAACGAGAGCCGTCTGGGAGCGCTTCGGTAGTCAGCCAGCGGCGGCGACAGTTGGCAATGCCATGCTCACCACATTACTTTGGCGCGAAAACCGCGTCACCTTGGCGCATGCGCATTTGCGCGCGCCCGGCGCCCCTACGTCACGAACAGACACGGCCGCGGTGAAATCCTGCAGCGTGTCGCACCTCGCGCCGCCTACAGCCGGGGTGCTTTCTTCTGCCTTTTTGGCGTCTCGTAGTACGTGATCTATTTACGAGCAGGCAGCTGACCAATAATCCCTCGCATACTACCTGAAGGCATCATGTCTTCACGCCATGGCGGCGAGTGTTCTACACTCGCCGCCATGGCTGCGATTGGCGCTGACTAACACTTCAAGATTTAAATGAACATATATTCCCCATAAAGTGGACGGGGAGATGACCGCCGCCGTAGCTCAGTGGTAGAGCATCGGACGCGTTATTCGAAGGTCGCAGGTTCGGTCCCTGCCGGCGGCAAGTTGCCTTTTCGTCCACTTTACTTTCTTCACATTTATATTCTAATTACTACAAATAACACCCCCTATACTTTCCTTGGGATTGCTGTCTGTTAGTTCTCATTAATATCTGTCTCACTGTTTTAGGGCTATATATTAATTGGCAGTCTCTCGTCTTTCTGCTCGTCTTAAGGTAATGAATAATTTATTTTACACGAATCTTGCCTAGATTTTATGCGCAGCTTTATTTCACGTACGTTGCTGCTTTACACGGAGCCGTTTACATGATGTGTAGAAACGCGCACACTGAATCAGGTGCATAGGCATGCGCGGGGTGATCCGTGAGGGGGAGCAAGTTTCACCGCCGACCCTGCTCCCTTGCGGTGACCGAGTCCGACGGAAAACAAGCTTGGCAAGGGATGCGAAAATGAAGCGATGAGTGCTTCTCACGGCGTCCCTGCCTTTTGTTCCCGGCTTTTCGGGAGTAAATGTGGGAAGTAGTGTTGGGGCAAGGTAAACGTAAAAAGAAAAAAAAGTTATTTTTCCTCAGAAGACGCCTTCATCTTGCGCCACCCGACACCAAGCCCGTATCCTGAATCGCTCCTCACCTCAGTGAGGGGGCGCAGCTGCTTCAGGACGCCTTATCGCGTAACGCTCCTGACCAAGGTTTTCACACGCAGGCCCTTTTTGGTGCTCCCTTAAGTGAAGGTAGCGCTAGGGCAACCTTAAAGAGACACTAAAGAGAAACAATGAATTGGTTTAGATCGATAAATTGTGCTGCGAGAACTCTAATATCTTTAATTTTGCCATCATACGTTTAATAATAGAAGAGGAAATCAAGTTCAAAGTTTCATTTTTAAATTTCGCGCCGAAATCTCCCCGCGTGACGTCACGGATTTCAAAGTGCCTTTATCGTATTTTGGCACCATTGGCTCTACAAAATTACTCCAAACTTGGTATATTAGGGCTATGGCCCCCTCAGAGGACAATGTACTTCATTTTTACCGATTAGGAACTACGTAGTCCCTAGTAGGCGCCGTCAAAGCATGTGACGTCATGGCGAATGGTGCGGAAACTTCAAGGTGGCGTCGCCACCCACATTTTCTTTTTGCGCGTTTTCTCGCTTACCAAGCGTCTTCGCGCAGCAAGCATGGTGTTTTTGGTATCGTGGAAGAGTACTTTGCTAATATGAGAAAAATCGTTTTGCTCTTTAGTGTCCCTTTAATGCCTCCTTACCTCGGTCCTCACACTGAAGGGGTGCTTCTCTGCACTACTTGTCAGCGACACTGTATCTGATTTGTTATTTTCAATCAATGCCTCGTACTTGTGCACAAGCTCTGTAATTATACCCTTCTCGTCGTCGCTGAAAAACTGCTTGCCAGGCATATTTTCGAACGTGAGGCTTTTTAACGGCTCTCAAACTTTTTTTGTTAAGATGGCGCAGCGTGAAGAGGACAAGGTGCACAGCGACGATGAAGACGGAACGCTCGCTGCCAACTCAAGCTTTCTTGTCTCCTACACGTGTTTATAGAAAGAGAGAAAATGCAAGGACGAGGCACAAGGCACGCGGAACTGCACATATAGAAAGGCCCACTTACGCCCACCGTTCGAAACATGTCTCGACAAAAGTAGTTGATTGTTTACTGTGCATTGATATATGAGAACTTGTACATTGTCTATTGGTGTTTGGCAACTATAGTGCCGTTTGACGTGGATGCACTCACCTTGTCGCCTAGTGGCACATCTTCATCCCGACGACTAGCGCCCATATCATGATTCAACCGCTGTGGCTGAATCTCTTAACCTGCGCACAGCATATCCTGAATCCCGTGCAAAGATGGCATCAACGAGCACTTAATGAACACTGGTACTCGATGCGCACTCCTTCAAAGCGTCGTCAGTTGAGGAGTGAACGGCAAGGTGGACGTTCCCCAACAATAGGGTAACCTATATACGCCTGTGCTCATGCATACACTACCACAATGCACATAGGAACCCGGGAGGCAGATGTTCGTAACTTCAGCCGTGAACGCGCGAAGGCGTTGCGCTTGCGGCGGACGTGTGTCTCGCTCCACCAAGTCACGACATTCGCGCGTCGAAGTTGTTGCCTTTCTGTGGCGCTCATTGCAGCAGTTTTGTTAGTCGTTGCTGACACGCTCGAAGAACTAGGTGGTGGAGCAACACCGTTGGTGCATCTGGAAGCTGCACTACTTTGACAACGAGCCGTCACACGCTAACGCAACGCGAAAGGCAAAACACGTAACTTCGTCTATGGCGACTACTTGACGCTAGCGCGGCCATAGTTCCTCACTGACATAGAGACGCCGTAACTGCGTCGTCTTCGAATCGCTCCCTTGTCATGATGTGCGCGGTAAGCTCATCTGGTGCTAGGTGTTTGTGAGTTTGTGCTGTGCCGTGCGCCGACGAAGACGACGATGAGATAAGAAAAGCAGAATCGTGTCGTCTAAGTCAAGCCAAGCCATGGGGAGAAGGTAGAAGAGGAAGACGACGAGAGAGCTTCGGGAACGAAAACCGAACGAAGCAGTCGCAGGGTGAAGCGCTCGTCGGGTCCTGGTCCCGAAGCCTACCCCTGTGCCTGGTGACTGCTCGAGCCTGGCTCCCGTCTACCGGGCGCTCCAGCAGCCGGCGCCGGTCCGTTGTGCTCGGACCCGGGCGTATTCCAGACCTGGGCCTACTGGCTATCCGGGACGTCTTTGCCACATCGGCTCTGCCGCACGCTCCGCTCCGACCATGCCTGTGTCATCGGTGCTGTCGGCGTAAGACGCAACGCAACTCATCGACTGATCTAACCTCGACCGTCACACGGTGAAGTGTTCACACAAATCTTGTGTAGAGCAGTGGGGGACTACGCTGAGGGTCAGACCTTGAGTCCTTCAAGAACGTGTGGCGTGCTCGTAGCTATAGGGCAGTTCGCTGTTGCATTGTAACGCGCCAAGCTTCATCATCATTCTTTGTGGCATTAAAGCCTTATACCTCAAGCTGGAAATGTCTTCGCCCGTCTCGGCAACGATTCCTTAGGTTGCCGTGATTACCCGAACCTTATCCCTCACAACTGGCGTCCGCGACAGGACGAAGCCGTTTGCAAAACGTTTGTAGTGAAGATGAGTGAGCAAGAGCTTACAACGCTAGCGGAACGCATGGGGCTTCAACGAGCCGAGCTAAAGACGTGGGTAGACGCGCGGTTAGAGCGCGCTCATGAGGAATCTGTGCAAGCGCGTGAAGAGCGTTCCGCGGAAAGGTAGGCGGCGAAGGAACGTTTGGAGATAGAAGAGAGAACTCTTCAACTGCGAATTAGACTAGCTGAGGTCAAAGGTAGCCGAGAGCCAGTAGCGCGGGACCGAGAACCTGAGAGAAGTCAAAGCCGCCCGTGCTTGATCAATCCTCACAACCTGATTCCAGTGTTTGACGAGAGGTGTGACGATCTCGATGCGTATCTGAGGAGGTTCGAACGCGTAGCTGTTGGTCAAGAGTGGCCTGAGGAGAAGTGGGCTACAGCGCTTAGTTTATGCCTCAGTGGGGAAGCGTTGAAAGTCTTCGGTCGTCTGTCGCCAGAAGACTCGATTGATTACCAGAGGACGAAAATGGCCTTGCTCCAGAGGTTTAGTTTCACAGCCGAAGGCTAACGTGAAAAGTTTCGCCAAGGCAAGCCGGAAGACGATGAAGCTGGTAAACACTACGCCACGAGATTACAGAGCTTCTTCGATAGATGGCTGGAAATGTCGAAAACGGACAAGGACTTCGCATCCGTGCGCAACCTTATTGTAGCTGAGCAGTTCCTGAATAACTGTCACGATCGCCTGGCACTTTTCCTAAGGGAGAAGAAATGCAAGACAGTAGAAGAGATGACAGAAGCGGCTGATACCTTCTTGGAGGCCCAGCGGCAAACAAACTTGTTGGTCTTTCGTAACAAGTCCGGAAACATTCCCAAGGAGCAAGATGAATGTACATATACCCAGCCTCCTCTTAGATGTTTCGTCTGTGATCGACCTGTGCACAGAGCATCTGATTGCCGCACGAAACCCCAACGAGTCTTCTGTGGGCACTGTCGGAAGCCAGGCCATGATGCAAGAGCATGCCCAAACAACGGTGGGTCAAAGAAGACGACATTTTGCATCGTGTCTACCGACAAGAAGTCGGAGCCACCGGGATGCGCCGATGATTCGTCGCAAGATGAATACGTTGCCAGTGCGCTCACAGCACTCACCGCAACAGCAACACGAAACTTGCCGCTGTTAGAGGGAGATGTGTTTGGATACACTGTATCAGTCTTGAGGGATACTGGAATCAACACCCTGGTCGTGCGCCGTTCCCTTGTTCCCGATGATGCGCTGACGGGTACTACCACCACTATTTTATTGGCTGATGGTAGTTGCATCGAGGTACCGGAAGCAGAAGTACAAATTCTATCGCCCTATTGCACCGGAAATGCGATAGTAAAATGCCTGACGTCACCACTTTACGATGTCATCGTAGGAAATGTTCCCGGCGCCCGTGACGCTAATGACCCCGACTCAACGTGGAAGGGGTCAGCGAGCCAGAAGTCGGCGACTAATGAGGCATTGAATTCTGAAGAGAAACCTAAGGATGGTTGCGGGGCGAATAGCACAATCATGGTTGGTGTTTCAAGCAAAGGACATCGCCGGAAGCTCACGACTGCTAAATTTGGAAGCTTACAGGTGACACAAGAGTCATTCCGCCAAAAACAAGAGGAAGACCGTTCGCTGGATGTTTGTAGGGCGAAAGTCGACACCGTCATCCGCTGCAAAGGAGCCATATACCACTCATTTATGTTTGAAAAAGGAATCTTGTACCGCGTTTACCATTTGGCTCCAGGTAAATCATTTCAACAAGCGGTGGTTCCAAAGGCGTTGCGTGTCCAAGTGTTGAACTTGGCACATGAATCTCCGATATCTGGTCACCAGGGTATCAAGAAGACGAAGGACCGAGTTTTGGAGTCGTTTTATTGGCCCGGTGTACAGGAGGAGGTCCGAAGATTCGTCAAATCATGCGACGCATGCCAAAGGACATATCCCAAAGGCAAAGTAGGCAAAGCGCCTCTTGGACGAATGCCTTTGATTGACACGCCATTCGAACGTGGGGCCATTGATATCATTGGACCTCTGACGCCGATTTCAAAGAGGGGCAATCGATACATTCTTACACTTGTGGATTTCGCCACTCGGTACCCCGACGCGGTGGCTTTGCCCGCAATTGATTCGGCAACAGTAGCAGTTGGGCTACTGGAAATGTTTTCCCGGATAGGATTTTCACGGGAGATCCTCTGTGACCAAGCATCCTGCTTCACCTCAGGCCTGATGGAGGAAGTGAGTGCTTTGCTTGCTATTCGACATTTGAGCTCTACGCCTTACCATCCGATATGCAATGGCCTGGTCGAAAGGTTCAACGGCACCTTGTAACAGACACTGCGCAAGCTGTGCCAAGAGAAGCCGAAGTCATGGGACCGATTCCTTGCGCCTCTGTTATTCGCCTATCGAGAAGTACCTGAGACCAGTATGGGCTTCTCACCTTTTGAACTGAGATACGGCTGGCACGTCCGAGGACACCTGGATATTCTTAAGGAACTCCGGACAGAAGACCTAGAGGAAAATATCAAGACTACCTACGGATATGTGCTTCATCTGAGAGAACGTCTTGAACAACCTTGAGGCTGGCTCAAGAGAATCATCTCTACCGAGCTCAAAACACGCAGAAGTATTATGACCGAACCAGAGAATATCTACCACTTTAGAGAACGGAAACTGTACCTTTGACTGTAGTACGGAAATAAGGGTAGCGGCGGCGTACTGAACTGTAATAGAGCGAGGCGAGATGGCGCTGCGCGTACTATCATCATCATTAGACAAACGCGTTTTTGCGGTTGGTTCGCCCTGGTCGCGCTACTGCGCGTTTTGCTCCCTATGGTATTTTGTTCTTTGTCGTTGCTAAATCGCTGCTCGCGTGTGTAATATTTATCGCCAGGTGACCAAACTGGCCTCGACTGGCAAAAACAACGTCAATCAAGTAAGGTTTGCATCGTTTATTGTGAGTGCCCAAGCTGGTACAAGCAATGTATACAGTCAGGTCCAAGCAAAACAAGTCACTCATACACGTCGAAAGCTTTCAACCCGTACGTGTGTAATCAGTCTGAAAGCTGACAAATATGTGCATATAACTGAACACCGAGATCGCTGAAAGAACGTTGCTCTCGTTGTGTAGCAGCGTCCGAGTTTTAACAGCATAGCTTTAGGACAAGGGTCTTATCCTTCCTTTAGTTATGCGGCGCTTGCCAGGTTGTGTTGATCTTTGAGTGCATGGTGTGGAGTCGGAAACGAAACGTGCGCTACGCCGACAGATAGTTGGCGCAGTGAGAGCAATGTAGTTTTGATTAATCTTTTACGTAAACAATCGCGGATGCGTACAGTTCTGCATCTTTCTCGCTCTGCGATGTCACCTTGAATGCGTTACACATAAGGAATATCGCGTTGTGTCTACAGGGCAGGCACGAATTTCTCGGCCGTGAAGCCATACCATAGGTAGTACGTATTCAGGTAATAGGTGGAAGAAAATATTTCAGGCTCGTTTTGTTCCTCGATATAGTTCAGTTACACAGTTTCTACAGCTAGAATTTCTTGGCGCTAGTAGTAATCGGACTGCTGAGTATGCAGCGTAGATGAATGCTAAAGAAACAGAGATATAAGGCGAGTGCTTACAGATTCTAGAAGCACAATTCTAAGAAAATAAGCTTTAGGCATGCAGTGTACATCTTCGTTGGTGTTCGCACAGAACACTAAACAACTGCTCAGCTGTAAGCACAATCTCTGTATCACATAGACATGTCGATAGAACTTGAGCACTCTGTTGCAAGCAAACACTCACGAAATCAAACTGTGGGGCACGATGTGAACCTGTGCCAATGCTGGATAAATAAAGGTCATATATATATTCCATACTTGTTATTGTGTTATTTACTTTTTCAATATATTTGGGCTTGGGAGCACAAGTATGTATTCTTCCTGCTACTTTTAGAAGCTCCGGCTTGAAATACTGTCACATGCGCACCTTTCTTTCTATGTTTTATGTTATTGGCCAATTGCACGTGTAGTTATTGCATTGCACAAACCGTGCCAGAATGTCTGGGAACATTCCAGATTATTTTAGGATCTTCTGTTAGGCTGGAGCGTGCAATTGCAAACAGCTCAGTTTATTGTCGAACTAACGCAGCCACCAGTGATAATGCTCGAATGTTCGATGCCGCAGGTATAAATGCCGACGCGCCTTGCCACAGATCAGTTTATCGACGGCTGACGCCTGTTCGCCGCTATCAGTGTGCAGTGTGTATTGCTGTAGTTTGACTTTTCGTTTCCCGGCCACAAGTTCGGCCGAATAAAAAGTTTCATCTTGGACACACCGACTGCTGCTTTCGTCGACGTCACGACACCTTGACAATACGTAAAATCTTGTAGTGTGGCTGTGGATAAGTCCAAGTTCATGTATGTTTTAAATTACCTCTTCGATTTCCTAGGTTTTTTTTCGTGACAGTAGTTTACAGACTTTCACTTCATAGTGGTAGGTGGTACAACTGCGACATGTTAATTTAATCAAACAGCAGAAGTAGGTGTGTTCAAACAAATTTGGCACGTTTCTCTGCTATGCAAAAAAGAAAACACTACCATACTCACTGAACACAATCTCACTCATCACGACAACGTAAACGTGCTTGGTGAAGCTGTGCTGGAAGAAGTGCTCGTCACACTTATAATTTGTTTATTAGCTGTAAATAATTTGAAGGAGCCCATTGAACATATGTGCAAAGGCTAATGTAATTGAGCACAGCCTTGTAAAGCTTTGTCGTATCTTTTTGTAAACTTCTATGATCTAAACACAGTTAATTAAGGCAAAACAGTTTTGAGCATAGTGTGTAAGCTGTCTCATAAGGCACAACTAAACGTTGCATTTACGTTGCGCGGCAGCTGTATTTTCGATGGAGGCGAAAATGTTTGAGGCCCGTGTACTTAGGTTTAGGTGCACGTCAAAGAACCCCAGGTGGTCGAAATTTGCGGAGCCCTCCACTACGGCGTATCGTGATTTTGGGACATTAAACCCTAGATATTATTAGATGTTGGAAAGACTGTTAATTCCTCTCACTGCCGCGATGTTTGTTTTGTAATGTGATTTATAATTTAAAAAAAACTGACCCTACGTTTCGAGACCCGTTTGGTCTCTTAGTTTTTTTTAAATTAAGAAGACTAATGATTAAATGTGGCTGGAGAGCGTTTTTATTCTTATAATCTTGCCCAGCCAGACAGACTTCTATATATTTACCCTTAAATTTATAATTTCTGATGATTCACATGCAAAGCATGATATGATTATGAGTCATACAGTAGTGGGCAACTCTAGATTGATTCTAACTGACTGGAGTTAAACAAACGCAGTTGTAGCCTTGAAGAAGACAAGACTGCTTGTCGAAACATTTGCTGCGGCGACACCTCTTGTTAACAAATGCTTCGTCTCTTCAAGCTTCCGTCTTTCCCTGAACTTCAGACGCACATCTAAGCACACGAGTGTCTTTGCATTTCGCCCCCAATGAAATGTGACCACCGTGGCTGGGTATAAAACCTGCGTCGTTGAGCTCAGCAGTGCCAGGTAACGTAACAAATGCACGGAGCTAGTACTCAATTTCAACGCTATTGCGGTGTAGGTTGCATGACACAGTAGACAGCTAATACTTGTGGACGATTGTAGGCACACCTCCATGAGATGCCTGGTAAACCATTCACAAATACAGCATTGCAAGCGTGAGGTTCAGGATGACCTGTTGTAGCAGACGTTCACATGTTTCGCCGCACTTGCAGAGTGGACATTTGGGGGTAGTCATCCTGTCGTTGCCCGGCAATCCTGGAAAAACAATGACATCACCAGATATTGATAAGCATTATCAGTACATATTAAACTTTGCAAAAATAAGCATATAAACATAGTGAACAAAAACAGCGGTCTGTTATACATATATGTAAACGTACCTTATAATGCATGTTGTTTCACTCGGGCTAGCTTCTTTACAGGCGTGTCATGTAACAGGTGCCTTGCTCATTGCACACAGCTGTTTCTTTGTCAGACCAGGAGGCTATGGCAGAAAAAAAAATTCTTATTATAGTGACGGTTTCTTTATCACAATAAAGTGAATGTGCACTCACAATTATGTGAAGCTTTCGTTGCACTGAATGTGTAGTAAAAATAACCTAAACTGACAACAGGAGAAATGAGACCTCTAAACCTGGCTTCTCAAATGCGACTGCGGCAAAATATAACTCGTATCTTTTTTGCACTGATATGCGGGCTAGTTACGAAGATACATGCGAGACGTTGGTGATGCAGTTGCCTTTCTTTATTGCAGCGGCCTGGTTAATGTGAACCGAACGATAAACTCGGCAACTTGCTCCCACTTGAAGCCACGCCGCAAGGATCGCACGTTTTCTCATCGACAGAGTTTGACACGTTGAAAATATTAATATTGCAGTGCGTCGCCTCCGTGTGACACCCACACGGTCATTGGTAAAAAGCTGAAGCAGTGGGTTTTTATACTCACCGGTTCGTATATTCTCGGGCTTGAAACGAGTGTTCATCCGGTGAACGCTTCAACGGTCCCTTCGTTCTCCCGAAGTCTGCTGAATGCGTTTCGCGAAAGCATTTCAACGAGTCAAAACAAACAGAACGAAAGCGAGTGTCTCGGCCGGCAGTGGCTGGAAACTTTTACAGCGAAACGAAAGAGCGCGAGACCCATCCGAATGCACCGTGAACCGTTACCTGCCGTTACGTTGCCTCTGCCGCTGTATATTTTGAAATGAAGATAATGATGCCGATAGGCTGCTGACAACTACGAGTCTGTTGGAGCAAAAACTATTACAAAAGATTGATGACGTGGTAACTGGCAAGGCAAGGCCAATTCGTATAAACAGCAATTTGTTTATTGAAGTGTAACAGTAAGCAAACAACTAAACTTCCTGATTTCAAGAATATTTTAATTTGAAGTTTGGGCCCGACGAGGGCGCCCCTACATAAAAAGTCAAATAGCGCGAATGGCGGCCACCACAACGTCGCCATGTTATCCTAACGCAGAGGTTAGTAGATCCACTCCCTGTGTTTGAAGCTGGAACTCGCCGCGGTCGATTTTTTCGCCCTCTGCGGCGATCGCTGGAACTTGCGACTTTCCGGGGCCTGACCGAACCTCCAAAACACGACAACTCGAAATTGGTGACCGGGCTCTTATATTACTCCCTTATCCCTATCGGCACTGGTTAGTGTCACGACGCAGTACTTCAATTCACCGCTCCCAGACGGCGGCACCACCCCGCCCCGCCAGCCAAGAACACCGTCCTAGAGGGAATGCGTGAGAGAGATAAGGCGCGTTTGGGGTGCCTCGTGCATGTGTGTCGGAGGCGTAGTAGGTAGAGCGCCGGGCACGAGTAGGGCGAGTTGGAATACCAACTCGCCCAACAAGCCATTCTTCTGAGCATTCATAGGAGCCATCTGATTGCGTCGCTTAGGGCGAAAGGATGAGAAAACTATAGAAAGAGAAAGAACGAAAGAGAGAGATAGAAAGAAAGAGAAAGCATGGTATAGCCATGTATAGTTTGGTGCAGGAAGGCGTTGTCAAAGGGAAGTGAAGTTGGGGAGGAGGCAAAGGAGGAGGAGGGCAAAGGTAAAGCATAGCATATATCCATGTGTACTACAGTATAGTGAGAAGGTGGGAAAGAGAAGCGAGGGTAAGGAGAAGGGGAAGGCCAACAGCTTCGCTGTTTGCGAGGTCTTCGCATCATTAGTACATAGCTCTGCCCAGTTTTTTGTGTTAATTAATTGGTTAGCTAACTAATGAGATAAAACGAACCGCTTGTTTCCAGTAATTATATAGGTAATTATTTCATTACAATAATTACTGCCGTAACTAATGTCTCTATGTATATAAGATGTCGGCCGTCACAGAAAGAGTAACTATGAAGGTACCAGGCTAATGTAGCATTTCCCTTATTTTTGAGAATTCTCGAACGGATTTCTTGAATCAACCTATATATATTTATATAGCTGCAGCTTGCCCTCATTACCGCAGCGGTGTTGAAATTCGAGGGCGTCCTCCTTCCATGTGGGAGGTACAGGCTTCGACTCCCAACCGACCAGTAACCCACCAGTTTTTGCTAATGGGTGGCGGGGTACTACGACCTGGCGATCAGTTGATTACAGGTAGTCATCCCCAGAGGTGGCCGCATGATGAGGTGGCCGCATGATGGGCTTTGGGCGCGCCTTATTCCACCAGCCTTGTTGAAATGGTCGATCATCCGGGGCTACTTTTGAAGACAGAATTTCTTACTGGCAAGACATGTCCCCCAGCTGATCGGCGGAACGAAGTTGCATGTCCCTTGGGAGGACATCCCCATTACGGGGAAGTAGTGGGAAAGTGTTAGAGCAAGGTGTTTTTTGTTGTGTATATATATATATATATATATATATATATATATATATATATATATATATATATATATATATATATATATATATATATATATAATCGGAAATAGCACAATACGCAGCAGAGATATACGAAAAATTGTCAAACAGGGAATGTCGTTGGTGTCAGTGTGCTGACACGTGAACTTGGTTTCATCGGGGCAGCTCTCCTGGCGAACTCAGGTCCACTTGTCGAAACTTTGGCTTCTACGGCAATCCCTGTTCAACAATTTTTCATCACTTCAAGCGTCCAACTTCCCCTCAGCTTCTGTCTTGCATGGACAAAAATATAATTCACGTGCTACATATGGGTACATGAAAACTAGAATTCATAGGAAATTGTTTGTCTAAATATTGAGTATGTTATGTTTCACCGCAAGGAAACTCGAGGATGTTTCACCGCAAGGAAACTCGAGGACGAAGCGGAAGATACAAGGACACAACGCTACTAACAACTGCGACGCTGTTGCCGTAAAGCGATGTGTTGGTGCGAAGGTAATTTTGACACCCTTTCCCTCTTTCTTGTACATTGGTATTTATGCTGTTACCGTATGCAATAAATCTCAGTTGCTAGTCGCACTGTGTCCTCGCGTCTTCCGCTTCGTCCTTGTGTTTGCTTGCGCTGAAACATAACATATGCATTACCAACTAGCCCACCAGTCGGTTTTAAATATTGAGGTCGTATTATTATAATTTAGCCTTTCCGCCCCACATCTTAGCCGGGTGGAGATTAAAAATAGCCGGCACTCTTGTACGCAGACTACGCGAAGCGAGCTTCCTGGTGGACCTCCTTCCGGACGTGGTCGAGCCGGGCGCCGTCGCTGGCCGCCTGGAGCACCCCTGGTACGGCATCCCCGCGGGCACACCCGTGCACGCAGCGCTCGGCGACATGCAGTGCTCCGCTCTGTCCGTGGGCGCCGGAGAGACGGACGCCGGTGGGTGCGCCACTCGGGACTGTGTGCCTTGCGCGCGTTTCCTCGGAGAGAACGTGCGCTCATCTGTAATTGAGCGGCTCTATGTAGGCTTGCGCTGCTTAAGACGGGATCGCGGCATCGATGCCCGTCGCTGTAAAGTATATGCATGGCAGCCTGTGTAACATATGACACAGTTTAAAAGTATTTGTATACCGAACCTGCATTTTGATTCGTCTGCCTTTGGCAGCTTGCTTTTCAACACGCAAATTTGAGCGTCATAATTTATCCCTTGCTCTTCTCATCTGCGTGTTAAGAATGCTACGTCTCTTGCACTTTGAGTTCCTTGCATTGATTTTGCAATTTAGAAACGGCTGCACTTTTCTCTTTCAACTTGCTTCTTCAATGTGCAAGTTCACCAATATAGATACAGAGCACTTTATTGCAAAACGCCCTGATAGACGATGCCCTAAGTCAGCGTTGCGGGCTATTCCCACGTACCTGAAAAAGGGGCTGGGTGAGGCGCTGTGGCCTTTCCCTCTTACATTCTCTCAGTAATCATGTGATGGCGTCGGGGAACAAGATTCTGCAGACGCGCGATGAACCACCGTGCTCCCGCGTGGTGTGGCGACGAACCTGCGTGGCGTGCTCCAACAAGAGTTCGGGACGAGCAACAGCAACTACAGTGAACTCATGTTGCGCTCCACTTGCAAGGACGCGTTAACATCGGGCAAGGTGCCCGTGACGAACGGAAGTTTAAGTCGACTCATGCGCTGCTTCGCATCCCCACATGGCTCCCTTTAGTGGGAGATGGTGTAATTTCTTACTCGTTTTTACAGTTACAGTGAATAAGCGCTCACACGTGTACTGGTCTAGTGCGATCAGCGCCGCAAGAACGTGGTCAAGTCCCGTGCAGGGTTGCCAGGTTGAAACGACAAAAAGTAGCCAAGAAGTTGGAAAAACTAGCCAAAAAGTAGCCAACTTCAGCCGAGGGCAAGAAAAATAGCTAAAAGTAGCCACTCGTGTGTGAAAACAAATTCAACGTTGTTTTTAAAATAGTGAAAATGTCAATACATGCAGCAAAAACACTTCGCAATTATAATTTATGAGATTAAAACATAAATTGCTGGCTTTAGCAATAATTTCGCGCAGGATGAAGTTTCTTGCGCTATTGCGCAAATGAAATCATCTTTACGCGCCTTTTCCTAAATGGGTATCAGCGGCAATAAAAATGAGTGCTGCACGAACGTGCCTAAAGCCACAGTTTCTGTTACGGACGCATAAATTGTAGTCACTTCCGCAATTGTTTTTCGCGTGATGACGGAGTCCTAGAACTTAATATTCTTGAGTCGCAGTCCGTGCCTTCTCCTTAGAAACGACACGAGCATTTCGTGAGATATCCGCTTTCCAATGTTGATGAGTGTAGAGCGCCCTGGGTGCGGAGCGCTTTCGGCTGCCCTGTTCACTTCTAGTTTTTGCCCAAAGTATTTTTTTTTGTTTAATGCAAGAGCCAAATTGAATTTTAGAAGCGGGAAACACTCTTTGGTCACCATGTTTTGATACCGCATACTCGAACGCCAGCGGCTGCGACGTCTCAAGATAATGCTAATTTGGTTCAAATTGAGGCAACGGGAAACTGTAGCCAAAAAATGGCGAAGTAGCCAAGATATTTTTTCTACCGCCACCGCCCTAAAAATACCCACCATATCCACGAAGTGAATGATGTTAGAGGAGCTTACTCGGGTATAATCGGGTAAACCGTGAATGCTCCGTACAATTCCTCTACTGGCATATCAACGCGTTATACGTTGTTATAGTACCGATTGTGGTCAGGTTGTTGTCGAACCACAAGCGGTCGCAGACCTTGCAGCTGTGGCCGAACGTGTGGTCGAGGAAACCGCGCTTGAAGCGCGCGTCGGCGCCACCAACTTCAGGTAGCGACCGCTTTCGGCGCTTGGCCTCTGCATCCCGCGCCCCTGCCCCTTCGAGGTTCTCTTGCCCTCGCTTCCGCGATGCTTCAGCTTCGCGGGCTTGTATCTCGGGGTCCGCACGACGCTGACGTCTCTCTGCGGCCTCGCGAACTCTCACCGCAGGGTCTTGGCGACGAGCCCACGCTGCTGCTGCCTTGCGAGCCCACCGGTCTGCCGCCTTCTCTTCTTCGTTCAGGTTATTAGTATTGAAGCGCACTGACGACTGTCGAAAGAAAGAGGAAGGGCGCAGTTGTGGCCCTATTGGCCTCGCAATCTTTGAGTGGCGCCCTCTCGCGTATGACGTCATAGAGGGGACTCGGGTGCCGCTTATCGCGCGCGCGATCGCTGCGTTAAGGCTACTCGACGCTACCGGCCAGTCTGTCCTGCTTGAGTTATTGAAACATGAATGGGCAAGTTCATAAAGCAGTTTGTACTGAATGTTCAAGCAAAATGCCCGGAGAAATCGAGCGGAGCTGCCGTGAGGAGCACCTTCAGTGTCGATTGCTCGTGGTGTCGTCTGCTAGCCATCAATGTGTGCATCTGCATGTATGGCGACGATTTCTTTTCGCGACTGTTCTATGGCCGTGGTGCACTCAAAATGACTTTCCGGCCCGTTTTCAATCCCTGATTTCAGCTTTCGGGCTTCGGCTACCGTGTCTGCGTTGAAGCGCAATATACGTATACCGCGTGCTGCACGTGTTCGGTTGCCAAGCCTGCTCCTTCGATTCAATTCCTTTGTTCGGAGTTTTAAACGCGTGACAAGCGATGTGTGATATCATTCAAATCAAATAAATGTTCGTTACAGGCAACAACTTTTGATTAAATTCAAGTTTTCAGCAGCTGCCGTGTAAGCCTGTCGTAAGTAGTTGAAGTTTAAACAAGAAATAAAAAGGTTGAGAGCACGTGTCAAAAGGGGATGCACGACGGTGATATGAAATATATCGTAGGTTGTGCGGAGTTGTCTTTATTTTTGCAGCATATTTTAATCCCTACGTTAATAAATCAACGTTTCCTGACTCGTTCCCGGCAGTTTGAAGGCATGCTGAACAGAATTAGTGTAATCATACTAACGTAGATAAATACAAATCTTTCGCATTGAAAATCGTAGTAAGAGGCATTTGCTATAAAATAGTGCAATTCACTCCCCACAGTCCACTCCCGATAGGGCGTCATGCGGTCACTGTACTAAAAAATTGGCCGCGTATCTGCGTGCTTCGCTGCAAATGTCGTCTAAAGACGACGGAAGAGGCGCTGCGTGAGATATGGACGCCATCTGGCAATACGCCGGGAAACATGAGTGCTGTGTTGCGGGCTGGTAGTTTCGGCGCAGCAGCAGGCAAAGACCGGCGGTGACCAACACGACCGGCGGGGACGCCATCCAGCCCGAACACGCGGTTTGGCGCGAAGCGCTGAAGCAGAAGAAACGTCCGCACTCAACGAGTTCTCTCCACACACTCTTTTATTTACACGTCGCCTGGGTAAAACAGGAATGTCAGAGCGGCGCCCCATGGCATTCGTACAGTGCAATACAGAACCGAAAACGCAAAAAAACAATGAGCTCGTGCAGAGGGCACGGAGGAAGGCAAGTTTCAGCGCAGTCGCATTTTCAGCGCAGCTTAAGAAACTAGTGTCTATTGAATTACGTATGTATGCATTTTCTATTAAAGGAACACACCACCTAATATTTACCTAGTGATGTTGCACCTCAGATATGCGTGATATTTACTTTTTGATCGACAACGTTCACAAGTATGAACAGCCGTACCAGTTCAAGATGGCTGGCCCTTGGGCAAGTGGTTCAACTGTGGCCGAGTGGCTGAATCGAGTGACGTGCTGACAAACAGAAAGACAGACAGACCAAAATTTCTCCGTTTAAGTATCCCAAGAAAGACTATCGTCTTTAAAAAATTACACCATTTCCCGCTAAAGGGGACAATGAGGCGATGCGAAGCCGGAGCACTTGCACGATCGCGTTCCGTTGGCGTTCGTTGGGCATGCTACCGGCCTCGCGTCGTGGAACGCGAAGAGGAACGCTACGCGCGTCTTGTGTTCCCTCTAGCCTGGCCGTTAATTCTCACAGGGCAAGCGGGGAACGCGGTCGACAGGCGTGCGAGAGGGGGGTAGCGTAGGAGAGGAGAGAGAGGGGGAGGGGACGCGCATGCGCTGGTGCTCATCGCGGCGTTGCGCAGGAGAGAATTTCGGCATGTCTAGCCCGCGTTTCAGAGGAAGAGTGGAAAGGGGGAGGGGAGAGAGAAAGTGGAGAGGGGAAAGGGGAGAGGGGAAGAGGACAGGATGAATGGTGAGGGGGGTGGAGAGGGTATGCCATTGCGCAATAAGGGTGGTCACGCCGCACACCACCAGCATCACCACCACCACCGGATTGAACTCCGCCATAAGATACTTCGCATCTAAACGACTCGCAGGGCCCCTATGCATTTGCCTATGACGACTCGAAGGCGAAATACATCTTCTCTTTTTGTTCAGTCGATGTATCGTTCCTTCCACGCCCCCTTCCGAGTGCCTTTTGGACGTAACGTGGTTTTGCACTGCCTCCAGGATCGGAGGCATTGCAAGCTTTCTATACATCATAGAGTTTCATACAATACCTAGAGAGGAAACGGGCGCTGCGATCGTTCAACCACCATGGGAATGATGGGAAGTACAGGCTTCGGATTGGATTTCTTTAGCTAGCGAACTGTCTACGGATATTTTTCTACAGTTTCAGTTTCGTTCTTTGCGAGGCCTGGGCAGTGGGGTGCGTCGCAAAGCACTCAAGCAGTGCCTTTGCTGTTCAAAGAGGGTGAAGACCGTTAGGTTTCTTGGTTTGCTGCCACGTTGCAGCTTTACAGGTTGTATCTGACAGTTTTAGCAAAGCGTCGTGCACTCACTGCTGCGCATAGATGTAGCGTCCCATGCCACTGCAGGAAATTGCATAGAGTTCACGTTTGTTTCATAAGCGCGTCTCGCCAAACGCGTGCAAATCGGCTGCAAAACAACGGCGAAGCTGAGTAGACACACCGTTACGCTCTAACTTGACTTCACGACAAAACGAGACATGCGTTGGGGGCAGACCACTTGGACAGACGCACCTGGCATCGCAGTAGATGATACGTTATGTGTTTCGCACTCAATACGGTACTGTTATTTCCATAAATAGATAATGCGTACTTTCGAGGGAAAGACAAGCGCGTTTCTTTTAAGTGTTGTAAAGAAAATAAGTCATTATATTGTGACGCCAAATCTGGAACATAATTGCAGAGTAATGCATACCCCGGTGGTTGAATTTGTTCAGGTTTCAGTTCCATCTCACGGTCACGCAAACGTTTCGCAATAAGTTTTACGTACAAAAGAATGAAGCAAGTTTTAATTGGAAATAACTTCATATCGCTTCGTTTTACACTCGGCAAATAAGCGTTGCGAATCTCAAGAACGTAGTCCATCCGAAGAAAATCCAAAGCCTGTATTTCTCATCATTCCCATGGTGGTTGAAGCGCCGCTCAAGGAGCCCGCGTAGACACTAGCGCCAGATTCCCCTTTAGGTATTGTTGTAAGAAACTTTAGGCCATACATCACCTGGTTTTGCATTGCCTCCGTAATCGACGCCCCGATCACGGAGGCAATGCAAACCGACGATGTCATGTGACGACGTAATCATGTGATGTGACGTTATGACGTCATCAATTTTGGCAGTCTGTGATGTCATAAAGACGTCATAAGGTGACGTCACCGTGTGAGGATTTTTGCATCACTTGTGTTGACGCTGGCGACTATGGTCGCCGACAGTGCATTTTCGCGTTTGATCAGGAATCGAGAGCTTTTATCGTAAAATATTTAACCTTACAGCGCGGTAAAGAATAGCAATAACCAGCCAAAGGGGCCAAAAGAATGATGGGAAGGAGCTGTCTTGCTCCTCTACCTAGACATATTCGCCAATTTTTACTACTGTTTATCAAGCTGTATTATCGGTGGCAAATGAAACACGAACAGCGGAGCGCGTTCCCCAAGCATTAGGAACTGTATAATGCGCGCCGTCGTGTCATCACCATTGACAGGCACGCACACCCGATTAGGCAGCACTGCGCAATCGAAAGCATGAATCTGGCTCAGGAGCGGCAAACCGCAAGAGCGTATCTATCTTTAATCATAAGGGTGCGAACTGTACTACGCGCACCACTGCTGGCGTTTTATTCGGGGGCTATAGTACGTGTAACATGTTTTAATGGGCATCCAACTCACCCAATCTACGCTTGTTGTCTGCAGTAACCCGCTGGTCGATGAAGTTATCAATTTTATTTTGTCGGCAAACGTTTTGTGTACTCACTGCAATTGCGAGTGGAGTGTGAACTTTCGTTCAAGTCTGTTTACATAACGCGAACTTTTGCGAATAAGCCGAGAAATTGATCGCGCTTCGCTCCAAAGCAGCGTATACTCTCTTTAACTCAATTGGCGGGACGCTCTCGCTTTCACGTAAGCTATTTCAACGCCATCCAGCCCAGTGAGTGACACTACGAACTCGGTGGCACGATCCTGACCGCGATGGCTCTGTGTATATAGAAGATACGTTAAATGTTAACGTTTCTTAACCTCCAGTAATGCTAGCAGCCATCTAAAGAACTATCATTACACGAAAATACAGCTAGTAGTCGCGGAACGCCGTGCGACCCGCGCGAACTGTAACGAAAATGCTCTTTTTCTAGCCTCAGCCGCGCAGACGACAAAAGCCGAATCCCCGCATTTGCGTCACCGGAGCGCCGTTCGCAGCGCCGACATCGGTGGCTCACCAGGCCAATAGCGGTCTCCTATCAAAGTAGAGCACGCACCGGAGTTATGCCACCATACCGGAGTGGAACGAACGCCGCATGCTACAGTTGGCTATGCTATATGTGGTTTTGCCTGCGTTAGTATCAGCGTCAAGGCGCTTTCGAAGGACAAGAGGAAGAAGACTTCTCTTTCGCGCGAGCGTGCGGGAGCAATGAGAACCAGCGGCTACTACGGCGATGCTAGCGGGAGCAATGCTAGCGGGAGCAAGCTAGCGGGAGAAATGAGAACTAGCGGCTACTACGGCGATGGAAGAGCCCCGAGCATAATGAGCAAGCTCCTAAAAGTAGCCAAATTGGCGCAAAGTAGCCAAACCTGGCAACCTTGGTCCCATGTAGTATGATTTCCACATTACACAGAGATCATGCCGCTAAATAGTGTTCCGTGAATTATTAAACGCGGTGATTGACAATGCCGCATGGTCACGCCCCACGCTTAGGCAGTGTGGATGGCGTGTATGTATCGACTGCCTTTCGCCTTATTGCATTCCTCTTTGCCACGGTCGCAGTGCTGAACATGAGCACGTCGGCGCAGCTGTCGTTCCTACTGGAGGCGTCGTTCGTGCCGCCGACAAGCCTGGACACGGGTAGCACCCTGGAGGCCTTTCCTTACTTCGGCGGCCGGTACCTGGCTGTGGCCGCATCCCTCAACGGTGGCAACGTGCTGGCCGTATTTGTCCGCATGCTACAGCAATGGATGCACCAGCTAGGTTAGTTTCTGTTTTTCAGATGCTCGCATACCGCACTAAGGGA
Organism: Rhipicephalus sanguineus; assembly: GCF_013339695.2. NCBI lineage: Eukaryota > Metazoa > Arthropoda > Arachnida > Ixodida > Ixodidae > Rhipicephalus > Rhipicephalus sanguineus. Next base: position 176,451,187 of record NC_051179.1, on the reverse strand, counting down.
AGCACTGTGGTTCTGGTGGTCACCGTATTCCTTTGAGGGGCTGGTCATTTTTTACGGCCACTGAAAGTTGTGATGCAGTTTAAGGAACCGGTTCCCCAGATGGCCAAAATAGTCCAAAGCTCCGCAGTGAACTGCTGATGTCTTAGCGACTGTGCAACTTTTAGACGTTATCTCCTAAGTTAATAAGCATGAAATATATGCAGCAATACAACAAACTGATTTCTGCCTTTTCTGGAGTTTGTTGAGTCGTCATATCTGAAATCCGTCGCTGAGCCTTCCAGCTGAGCCGACCTCCAGCCTTTATTAATACTGAAAAAAATTGCGAGCAACCGATATTTCTTATGCAAATTTTTTGGCTGTCAACTATACTGAGCTAAAAAATTCTTGCCTACAACAAGCATTCGGGATTCGCTTTCTGTTGTGAAGACCTAGCTGTGGCAGCACACGAGAACATCACTGGCTCCATCATGCTTATCGCCGAACTCCGTTGCCGCCTCCGCGGCTGCTTTTGATGTGCGCCAACAAGACTCTCTGTTAGAGCCTTCTGATCCAATATTTCCATCACTCTAAGCTAAAAGGGTGTTAAAAGGGTGTGTGGTTTGTCCCTTTGGAAACTAATGGGGTTGCCACAACCATTATTCCCTTTAAGGACTAACGGCACCGTGTCTAACCCATGCAGCTAACTGTTAGTCGCCACAGTTCAGCTCAATGGACTAGCATTTAGTTCTCGCATTTACACCTTACCGGTCAACCGTTAGTCCCGGCAGTTTCACGTCACCGGACGAACGTTCGGTCCACTCATATACTCCCTTCGGATGAACTTTCGATCCCCAGTTCAAATGATCCCTTAATCCCCAGGGGACGATTTTCTGGATTTACTCTCCGCAAGGCTTAATACTTTTTTCGCGTGCTTCTTTCGCGGTGAGCAACAAATGGCGCGGCAAACACACGAAAAAATACTTAGTCATGCGTGTATCACTGCTTTCGCAATCAATGCGACAACGGAAGATAAAAGTGAGACAATGAAACGTTTTATTTTTTTCTATACATATTAAGTTTCTGCATTCTTTCATTGAATGTGCAATACAGGTCCAGTCTTGTTGTCGTATTTCGTACCGTCCTTTTTCTGAAATTGCTCCAAAGGAAGCGACAGATGAATGGCATTGCACGCGTGCACACAGCATTCTGCGCGTTGTGCAGTGATGCTATCGAGGACTTCTGATATGGTGCAAGCAATTTTTGTAGCAACAAAATTTTCATTTTGGAGCACTTTGGAGCAGCAAAAATATTCATCGTGGAGCGCTTTGGAGCAGGTAATTTTGCATATTGGAGCACTCTGGAGCAGCTAATTTCACATCTTGGAGTATAATGAGGAAGAAAGTTTCATTTACATTCAAGTACCTGAATAGTTATTATGGGGCTTTTATGAAGAGCTAGAAATATTTCGATTCATTGCAAATCTCATGGAGCAAATCATCTCAGGAGCACTCCATATTTCACTTGATAATGCAAAAATAAGGGCGTCATGCATGCACTTGAGTGTTCTCAAATAACCTCTTCTGCGATTTTTTTTCGAAACTCGCAAATAAACAGAATACTGGATAATGAAAATTGTTCTTTATGAAACAACGCTCTAAATACATCTATGGGGATATAAGCAAAAGTGGTATACAAACACTGCGACATACAACAGTGCCTCATTGCTAAAGACTCACACTGTCCCCATTACATTCCCCTAAGGCGACTCAAAGGCGAAAGCGAGGTTGTTTTTCTTCTCGATCTATTGTATTGCTACGCATGACATGACTTCACTTAGCTAGGCCCAGAAAGCCAAGTTCTTCCGACACACCTTTCCCTCTCTCTGAGGTCTCTCTGTGCTGTAGCAAGAGCATTCTCGCAGTGCTTGCAGACTATGACTTGCGCATGCGCCGGCTTTCCTGGAAAATGGCGATCCGCTTTAAGCCGAGCGTCCGCGAAAGTAAGCGAAAGTGCATTCAGAGTGGGGGGGGGGGGGGTAGGTATAACAAACTTCGCTTTCCCATCACAGCAAAGATGTATACGGCTAGGACGTTTCGTTTGTATGCCAAAAAACCCCTGGTGCCCTCTAGGTAGCAGTGGAAAAAAATAATGCGTATTCAAAGTTAACAGCCCGGCCGTTAACAACCTTTCCTTACATACCAAACTGGCCTCCACCATGTCATCTCTGTGTCGTGCGCTAAACTGTTTCTCTGGTCGTCCAGCTTATAGAGTGGAATGACTCCTCATTTTTTAGCAGCGAAGCTGTTGAAGCTATCGGCAACTTGTGCTGCGTCGTGCATAAGTTCTCAGGTGGGTATGAGTGACAGGAATTGGGCAAGCCCCACTACCGAGTACAGCAGGCGCGACAGTTAAATGAAAACTGTCGAAAACGTGAAACACTTGAGAGAGATATAGAGTGAAAAAGAAAGAGATAGAAAGGAAGAAAAACAGGAAATAGCGACAAAAATGTAGTGACAGAAAAAGCCATAGAAACAAGACACAAGAAAGAGGTAGAATAAACAGAGACCAAGACAGAAAGACAGAGAAAAACAGAGAGAAGCAGACGGAGATAATGAGGTAGAAAGAAAGAGGAAGCTATAGAGAGAGAGAGAGAGAGAGAGAAAAGGAAGAAAGAGATAGAGCACGAAAGAGAAAGAACCCGATAGAAAAAAGACCTACAAGAAACAGAGATAAACAGAAAGAAAAAAATAATGAGAAACAAGGAAGGTCACCCCGCTCCGCTCTTACTTCAGGCTTCGTACCACTAGGGCGATGCTGCCATAATTTTTTTTTATTGCGATAGCAACTACATGGACACTCTCGGCGGGTTTTTGGCGTCGCCGTTGCAGTCATTTTCAGTATAAAGTCCCAATTGATAACATCTCCCCGCACATCGTATGTTCTACCGCGAGTAAAAGCTCTGGCCGAACGCGGCTGAAGCGGAGATGAAACGAGCCGGCCGTCTCCGTCGACCGGAGGGTGCATGCGATAACATCACCCCGCGCGCGAGGCCTGCCATCGACCGCTAATCGAGCAGAGAGGAAACGCCCCGCCTGTCTCTCGTGACGAGCATGAGGGGATGGGAGGGACGGGATGGGTCGGAGGGGGCAGGGCGCTGCGTCGCTCGAAGGGCGCGGTGGCTGGAGCGCGCGCTATCTCGGCATGCATCAGGAGACGGGTCGTAAACTTGCTGCACCCTCAACGCTTACTGCGCGTTTAGACAACTGATAGTACGAAAACCGCTTGGGCCCCTGGGGCGGCCGTATTCCCTTAAACCAGCGTTTTGTTGAGTTACGCGAGATCGGATGTAGAAGAGTTATAACTGCTAGACTTACTTCGTATAGCAGTAGAATATTTTGTTATCGCATTCACTGCTTCGCCTTTAAGCGAAACTAATTTTTTTTAACCGTCAGCTAGTGACCCTGGAAAGCTAGAGGCGGACGTGTAACATAGCGTAGCCGCTTCACAAATGGCCTTCCGACGCCAGGGCCGTCAGCGACGGGCCCGCTGTGACATCTGCACATACTAAAAAAAAGTCACAGTTTCGCCGCAAGGGCGAAGCAATTAATGCGATAGCAATGAACTAATGCTATACGAAGTGAGGCTCGCCAATGGATACTCTCAGTTTGAACAGCGCTTCTGTTGCAAAGGCGGCCGAAGCAGCGAAGGAAACTAGCGTGCTTCAAGTGTCGAGCTGTGACACTTGATAGTTCGCGCTCATCTTCTGTTTGTTCGTTTGGCGGCGTCCGTGAGCTCGAGTGACATTCGTACGCGCCGTAACATGAGCGCGGACATCGCGTTGAAAGCGTGAAACATTCCTCTACCCCTCGCCACGAGAAAACCGCGCGAGCAGACAGCGGAAGGGCAAGCTTCTCCCATGCGCAAATATAAGAAGAAGCGAGCGAGCGAGCTCGCCGACGACTTTTAAATGCGCCCGTCGGGCTCCTAGCGCCACCTCGCTGGTAACGAAGAAACGCTTATTATCGCCTCCTGTCTCTGAGTCCGTCCAGCGCTAAATGGTGTGTATATAACGCTCGCCGTTAGCTACGTGGAGGATCTGCGTTTCGTGGCGTAGTAGATAGCGCCGCTCGCTGCGGAATAAGAGGTCCCTGGTTCGATTCCGCGCTTCGGAAGCATTTTTCTGAGTTATTTTTCTGTGGGGCCTTTATATATATATATACATACGTATACATATACGGTGCATGACGGCGGCGACGGCGACGGCAAAATCCAGCCGAGACTGCCCATATAATTGCTATCGCAATAAAACAGAATTGCTGATGCTTCGACCAGGAGGCATACTTTTAGTAATGAGAGGACATTTAAAGAAAAGCAAGCAAAATATTCGAATGAGGCCCTAACGCTCACGAGCTCGAAAGGCAGCGCCTTTTACGTGGTAATTAACGCAAGAGCGATTAAAACTTGGATGTGCTGGTGGAAGAACATTACGAAAAAGCTCCCCTGGATGAAGATACATGGATAAGGTATAATAGAGGAAATGCGTTCCCACCATTCACGTGCTCTTTCTTCTATGGACGTGAAGCACGAAAAATTCGATATTGTTCGGCAAATTCGATATCTATGGCGAGTTTTCGCAGATTTCATTCCGCGATGTCCAGAAACAGGTGACAGACATTTTAGCAGCACGCGTGTAGTTATTATTGAACATTGTTTTAATTACGTGCCGTGCGACGCCTGAAACAAGCTACTAGCAGCATTTCTGGAACAGGTGACGTCCGCCGATGAATCGCCGAAACACTTTCTCGCTACCGAATGGCCCAGGCGTTACGAGCCTCTGCGGAGGATGCGTCTTGCCGTCGAGTTGGCTTGCACTACGGAAGCTGCGTTGCCACGAGCATGGCGTGAGGGTTTACTCGGGACGCACGCGCGAGCGCTATTCATTCAGTGGAATAATTCTTGGTGTGTGGGTGTGAGTTGGCGGCTCCAAGATCAAGCTGCACATGTTTTGACGAGCCGGAAGTGCGATTGCCAGTGATGGGCGCCCCCAAACCCAAGACTCTGGCGCAGTAAGTTGATTTTATCAGGATGGCGCAGTAAATCCAACTTGGCGCATTTTGGCGCAGTTGGCGCAGGAGTGAAATCACGGATGTGGACAACGGCTGCATCCTGCAAAGCACAATAAGATTGCAAATAATTAGTCACACGTGACAGAGAAGATGAAGACGCACGCACATGGCAAATATGTGAAAGCGAAATAAAAGCATGTTTAAAATATGACATGCAAATGATTTCACCGTGATGTCATACATCATCAAAGACGCATTTCGAATCACACAGCGCAACAGCTCAAGTGCGGTTGCCGCAGCCATCTCGCCGAGGCGCCGCCAATCACCGTGCCGCAAACGAGTCGGCGAGGTTTCTGCGAGCGGCGTCAGATAGCTAGAGCAAGCCCGTCAGGCGCCGCTGCCGCCAGCGAACCTCGAGCAAAAGAGCGAGCGAACGCGGGGATTCCGCCACGAACGGCGCCGAGCTGCTTGCGAGCGCGCGACGAGGAAGGAGGAGGATACAACGTTTCTTAATGAGAATAAGAATGAAAAATAAATAAAAATAAAAGGAGGGGAAATTCAAAGGGTGGTTTCCCCATTCCAGGACACCAGTGGCCGCCGCTGCTCGCCCGGCTTGATCCAGGAGACCCCTTTGGGTCTTCAGGTCAGTTCGGGCGAGGACGGCCTCCCAAGGCTCCCCCAGCATCGTGAGTATCAGAGGCGACTGTGCCTCCATAGGTTTGCTCTGGCATTCCCATGTGACGTGCTGCAGCGTCGGTCGCGACTCGCACCACGGACATTGGTTCGGATATACATTGGGGTTTATATGATGAAACCTTTCCAAATGTGGATAGGTGTTAACCTGAATTTGTCGAAGGCTGCGAGCTTCGTCTACTTTAAGTGATTTGTGCGGTGGGGCATACCGCTGTCTTGTCTTACGTTGATGCTCCAGTATATCGCGAGCAGTGTGAGGGTCGTTTTGGTTATCGCCGTCCTTCTTCGCTCGGTTAGTGAAATCACGAGCTAAGGTGTGCGCCAGCTCATTACCCGAGATACCCTCGTGGCCTAGGCACCAGATTATGGCATGGTCCTGTGTCAGCCTGTCGCCGAGTATTCTCGAGGCGACACTCGGTAGTCCTCCACGTAAAAACATCCTACAAGCCTCCTGCGAATCAGACAGGACTAGCGCGGAGGTATTCTCCGCCTGTTTAGATCTAATGGCTTCTAATTCTAGTTCTAATAGCAGCTGCTTCCGCCGTTGCGGTACAGGTCGTGTTAACCGACGCTGCTACAGTTTTAAAGGTATGTGGCAGTGGTTGGACTGCTACTATAACGCAGCCCTGGCCTGATTTGGCGGCATCGGTGTACACCACCTCATGACTCTGGCCAAACTGTTCTTGAAGCTGTCGAGCTCTAGCTTGTCTTCTCGCCCCGTGGTACAATTTACTCATGTTTCGCGGAATGGGGCAGACGGTTATGTGTTGTCGTGTTTCCCTAGCCATAGTAGTAATGTTCTCCTTGCAGTATTGTGGTCTAGTAGGGTATCCCAAGCGAATGAGGGTTTCTCTGCCCACCTTTGTCAGGCATAGTCGTTCTTTCTGCGAAAGAAGCGTTGCTGCCGCAAGCTCTTCGAAAGTGTTGTATACACCGAGCGCTTCTACTTTTTGATTTGATGCATTAAGCGGTATACCTAGGGCAGCTTTGTATGCTCCCCGTATGAGCAAGTCAATTTCCTTAATTTCCGTTGGTGTGAGCTCCTGATATGGCAGTCCATATGTGACTCTACTAAGCACGAAGGCTTGTACCAAGCGTAGGGTTTCCCCTTCGTTCAGACCTTTGCCCTTCCTTGTTATCCTATGAATCATTCGAGCTATATTTTTCACTGTACATTTAAGGACTTTAATTGTATAACTTGCTCTTTTGTTGCTTTGCAAACATAAGCCTAATACTCTCATCGTCTGTCTCTCCGGCAGCATCTGATCTCCTATGCTAAGTTGTACCGCTGGTTTGTTTCAATAATTTTTGCCATGGACGCGGATAAACTCCGATTTATCTGGGGCACGTGCCATGTCATTCCCTTCGGCAAACTCCTGGATTGTGTTTATCGCTTCTTGTAAGATTTGCTCCTTCTTTCCTAGTGAGCCTTTATTGACCTATAGAGTGATGTCATCTGCATATAGGGCAAATTGGAGTTCAGGAATTCGCTCCAGCTGCTTTGCTAGCCGATTCATTGCTATATTAAAGTGGAATGGGGAAAGGACTGCGCCTTGCGGCAGGGTTGCCAATGGTGGCTACTTTTCGCCAAATTGGCGAATTTGAGAGGCCCGTGGCGACCTAAAATTATGAATGGCGACATGGCGAATTTTTGGCGATTTTCGGGTCAGGTCTCCACTGAGTTATGCATCCTAAGCTCAGTGTCTTCACAACGAATGAGCGGCACTATTCTCCGTGTTTTTCTGGGTTTTGAGGTGCACATTACGTGCCGTTCGGTATGTCCGTCCTGTAACTCGTGTGTACCTCCTCAATTGATCTAGATGCTTCTATGTTCTCAATTCATCGAGACTCATCTAGATGCTTCAAAGCTTCTCTAAAGTTTCGCTTCTGAAGGGGATAGAGGACGGGTTGGTCGTGTGTTTCGGCCATTTGTTCCGCCAAAGCTCCAACTGTTCTGAGTAGCTTGGCGACTTATTGACTGCTGCAGTATCCCCTAAATGAGCTCGTATAGCGAAGATTGGCGGATATGCGCGTGTTTGTGCAATAAAAAAGTATTTATTCAGGCATTTTCCAGTGTTCTTGGTGAGCGTGTGCAATGAAAACAAATGCTATATAACTTTTTACACTGTCTACCCGTTCAATTATAACGCATCGGATTGACGCGGGTAGATATAAGTGACTATAGGAAAGGGACAGTGGCGTCCGGTATCATATTAGTTCACACTGAGAGGCATGACTCACTAATGAACGGTACCTGTAAGACTTCTGTCTTACTACTTTCAATAAACCTGTTAGTTCTTTTTTTCATATAAGGGGATGTAAAGTTGTCTACAAACAACGCCTTCACGGTTTTCGCCCAAGATTTACCACACTTTTCTCTCTGAAACGAGCGGACAGGGATGGAAGGATATCATGAGCGTTTTATCCTTTCATACTTGCGCCTCCGCGCACATTTTGCGGCTAGTCGGAGAACCAAGGTGCACCAAGCGCACCCATGGTGAAGCGGGCGATGCGACTGGTCTTGAGAAATGTCAATACACTTTAAGGGCTTTGGGTGGCACTGTATGCTACGGGGCTATACATAAGCGGAAATTCTTATTCCTAGGATATGCCGCAAATATCTAGAATGGCGACTTTCTTGGCGAAATTTGTAAAAAAATGGCGACTTTTGGCGACTTTGTGCTCGTCGTTTGGCGACATTTACTCGAAAGTCAGTGGCAACCCTGCCTTGCGGCGTGCCTTTACTTGGCATTGGAAATTTTTGGGAGCGTATGTTCTCCATGCCAATGGCTGCTGTACGGTTTGAAAGAAACGATTTGATATAGTGAAATGTTCGAGCACCGCAATTCAACGATTGCAGTTCTTCCATTATAAGTCTATGAGAGATTGTATCGAATGCCTGCCTGAAGTCCGGTGCTGCGACGACGTTCTCGCCTCCAGTAGTTACATTCTGAAGCACTTCGTCCTTTATGCGTAGGAATATATCCTGCGTAGATAAATGTTGTCTAAACCCATACATGTTGTCAGGCAAGTAGTTCCCTTTTTCTATATAATCTGAAAGCCTGGTGTGCACCACCGTCTCAAAGAGTTTGCCAAGGCATGATGTCAAACATATTGGTCGAAGATTATGAAGCGTTTTATCCTTTCCGGGTTTCGGAATAAGCAATATCGTGGCTTCCTTCCATTGGCTAGGTATCTCTCCCCCATCCCAGACTTTTTCATTAAAGTACTGGGTAATTTTTCTAAGTTGCTGATCACTCATATTTCGCAGCATCGCATTAGTTATGCCGTCCTCCCCCGGAGCCGAATGCCTTCTACGCGACATTGCAGCCGCGAAGACTTCCTTATAGAGGCATATAGGTCTTGATTTTCCGAGCCTTTATAATCGAGGTCCTGTATATTTTCCCCGCCGCTGCCAATGTATTTGTCCCGAAGAATGCGTAACAATGCATCATCATCCCCTTTGAATTCTCCAGCTAAAGTTCGCAACGTTCTAGTTGTAGTGGTTTTTGTGTTCATGGGGTCTAACATACTTTTTAGAATTGCCCACGTTTTAGCGGTAGAGAGCGTTCCCCGCAATGAATCGCAGAAGTTGACCCAGTTGCTAGCCTGAAGCTCCCGGGCATATTCATTCGCTTTTTCCGAGAGGTCTGTGATTTTGGCTTTTAGTTTTCTATTTAATCTTTGTCTTTTCCACCTTTTGATGATGCTACGCCGGCCTTCCCACAAGTGCATGAGATGTGGGTCTACTGCTGGAGTTCTGTCATTAATTTTGATGTGCTTGGTGTGTAAGGTGTACGCCTCCTTTGTATCTGCCACCCATTCTTCTAGCGTTTCTAGCGGCTGCTGTGCCACTGGATACTGCCTGTATGCCACCCAATCAGTTATTTTGGCAGTCCCAAACGTTCTTTTCAACTTGGGAGTAGAGGTAGAAAATCTGATTATAAAGTGATCACTCCCCATATTTTCATTAAGATTTTGCCAGGATCCTTCTTTAACATTGTAGGTAAAGGTGAGATCTGGATACGTGTCCATGCAAACACTATTACCAAGTCTAGTTTCGGCCTGGGGCATGGTCTCCAGTTGAAACTCGCATCTCTCTATTGCCTTCAATAGATCTGCGCCTTTCTTGGTGTTTTTCCGGTATCCCCAACTAGTATGGGGGGCGTTGAAGTCGCCTGCGAAGACTAATCTATCCTTGTGTCCCATGTGACCAAGAGCCCACTCGAGCATCTCGAGAAAGTTGACTTGACGTTCTTTCGGCAGGCTGTAAATATTAAGAATAAATGTTTTAGCTTTTCCCTTTTTAGTGGTGTGGAGCTCAATCAGTTGATGCTCAGTTAGGCATTCGGATTGATGATAAACACTGCTCGCGATACGTTTATGCACCAATGTAGCGATCCTAGAGTATTTTAAGTTTTGGATGGTGTAATAATCCCTTAATTTTATTACGCCCTTGCCAATCTCCTGTAAACATATGATGTCTGGTTGTGTAATTCTAGCGTCTATGTATGATTGAAGCGCTGCCGCTCGCTTGTGGAACGAGCGGCAGTTCCAGTGTCATATCTCAACGGAGTCAGCGGTGCGAGTTGTATTACTGGCCATGGTTAATCACACTTTCGACATCGGTAGAGTCGGAGGCTACCCCATTTTTAATTTTACTAGCCATGGGCGCATCCGGATCGCTGCAAGCTCTTTTACGCGAGATTTGTTGGGTATTCATTTGCTTGTTCACATAAGCCTTGTGGCTCTGTAGTTCCGCGTATAATTGTTGTTGAAAATTTTGTAGGCCCTGCATCTGTTGAACTAGGTGGGTCATCGTTTTTGCAATGCTGTCCAACGTGACGGGCTGAGTGGACACTTTATCTGTGGCATTAGTTTTGACTATCGCGCCCCCGGAGTTTTGTAATTGCATCCTGAGAGCTGCTACTTCCAATTTGAGTTCGCCCAAAGACTGCTTTAATTGTCTGCTTTCCAAAAGTATCCTCTGATACTCAGGGTGAGATGTTATAGGGGTCGCCCCTCGTGCCGTGCCCGCTGCCCTGCTCAACTGCTGCTGGGTTGAGCTCCCGGCTGCCACCGGCGCCCTGTTTGGGGTAGGCGATCGGGATTGAGGACGGGAGTTAGGTTGCGACTTTGGAGGTCCTTCTTCTCAAAATTTCTTCCCTTTGTCCGTTGATCTTGGTTGCGGCTTTCGTTCGTACTTTTTATTTTCGGGTATGTCCGCCTGGTTCCTAAGCTGGGGCCATTCTTCATCGTCGGTGTCCTCCGATGAATACCACCTTGGTTTTGGCGGCGATCAAAATGCTGCTTTTTGTGCTTGTTTGTCTGTCTTCTGGTCGTGTAGTTTCGGCTGCTGCTGCCTTACCGGCTGCTTGAAGCGCTGTTTGCATTCTTTTGTTCCCGTCAAGTGACCTTCTCCACACGTGGAACATACAGGGTTGCAGGGGTGGTCCGGTTGAGGCTCCTTCATTCCACATCTGTGACACACAGTGATGTGGGGCGTCGGGCAAACGTCCGTTCTGTGTCCCGTCTGCTTGCAGGCATAGCAGAACTGTATCGTATTTTTGAATGGGTAACAGGGTACCTCGCAGCCCATATAATACACAAATCTCGGTGTTATAGAACCGAAAAAGGTGATCACCGCTGTCTTAGTCTCTCCAAGCATTCTGGCTCTGAGGATGTCGACTCCTTGTGTTCGTATGCGCAGGTTTGCTAGCAGAGTGTCCGGGCTTGCGTTGGGAGTGATGCCATGTATTACTCCTTTTCGCGTGCCATCCCCTACTGCTGCATAGGCATTGACAGCATGCAGTCTTCCGTTGAGAGTGAGGCCCGTGATTTTTCTGCTCATATCTGCCACCTCCTGGTCGGGAGTGGAGATGATGAAAATGTTGAATCCTGGCTTCAGCCGGAGCAGGAATTGGCTGCCGGTTATTTTGCCTTGACACGCGTTCACTACTGCTTCTGCAATTTGTGGTGCCGTTAGTTCACTTATAGGTAATCCTTGGCATGGTCTTACGACGACTTTGAAGTCTTCCTTGGGGAGTGGTGGTAGCTTCCGCTTATACGGTCTTCTTTGCGACGTAGGTTGCGCAAGTGAGTTGGATGGCGGACTCGAGAAGTCACAGTCTCCGTCAGTTGTCGTGAGTTTCTTTCCCGCCTTCGCGAGAGCTTTCTTTTTACGAACGGTAAGGACCGTCTGCCAGCCTCCATCGTCGTCGCGTACCTTGCCTCCAGATATTCCGTCGTTTCCTTCGTTGTCTTGGTGGGTGATGCAATCCCCCGCTTCGCTATCTTGGCATTCCATTTCAGCCTGGTCAAAGTTCGAGGTATCAGGTTGTGCCTTGTGGTCTGTCTTTGGGCGTATACTCTTTTTAATCGGCGTTTTCAGCGCTTTCGGCCGGGCATGGGACGCCGCAGACGCTCTCGTAGGAGCCGCCGAAGTTTTCGCCATATAGAGCTGCCGCGCCGTCGACGCTCCCTGCATCTCAGGCCTAGGCGTCTCGCTGCCGCTGCGTTTCTCACATGGGCATAGTGGTCATGTCTTCGTCCAAAAAAGATGTGAAAAGACTGCTCACCGGGAAGAATTGGTTATCCAAGGGTGGCCTTGATGTTCCCTGAGCTCAGTGTGCCGGCACAGTCCAGGTAAGTCACAATGAAATCACATAAAATTCGCGACGAGGAAGCCGACGGTAATGAAGACCAATTTCGATGAGCGAGCGGCAGTACAGCAAGCGAACGCGGCGGCGAGCAGCTTGCGAGCCAGTGACAGGGAAGCCGACAGTATTGGCGACCAATTTCTACAGAGTTCCGAAGCCAGCTAAAGTCGGCTAGCTAAAGCCCCTGCCAGCCCATGTCGGCGCACTTCATGCGCGCAACATAAAACTGAGCTCGTTGCCGGCCACCGCAATGAGTTTTGGTTGACTCGCAGCACAGCGGCGAGGCCTCTGCCCAATATCGCGAGCCCGCAGCTCATCATCGCGGCGGACACTCGATGACCGAGCGTCCAGGCGGCCGACGGCAATGGCGGCCAATTTCCAGGCGGTCTCAAAGCACAGGAGAGCTGACGCCCAAGCCGGCTTTCCCGGTGCATTTCGTGCGCGCGATATACAACACGATCGAGCACGTTGCTGGCAAGCGCGATGAGTTTCGCGCACGCGATAAGTATTGCAGAATAAACAATGATCACTTACTTGTGAAAGAATCCAACGCCGATATCTGCCCAGAGACAGATTGAAATCGTGGATCCGATAGGCCTATTGTATTCTCGGCCGACATTCCCAGCCGGTGGCGACGCAGCGCCGTGACTACGCCGGGGATGTACAGCGAGGCGTCGCGACGTGTAGAGACCAGCTCCAGACTTCATGGGTGCGCCAAAACGTAGAAGCCGCACCACACGCTCATCCACGCATACGTGTATATCGAAGGCACTGCGGCGTAGTTCCTAGATTGTCTAACTGTCTGAGCGCGACACAGCCGCCAAGACACTAACTCGAACACAAGTAGGAAGACTGACCCGAGTGAGGAGGAAGGTTAGTCGCCTTGGGGACAACGGTTTGCACACGGAACGCATCTCTGCACACGGACTGTATCTCCCACGCAGTTTACCCCTTCGCAGGCTAACTGGTTTGCACACGGTACGCATCCCTCTGTAGTTGTTCCTCAACGGTCTATCCGTTCATCTCGCGCGCCTATTGGGCTCCGTTACTCCTCTTTCAGGTAATTTTGCCTTAGAGTGTGGGGCTAAAGACAAAAAGGAAAATGGCGCTAGAACCATGCGGTGAATTCAATAAAGTGCCACCTCCGTTGTTCGCTATACACCGATGCGTCACGATCGCGCCTTGTTGCCGTGTCTTTTACTATGGCGGCAGGAAGGACAAAACGTCCTTTACCTGACATAGTGAGTTGCCGGAGTAAAAGTGCGCCAGGCACCCGCCTTCGTTCATCATAACGTCTCCCGCAAAACGGCGTATCCTCGTGCGCTTATCCGGTCTCGAATTGTACCTGCCCTTGCTGTAGAAAAACGTCGCATTAATAAATACTGACGTCTAAAGACCAGCGAGACGCGCGAAGTTCGTCACAGTTTCACACAACTCGCTTTTGTCTTCAAACGAGTCCGACTGACTGTTCACGCCGATTCGCTGCGTACTGTGTGGCTGAAATTCCGCAAAAGGACACGCGCGGAGACATCCTGTACGTTTTGCTGCAGCGAGAAACGCAGAAAATGTTTGAGTTCGGCATTTCTTGTAACTTGCGAGGGTTATTCACAGTCGACACCAGGCGCATAAGTCACTACCACTGCGCCCGCGTCCCCGTAGGGCCAGCGTCGCCTGCCAAGTCTGTGCTTGTCGCCACTACATTAGCCGCCATCGGTGGCTAAATTACGTCTGCTGGGGACCTGTACCATGGCTGGTGGATATATGCGCCTAAACTCCGGCCCAATTACACATAACATGTATATTCCAGAAGAACGTCTTGTTGGGAGAGTTGGTGCATGTCTTTGGTGGGAATCATTGTGCATACAATTGGACGCACACAGGAAGAAATCAAAGTAGACGGAAAGAGCGCTATCAACTGGCTCTATTCATTTCGTCGCTGCCTATATATGCATTTTTCACACGTCCTAAAGAAATAAAAAGAGGGGGGCGGGAGCAGAAAGAATGAGGATACACATGTCATGATTACCTCACGTCAAGAAAAGTTGCGCAGAAAATTGCTTTCTGCGCTATACAGAGCAATAGAAATGTCACTTACGCAGTTATTTCCCATTTCCTTCATATAAAAAGCTTCTAGCAGCTCACGCCATACTCGCTCCGTGCTCTTGCTTAGAATTTTTACCTTTTTTAATAGAGGCTTGCACCCGAAGCATGAGCTGCGATGAGCGGGCATGTTCGCTCCTTCTCTTCTTTAATCGACGCAGCATGCCTCCCAACGCGTTCATTCACGCAGCGCCCTGTTTGGCCCACGCACGGACGTCCGCACGTGAGCGGATTTGGTACATCACTTCTGCGGCACATTTCACGAACGTTTCGGCATGCTTTTTACCGCAGCCGCTTCGACGTCGTCCGTTCCTCCAGACCCTTGGGCATAAGCCGGCAAGCTTTTTTGGCGCAGCTTTTTTGGCGCGGCAAGCTTTTTTGGACGCCATGCCTGTCTGCCACTTTCTTCAAGTCATGGGCGACTTTGTGTGCATACACAGTGTGTCTACTAAGTTTCGAGTCACAACACTGCGAAATAGCCGATAGAGCCAAGTGAATATTGGTTGTAGCTTTTAGAGGCGAGTGTGCTGTGCATTGTGTGAAGAATTCACGAAGTTGTGGTTCGAATTTTGTGAGTTACAGTGATTTCAGTGAACAGTGTTTCGTTTGTTCGTCAGGGACAAGGAAGGGGATCAGAGAGGGGGCATCAAGTTTCTCTGACAACAGAGCAAAAAGAACATTGGGTATCTTCGGCGAAATTGGCCGAAAATGACCGAGAATGGATTAAAAAACTATAACTGATGTTGAACAACTCTTCCATGCGTACGATCCTGCTATAAAGAGACAATCAGGAGCATGGGTGGGGAAGATTTTTCCGCTACTAAAAACACTTCGCATCCAGAAGTCGCGTGTGAAGTCGCCTGTGGTGTTTTTTCACTGGCAAGGTGTTGTGCATAAAGAATTCATTCCAGAAGGACAAAATGAGAATACTACAATGTACAGGGACATTTTAGCACGCTTGCAGCAGAGAATGCTATGTCTCTGGCTGACAATGGTTCATTCGCGTGACTGGTATTGTTGGACGACAATGCACCGTGCCGCAGAGCAATTGAAGTACAGGGAATTTTGGCAAACAAATGGTGCCGTGTTTCAACCATTCGCCCTATTCACCTGACCTTGCTCCAACGGACTATTTTCTTTTTCCAAATCCAAAATTACGCTAAAAGGAAAGCACAAACATTTCGTCTCAATTTCGGACATCCGAAGGAAGGTAAAGGATCTCAACACCGCCGGCAAGAGGACTTCCAGAAAGGAATCCAGAAACTGTACAGCCGTACAATTGCTTGTGTTCAACAAGGAGGGCAATATATTGAAGACTGACAGCCAATCAGGGCAAATCTCTTCTGCATTAATGTTTGATGAAACCAGTCTCGAAATTTAGTAGACACACTGTGTATATGGCAGAACCGTGATGTTCTTCCTACGCAGGCGCTCTGTTTTGCTGACAAGATAAATCATGAAAGTGTTTTAAGCAGGGGTCCACCAGTACTTCAGTGGCGTATTTCCGTCACGAATATGACGTCGATACGATGGACTTTAACGCATGAGAAAGAAAAACCTATAAGAAAAAGTTCCACCTCCGGGAATCGAGCCTGCGACCTCGCGGTCGACGACGATAAGCGCTCGGCACGCTACTGACTAAGCTACCGTGGTACACGCAGAACACTCCACAAACGCGCCTTATATCTCTCACACATTCTCTATCGCACGGTACTCTCTGCTGGCGGGGTAAGGCGTGGTGCCGCCGTGTGTGAGCGGTCAAGTGCAGTAATGCGTGATGACACTTACTAGCGCCGATACGCAAGGATTCGGCATTGACGCAGTTAAAGCATGGCTTTCGAGATTGCGCGCAATCTGAGAGGCCATGCTTTTACTTCTTCGGTAATTATGACCTGCGCACAATCTCGGAGGTCAGGGTTATAGCGTCTCGATAGCAGTCAGAAACACTGACGGCGCTGGCATCGGGGAGTCACCCTAGACGCAGTTACGTTCTTTGCCTTTCGATTCGAGTTGGTAGAGTGCTCGGAATGGACGCAGGACCAATGTACAAAAAGTGAAGCCCAAACAGGGTCAAGCCGCTTGTGGCGCTGCGATCGTTAGCCTGCAATGAGTCGTCGTTTAAGACTTGCGCGCGGCTCCGTCAAAGTGGAGTAGGGGTAGAATGCCCGCTTCCCACTCAAAAGTCCGGGGTTCGAATCGCATCTGTATATGTTGGGTTTTTATTAGAAGCGAAGCTCCTCAGGCCCGCCGTCGCCGTTGAAGCTCCCTTCTCCTGAGCATCGCTTTAAGTTGCAGTGGCCGGTGATTTAAGAGGAAATCTTTAGGGCTTGAGCGGTTTGGTTCTAGCGCACCAGAAATTCGAGGTTGAAAGAAATAAGCTGTGTGCGCAACTGGTTGTAATGGCCGTCTTCGCCTTCACCGCCTTTATCCCGGATTGTGAAATGCCAACCATAATTCTAGCGCACTACGGGCGTAGCAGGGGTAGTAGCAGACGCTCTCCCTACCCAGCGCCGGCGCAAAAAGACAAAGAGTGCGTGCGGCGTTCCGTCATCGCCGTCGAAGCTCGCCACCGCATCACTGCTCGCAACCCTCTCCCACCTGTCTCTCTCTCCCTGCGCTGCGCGCGCCGCACACTGACTCGCTCAATCGGTCCCGCCACCGAGCGCAGCAGACGCTCTCCCTACCCGCGCCCCACCTTACCGTCTTCATGAAAGCCAGCAGCGAGATCAGGCGCATAATCGTTCGCGTCCCATTTCTAAAGAGCTTCGCTCATCGGTTGTATTCTTACACATAACTGCTAGTTTTTGTAGTGTCACTTGTTGTAGCTGCATTTGTTTTCCTTTGTTTCTTAAAACTAGCTTCTGTTGCTACGTATTGCTACAAAAAGTAACGGAAAATGTGAAGTCTCGTTTCGAGTTTCGTATTCTCAAAAGTCTCAAAGGCAATACTTTGTTTTTGTTGAATGCCATGCGGTGGCGCTGCGAACAATTACGCTCAGTGTAAAATTTCTTCTATCTCACTTCACATTACTCTAGCGTTAGGGTGTGACAGCTCATTGTCGGAGTAGTACAGCTTCTACATGCACCAACGGCGTTTCTCTGCCGCCGACTGCTTCCAGTGCGATAGCACCGACTATTGAAAGTGCTGCAATAAACGCCGCAGAAAGGCAGAGATGTCGACGGGGGATTGTCGTGCCTTGGTGGAACGAGACATAGGCCAGCGGGGCGCGGAACGCCTGCGCGCGTTCGCTGCTCAAGCTACCACAATGGTTAAATCATAATCTTCAGCTTCAGCTACCTTAATTGTTCAATCATGATCATGGGCGTTAGTCGTCGCGATGGAGATTTTCCAGTAAACGTCAACGTGGGTGCATCCACGTCAAACGGTGCTATAGCTGCCAAACAGCAATATATATTGTACAAGCTCTCATATCACTACTTCTGTGAAGACACCTGTCAGGTTCGTGGTATACCGATTCCTATGACGGAGGGATTAGCCATGTTTTTTGAGAAGTTTCTCAGCCACAGCCGTGATGATCTCTGAGGGGTCTGATCCGTCTTTGAGTGGAAAATGCTACTGACTTCTGAAGTTGTGACCTACTTACCTCTTGGCACGCAGGCACGGGCATTCCTGAGAGCGCCATCTGGGATAGACTCCTTGCTGCGGGAACCGACGAACGGAGCGCTGCCTCCGCCAACGCACAAGCCTCGTCGGGCGACGCCGCGACGCCTCCCCCACCGGACCTCGTAGTGACACCGACGGTGTTCGGCGAGCGCCACATGCCGGGTGCCCGCGCATCTGTGTCCGGAATCGGGCCGCAGTCGGCGCTCAGTCTGGGCTCCGTTCTTCGCGCCCTGTGTCAGGGTCTGGCGCGCAACCTGCACACCATGATGCCCGGCGAGATGCTAGAGCGTGCGGGCGTGCGCCGAATCGTTGGCACCGGCAAAGCGTTGACACGCAACGTGTGCCTGCAGCAGGCCGTCCACGATGTCTACGGCATTCCCCTCGAGCTGGGCGGCAAAGGAGACGCGGCGCTGGGCGCTGCACTTGCGGTGCTTGCCCACTCATCCAGCACGAAAGCCTAATTGGGGTCGCATGAACGAGCGAGTGGTGATGTAGATATCGATCTTTTTTTGTTTCGTAGGTTAGGCACGGAATTCGAGAGCAAAGCACGGAGCAGGAGAGAAGGATTAGTGACAGCTGTGTCGCGTGTGGTTTTGGCATTTCGTATTCGTCATTCCGCGAAGTGTACCTTCGAAATTAGCGGCTGTGTCCTGTTGCGCAGCTCAAGACGATGCGGCTGACTCACTGAAGGACTCGGAATCCCGGTTTAGGCTTGCCTGAGTTTTTGCAACATCTATAGCGCTTACCTAAAAGGAAGTCTAGCCGCCGGGCAATGATATTGATACTAAGGGTGAGCGACTCAAATGCGTGCAGCGCCTGGTCGGCGCCACGGTTTTGTTCTCTGCTGAAATGCAATATCCCTTCCGCGATGTACTCTTGTTCAAACAGAATTGGGGCATTGTGCGTTCATGTCATTGCTAAAGTTTGGTTTCAGGCTTCCTTTACGGCAGCAATTAAAGCTTAGTAACCGCTATATATGCGTAGGAGTAGTGCACTGCACGATACCCTGAGCTTCTTTGGGGCATGTTTTGGTAGTCAATAAATTCACACATTCTGTAGTCGCTGGACAGTGCTTCCAACATAGCTGATGACTTGCCTTTACAAGGATATTCACCAGGATATTCAGTGTGTCCATTTGCAGTATGAAAGCAGGAGCGATGCCACAAGCATGATGGAGCTGTGCCATATCATCAACTTTGCGATTTGACATATTGCGAATTCTGTGCTCGAGGACGGTGATGGAATACGGAGGAATGATTGCATTGCCGATAGGTGAGGGTGACCAGGTTGGAGAAAATTGCAGCAACTGCTGGGAAACAGAGAAGCTTTTTATATGAACATGCATACGGGCATGCTGATGTTTCTTTTTGATTATTACTCCTTTTGACCGTTTTACCAGAGTGTTTGTGAAACCACTGCAGTCACATCTTACTCCTGGCGTAAATAGGTCACGGGAACAAAGATTTTAAGATACCACCTTACCTCTAAAATATGATGCTGTATCAACGAATAATATGCGAAAGGATGCTGTGTGCAGGGCTACTGTGAGTGAAGATGGCGAGTGATGTTGAACTTGTATTTATGTTTATTACAATGAAGTGTTGCAACATGCAGGAAAGAATAATGAAATGAAAACTTATTTGTGGAAGTAACAGCACCTACAATTACTTCGATATATGTGCTCAGACATTATCTAAAGTACTGGCACCATTTCTCTGTTTACATTAGAAGTTTAAGCAACTCTTTATGCTTGATTTACTATCCGACTACAAAGACAAAGTAATATCGACAACCAGTATATCCAATTATTCGACAACACTGCACTTCGAGCCTTGCAAGTTTTACAGTATTAGCGTCTTGAATTGGGCTGGTTGGTACACACTGATTTTCAACGAAGAAACAGCGCTAGAACGGGACGAAGAAGAGAGGAGCGCCATGTTTTTGTCCTCTCGTCTTCGTCCTCTTCTAGCGTTGTTTCTTCGTTCAAGAAAAGTTTTACAGTGTTTTTTGAATTGATGAAGGGAACTATAGCTTGTGTGATACGATGCCAGCAACGTCTTACACGTCTTCAATTGACCTTGTTGGTGCTGTGATAACGAAAGCATCGCAATGCTTAAAATATGGTGCACTTAAGAATTTCAGCAACTGGAGCGTTTTTTTTCTGAAGAATACAAGATAAATATGTCGAACACTGCTCCTAGACATATGGCTGCACATTTGTTTGATGGTTATCCCATCTACATCCTCATGCGTAGTGAAACAACCTCAAAGCGGTGGAAGCTGATGTCTTATCGCTTCATGTCACTAGCATCTAAATTGTATTCATAGAAGTGAGAAAAGCAACAGGTTGATAGAAGGGAAATGACTTTACAATTCATAAGAATTTTCTTTCTAGCAATTACAAGATTGAACTAGCAACGTGTGTCGTCATCGTAGTTTCGGTGCTCTCACCTTGTCTTCTGGGCTCAACTGTCATCAAGTTGCACGAATGCATGAAAGTCAAGTTGGACCGCAGTCAATTGCTATATGATGCTTTCGTGTGATAGTACGCAATCCATTGCGTCACATTGAGCTCACGTGAAGAATGTGGCAGTCGCCGTTACACCCCCCCCCCCCCGCTTTCCAAGTTACTAGATTGCTTTATATATATATCCGCTTATAAATATCTGGTGCTTCTCAAGCGCATTGTCCTTCGATCAGAATTCGTTTAGACCTACTTTTCTCTGTAAAACTTACAATTTATTGCTGTATTAGGCAAAAAATAAATAATTTGCAGGTGTTTCAAAACACTTTTTAGGTGATATATAATTGTGCCTCTCATGCTATTAAAGTTAAAAAGCTCGTTTCGCCGAAGTTCCGATGTCGGTGTCGGCATCGTTGGTTGTAAGCAAAAAGTCAGCGTTGTCCGTGAGCGAAAGTTCAAGACAAATGCGAAGAAAGAAAATAAATATCGACGGTTGAAATGGGAATCGAACCTAGAACTTCTCCGTGGCAAGCAGGTGTTATACCAGACAAGCACGCTCGTGAATGAAGCTGCTTCGGAATAGAACCCTATACGAATGTCACGTAGTGCGATGGGTCTCCTTAGCTCATGTAATATTGAAGCAATACTGCAAGTCGGCCTAGTTGGAACACGTGCATCTTCACGGAATCGCGCGAGCACACGGAAACAAAGAAGATATATACAAAGACGAACGCTCGTGTTTTGTGTATTTCCTGTTTGTCTCCATGTGCTCGCGCGATTCCGTGAATATGCATGTGTTTAATCAAGCGCAGCACCGTGACGGACCGAAGAAGAAGAAGCGCCTCCTTCCACGAGAAAGGCCGTGCTCACGAGCACTTGCAGCTAGAATCGACCGAAACGGTTGACAATAAATATCGTTCGTGATGTTTAAGCCTCGCTTCTTGCCAGGGAACCGTATGCCATTTTGAACAATTTGGTGCCGAAACCCGGGATCTACTACCAGGGACAACGGAAGGCTACGAGTGAACTGACCGGCATGGAGCGGCTGAAATCGAAGCGGACGTCGAGACGATCTCTCAACACAAGAATTATCAACGAGGCAAGAGCGCTAGACGTCAACGAGGCAAGAGCGCAAATTATCAACGAGGCAAGAGCGCATTTACGGACGTCTCAAGGCGAACAACGATGAGCTGAACCAAATCAACCAGGAGCTAGAGAGCCACATAGCGGATGAAGAGTTTGAGCAAGAGTACAACACCGTCGTTGAATACGAGGACAACGCTACCAGCATCATGAGTGAGCTGCTTAGCAAGCGCGACCGTATGGTTGCGGCCATGTCATCAACACCGGAGCTTCAGACTTCGTCAGTAGCCAGTACCGCTGGAGCCTCTGGTACCAAGCTACCCAAGCTTACCATCGCCCCATTTGCTGGTGATCTGTGTCGGTGGAACGACTTCTGGGAACAATTTGACCAGATGATTCACCGGAACGGAAGCCTCACTGCGACGGACAAGTTCAACTACCTGAGGTTTTTCCTAAGAGGCGACGCAGCTTCAGCTATTGTGGGCCTGCCAACCACGGAAGCTTGCTACAAAGCCGCCATCGACATACTCAAGAGACGCTTCGGAGACAAAACGAGACTCGAACAGTACTACTTCTCCAGGCTTCGTACGTTGCCTTCAGCCCGTTCAAGCGACTTGACAGCTCTTCGCAAGCTGTACGACCAGGTCGTCATCAACATTCGAGGACTGGAGACCCTTGGGTTGAGCAAGACTTCTTTTTCTGCAATGCTGTGCGACATATTGCTGCGGGCTCTACCACACGATCTCGTTGTACAGTACCACCGGTCTAGCGCTAATTGCCAGACGAGCGACAGCAGTAATGCAGCCTCTATCACGGAGCTAGAACGCCTATTACATTTCTTGTCCATCGAATTGGAGAGCTTAGAGAAAAGCGAGCTCGCGAACCCTCGAGGAAGAGACAGCCATACGGAGAATGCGCAAAGTAAATTGCGCCAGTTTCGTGGCTCAAAGCCCACGTCTTCAGTTCTCCATAACAATGCTATGAAAGTACCCGAGAACTGTGTATTTTGTAAATCGAGCCAACATTCCACAGAAGACTGCCCGTTGGATCTCCCGCTACCGCAAAAGAAGCACATTTTATCAGGAGACATGAGGTGCTTTCGATGCACGACTAAAGGTCACAGGGCGTGTGATTGTAGGCGCAAGCTTACGTGCTCTACCTGTCAAGGACGTCATGCGACGAGCGTGTGTGATCCGCAGAAATTAAGCCAGAAGACACGCGAAACCGGCAGGACAAATGCCAGAATACCGACAAGTAAACCAAGCACAAACACGACAATGTGTGCATCTCTGGGGACGAATCGACATACCCTCGAGAATTCATCGACGAGCGTCCTCCTGCAGACATTTCAGGCTTGGGCAGTAACAGATGTGACATGTCGGTATGTCAGAGGTGTCATAGACGGAGGCAGTCAGCGCACGTTCGTCACAGAGAGGCTATCGAAGAAGCTGAAGTTGCCATGTGTGGGATCTACCGTTACTGCGCTCAACACATTTGCAAGCAAGTCAAGTCGAGCAGCGCAAAAGCGGCGTGTTGTGCAGCTCCGTTTGCGTAGCCAGTTTTCACACGCGGAAGTTGACTTACAAGCCATAGAAATTCCGCACATATGCCAAGATATCGAGGCAACTACCACCAGCTCACCGTTCGTCGCTGAAATCCAGAGGTCTGGAAAAGACATCGCTGATCAACTACTATACGGATCCGTTGTCGGGGAAGAAGGCATAAGCGTTCTCATCGGTTCCGACCAAATGTGGACGGTGATGACGGGAGAGGTCACTCGATGCGCAAGCAATGAGACACTTATTGCTATGAACTCCAAACTAGGGTGGATGGTTCAAGGCAACACCAGCACCGTAGCATCGGATGTGAAAGACTCGCGGATTATGGTCTGCGTATTGAAAACAAGTGTACAGGAGAGCGACGAATTCCTCCGTTCATTCTGGGAACTCGAGAGCGTAGGAATATCAGACGCCGTTGACAGCGAGAGAAAGCTCAGTCCACTATTGAAACAATTTGAAGAAACCGCCTGTCTTACGAACGGAAGATACGAAGTAACATTACCCTGGAAGGAAAATGTGGAGCGTTCTGACAACAAGCAAGTCGCCATGACAAGACTTTGGAAACTTCTCTCCCGACTCTCCAACAAGCAAGGACTTTTGGAGACTTATGAAACCACCATCCGGGAGTACCTGCGAGCGGGACATGCGGAAGTAGTTGACGGGCCACCGCTGGATTCGACAAAGGTCTATTATATGCCGCATAGGGAAGTCATCCGAGAGCACGCACTAACCACGAAGGTCAGAATCGTTTTCGACGCTTCTTCTCACGCAAAAGGGTGCCTTTCATTGAATGAATGCCTTGAAAAGGATGAAAACCTGTACCAAGATCTCGTGAAGGTACTATTACGCTTCAGAACGCACCGTATAGCTCTGCTAGCCGACATTGAGAAAGCATTCCTTCAAATCTCAATTGCAGAGAAAGACAGAGATGCCTTCAGGTTCCTCTGGTTTAAGGAAAAAGAAACACTACATTACTCAGAAGGGGAGATTCAGGAGTGGAGAATGACGCGAGTGCCATTTGGAGCAACTTGTAGTCCCTACCTACTGACGGCAACTATACTCCACCATCTAAAGAGTGTGCATTCAAGCAAGACCGGAACCGCGAAACTACTTAGTGAATCATTCTACGTGGATGATCTAGTGGCGGGAGCAGAATCAGATGAAGAAGCACTTCAAATCTGCCGAGAAGCTAAGGAGATTATGCAGCATGCAGGAATGACACTGCGGAAATGGACGACCAACTCAGATAGCCTGATTGACGCATTGGAGCACGAAGAACAGTCAGCAGGCAAGGAACTGGCTATCCTTCACGAGACGAGTGTGAAAGTACTTGGAATTACATGGAATCCACCCACGGATACTTTCACGTTTTCTTTGAGGGGCCTTCTAGAATTTATGAAAGAAAAGCCTGATACCAAGCGGTTCGTTCTTCAAGCTGCTTCAAGAATATTCGACCCAATGGGATTTGTTGCGCCATTCACCATTGCTATAAGGATCTTCTTCCAGAAGTTATGGACACGTGGAATAGCGTGGGATGAGCAGCTACCTCGGGATCTTCAGGATGAGTGGCATGACTGGGTGCGTCAACTACCGCTCTTGCAGAATGTTTCCGTACCGCGTTATCTTGGAAGCGGATCTCAATTGCCCAAATCGCCCCGAGAGCTACAGGTGCATGTTTTTTGCGACGCAAGCCCTTCCGCATACGGTGCAGCGCTTTACGTCGTAACGAGCTGCTCAGTGAAGCCCGAGTTGCTGATCGCAAAGGCACGTGTAGCACCTATCAAGACGATGACACTGCCACGGCTAGAGCTTCTGGGAGCCTTGATTGGAGCAAGGCTACTTCATTACGTGTCAAGCGCACTCACAGACTTCGAGATCCACTGCACAATGTGGTCGGATTCTACAATCACGCTGTCTTGGATAAAAGGCGACATAACGAAATGGAAGCAATTTGTATCTAACAGAGTGAAGGAGATCAGGGAAAAAACAGATCCCTCTATGTGGAGATATTGTCCGGGACTGGTGAATACCGCCGGCCTTCTCACACGTGGAGTTTCGATGGATAAATTATTGTCCAGTAGCACGTGGCGACATGGTCCGGATTGGCTATGCGAATCAGAAGACCGATGGCCTCTACAACCGTCAGAACCTATCAGCACCGACGACAGGATCAGTACTGAAATGATTGTCGTTCACGTCGCGATATCCAGCGAGACGACGACGACATCGCTCCTGAACGTTGAAAGCTACAGCAGAATTGAAAAGCTACTCAGGGTCACAGCCTGGATATTCAGGTTCATTAAACGCTGCCGCCAGACAAACGCAGCACACACTGGATTTCTAGTAGCGGAAGAGATCCATGAAGCAGAAAATTATTGGATCAGGCATGTACAGCAACAAGCCTTCAGGGAAGAAATGACTTCGATTTCTAAAGCATCAAAGACCTCAACCCGTTTTTGGATGCCAACAACATCCTTCGGGTTGGCGGACGCCTGTTACACCTTGAAGCATCTGAGGAGGTAAAGCATCCAGTCATCCTCCCGCACGATCATCACTTTTCTACGTTACTGACCATGCGTACACACTGCGAAACACTACACGGAGGCGTGAGAGACACTGTCGCAGTTGCGAGAGCAATATTGGATCTGCCGGGCACGAACATTGGTCAAGAAAGTCATACATGGCTGTTTTACGTGCAGACGCTTCAGTAGTAGCCCAGGCAACGCTCCAACTGCTCCTATAGCACGTCATTGTTTATCATCGACGAACCCATTCGAAGTCACTGGAGTTGACTTCGCAGGACCACTCTTTGTTGTGACTACAGCCGGGGAGAGAAAATGCTACATAGCGCTCTTCGTATGTGCCACATCACGTGCAGTCCACCTGGAACTGGTTTCCAGCATGACATCGGAAGCCTTCCTCATGTGTCTACGACGCTTTGTAGCACGAAGGGGTCTCCCTCGCGTAATTTATTCTGACAATGCAAGAACGTTTAAGAAGACTTCGAAAGACTTAGAGAAGCTGTTCCAGGTGTTTTCCCAAGAGGATGTGTCAGAATACTTGGTTGAGAAGAGGATAACCTGGAAGTTCATTCTTCCCAGCTCCATGGTGGGGCGGATGGTGGGAGCGTCTAGTCCGGATGATAAAGCTTCCACTGAGAAAGGTTCTCGGCAAAACTCGACCTAACTTTGAAGAGCTGACCACTGTGCTCACGGAAGTAGAGGCGGTCGTGAACTCGAGGCCTCTCACATACATTGAGTCGGACAGTGCGGAACCTCGTGCATTAACCCCAGCAGACCTCACCATTGGGCGGAGACTAACGACGCTACCACAGGGCAGCAACGACATGCCAATGGACCTGACGCGCAAGGAAGCGGTAGGACGGCACGCATACAGGAAACGCCTGAGAACTTTTGGAGCCGGTGGACGAAAGAATATCTGCTGCAACTTCGATCAGCGCACTTTTTGCGTAAGAGAACCACCAACGAAGTTAAAACAGGAGACATCGTCATAGTCCAAACTGAGAAATTACCTCGACAAATGTGGAAACTTGCAAGGGTTCTTGAAGTGTACAGAGGTGCTGATGGCCACGTACGTTCTTGCAAGATTCAACAGCAACAAGGGATTGTTACCACCAGGCCGATACAAAAACTTTATTCGCTCGAGCTGAACGAGTGACTTGGTGGCTTGGTGACTTGGTGTTTAATCAAGCGCAGCACCGTGACGGACCGAAGAAGAAGAAGCGCCTCCTTCCACGAGAAAGGCCGTGCTCACGAGCACTTGCAGCTAGAATCGACCGAAACGGTTGACAATAAATATCGTTCGTGATGTTTAAGCCTCGCTTCTTGCCAGAGAACCGTATGCCTCCTTGTACGACCTTTCTGAGTGTACCGGTGAAGGATTGAAAATTTGACGGATTTTCTTTTTTTTAATACAAGCGTTTTCGGTTTAGACGGATTTTCTTTTTTTTTAATACAAATATTTTCGTTAGGCATGGACCACAAATTTTAAACATCCTTTTGTGCGGTCTCACTCAACCTTGACATCTAACTGCATAAACTTGTAAAAACTATCTTGGTGGCTTTTGAAGTGCGTACATTTCATTGTGTACTGTGTAATAATTTTAGGAAAACCTGTGATACAGTTTTGGTTTGGCAATTTTCTACAGAATTTTTGGCTTATCAGCCTTCCAACGGCACATATATGTACGTAACGATTGTATTTTTCGGTTGATGCCCGAACTGTGGGTTAAGACATGATAGAGTTTTTTGAATGGACGCCATACAAATATGAAAGCTCAAAAAAGAAACTTCATAGTGGCTTGTACATTAAATGTTGTGTATGGAACTTCATTTGCAAACTCTTACCTCTCATGAATGTGCACAGACAATTTACGAAGTGTATCAATTATCGCACATTTCAATACTAGTTTTCCCTGCTAGTATCTTTTGAATATAGTTGCGTATTTCGATGTTTCTTTAATATACTTACATAGGCAATATTGCGTTAATTGTGATAAATCGTCCTGCAATAACGTAGAATATTTACGAAAAAAAAAGGACTTTGAGCACGCAAAATATCGGTCTACCAATCAGCTCCACCTCACTAGAAGCCTGCACTTTTCACATAGTGGAGTGAAGCTAATGGATGTGTTTTAGAAGCTTCTTATAAGCATAAAATCTTCGATATATAATTTTGATTATGCGCTTTAAGTAAAAAGTTGCCACAGAGGTGGGGAGCGTTTTGTCGAAATAATTTGCCTAATTGATTCAATAATGGAAGAATAAAAAAAAACGTAAGCACTCTTTTATCATGCTGTCGGAAGGCGAGTTTCACTAACACTGTAGGCGCTCCCTCGCGCAGCCTCGAGTAGGGGCTGCAAGCGGCGTTCCTTGCGGTCTCACATGTCTGGAGCCAAGGGACCACGCGTAACGCGTACTGACCGAGACCGCTCTTTTTTGTGGAATTGCTATATCGCTCCGCGGTGCATTTCCAGTAGCCGTATTGTGCTTTTCATTTTGGCTGACTAGGAGAAGTCGCTTGCGATGGTCGGTGATCTACGCAAGCAGTGCGTGTTGCGCAGATTATTTGTGCGAAAAAGCCGTTCTCCGGAGAGGATAAGTCGACGGCTTTCCGTATAAGTTTTCCTCCTTTTTCAGTCACGCAGCTGTTTGATGCTTTGTGGACACACTCGCGACTGCGGGCTCGCCACGCCTCTTTTGTTCGTCTGCAATACCCACCCCTGGTGAGGGTCCCTTAATGGCGGGTGGTCTTCAGAGGGGCGACGTAGCAGTCAAATAATATTGTTGCATGTAGTAATGAAGAACTTACTAATTTTGCTAAGAATCATTTGCATCACTCTGTACATAGTATGCGTCCTCACAGTCATTCAACGAAGTGTTCAATTTATGCGCATGCTTGCCTGTAGATCGCTTGTTCGATACTTTGTAAGATAGTTGAAACCAATAATCTTGTTCGCTACATATTCTTACGTGTAATATTTGTTCACGTTGCCATCTTTCTGTTATGCTATTTCTCTGCGAATAAAATGAGTGCAATTATCTCCCTGTTTATCTCAACTTGAAATACTTATTTGGAGTGGTCTTGTAGTATTGCTGCACCCATCATCTTGGGTGATGTTCGGCACGCACATGCACCATATTACGGTGAGCACTCGATACATTTTGCACGGCATGGGCGGTTCGTCGAGCAGACGATACAAGCTTATACGGAATGTGCAAGTGACGGGCAGGAAGGTTTATGAGCAAGCGAACAAATATTGTGAGTGCAATACCAATGATTTACTTGCGCCCGTGTTTCTGGTGAAGTTCCGTCTGCTCTGAACAGCAATCCCAATAGCCACCCGGCAGTGTAGTTGATGATGATGCTTTGGGGCCGTTCCCTTTGTAACGGGTCGCCGCGTGTAGAGCGGCTTGGCACTAAAATAGATAACGAAAAAAAAACAAAATAAAAAATAAAAAGAAAACATAAACAAGAGTGAAGAGTCAAGGCACTGTGCACACCTTGGAGGGGGGGGGGGCGTCTGTCACTTCGCACACCTTTCTAAGCGCCGCTTAGTGCGTTCTACCGCTCCCCTGTTTATCTACCCACCATCACTCTCTCGAATCCCTGTGCAACATGCAGGGCAGTGTCTCTTCTACCGTGGGGTTCCGATTTTCCTGCAGTGCATCACAATGTGCTGCATATTTTCGTCGGCACCATCACAGACACGACACACGACACTCCCGTGCTCACTGTCAATAGCCCGCTGGCGTTCCAGTGTGCGCAGTGCCCCAGCGCTCGCCTCGAAGAGTAGGCGGCTCCCAAGGCTGTTGTCGTATATGGACACCGCGCCAATAGCCCGCTTGTGTTGTCCATACAGGGTCATTGAGGTCTTGTCACTCATCTCCTGTAGCCACAGCTCCTCCTCGGTTCCCTGATCACGGGCATGCACCGCCTTAACGTATTGCTGCATTGTGTCCGCCTGTATGGTGCCGTGAAGAAACCATATTTCTTCTCGATGTGGTATATGCGGTTTGTCCAATCGGTGCGCATACACGTCGCTGCCAAATATTCGAACACCTGCCGGGCCAATCGCTGCTTCCGCATAAACCGCAGGCGACCACGTAGGTCAGCTTGCTTGCAGCCTCACGTGCCTCGAAGGTAGACTACCCGAGGTCTCCCTGAATAGCCTCGTTGGCTACTGCTCCATGTGATCCCAGAGCAGTGCGTCCGACCTCCTGCTGTCGCCGTTCCAGCCATTCCCTAGTCACATGGGACAAGCAGACGGTGGAGTTGCAGAAAGTCAATGCAGGCACGTGCACAAGCTTCCACATGTCTCGAACCATCAGATATCTGATGAATTCCCACAGGCTCCTGCGCCGTAGAACACACTGTGCCCGCTGGGCCATCCGTCTGATGATTTCCTCGTGCTGCCCATAGATGTCGCCCCCTGAACGCAGCGTAAATTCTAGGTACTTGCACGATGAGGTAGCCTCTAGCGCATTTCCAGACAGTGTCAGGGCTTCATTACCTGGTGCCACACCCAAGCTGTACTACAGTCGTCTTCTTGCCGTTATAGCGAAGCCCCAGCTTTCCAATTTCCGCTGCACAGATGTTGAGCAGTGCCTGCATGTCTCGAGGATTTTCTGCCATTAGGACGATGGCATCCGCAAAAGCAAGGCCCGGTATCTTGCGATTTTCGTCTATCCCGGTGGTGCTGGATTTCAGGCTGAAGCCAAGAGAAGACTTCACTATCGCTCGCTCCAGTTCGGACACATACAATAGGTATAGTATTGGAGAAAGTGGGTAGCCCTGATGTCCCTTGGAAACCTCCACAGACTCCGTTGCGACTCCAGCAAAAGACGCCGTAACCGTGTTACCGCTGTACAGCTGCTTAATTGTTGACAGCAGTGCTTCCGGGAGACCCAGGTCATTTAGGCACTTGAAAAGACTGGCATGCGGAACATTATGATATGCTTTCTCCACATCCAGAAAGCAGCAAAGCAGTCCACGGTTCTCCTTTCTGGCAATCTCGGCGCATTTCGTTAGTACGAAGAGGTTGTCTTCCAAACGCCTGCCCTTTCGGATGCCATCTTGTAGCTCTGTGAGGAGACCTCTGGACTCCGCCCAACCGTATACCCAGTCTTTCAGCACTTGCGTGAAGGCTCTGTAGAGCGTGCATGTGACTGTCAGCGGTCTGTAGTCCCTCAGCCGACCCGTATTGCACCCCTTCTTGGGGATCAGCACTACTCTGCCGAGTCGCCAATCCTTCGGTATCTCCGCGCCTTCTAATATGGCGGTGAAGAGACCAGCCAGCTGCTTTTTACAGTCTGGGCCTAGGCATTTAATTAGGCGAGCTGGTATCTCATCCGGCCCTGTGGCTGAGTGCGTCCGAAGGCGAGAGAGCGCACGCTCGACACTAAGGTGAGAGAAAGCCCATTTTGTGTCCTAGAGGTACGGAACGGTCGGCACACTTCGAGTCTTGACGTGTATAGTACTGTCATTAGTGTTTGCAGGACCATACAAGGACTTTAAATATGATTTCACATATTCCCTCAGGTCAACTACCGGCTGTCCTGTTTCGCTGTCCATGATTTGAGGCTCAGGCTGGTCTTTTCTATCGAGAGACCGGACATAGCACCAGAATGTTGCAGTCGTTGACTTTCCCTCGTCTCGCAGGTCATGTAGCATCTGCCTATTGGCATTGGCGAGCTTTATTTGAACCATGGCCTGCATTTCGTGCTTCGGCTTCAAGTAGTGTTTCCACTTATTGCTGGAGACCTCGGGGTCTTCTGCCTTGAGCGCACGGCGGTGGGCATGGTTTGCCTCTCGGCGTGCCTGCCACGCCTGAGCTACTTCGTTGTCCCACCACTGTTTGCGTGAGTGGCGCGCAGGATTCTTGTTTCGGGTCATGAGCCGGCGCATGATGCTGCGTAATGTGTCGACGTATTCTTCGTACGTAACCGCCTCTCGCCGCTGTGGACTGCCCTCAAACTCAGCAGCCGCTACTTCGATAGCTTTTACCGGAAGGTGCATTTGACCTTCGGATCTAACGCGGCGCCTCGGTTTGAGGTATTGCGTTCGGGAAAAGTCGATCCGCATACGATTATGATCGCTTCCTACGCTATAGTTTCCTTCCTCATCAATATCCAGGGAGTTGAGAAGGCGACTAAGGTTATGCGAAACGAGGACATAGTCTATAGATGTTGCACTACCTCGAGCACACCATGTGCTTTCCCTCACATCTGGGATCAAGATTAGCGATGTCCAGCTGTAGGCGTTCCGCCAGCTGCATCGAGAGGCTTCCGTTTGCGTCCGTGTACCCATCCAGCTCAGATATATGTCCGTTAAAGTCTCCAAGAATCAGCATTTCCCGGTCGCTGGTCACGCACTCTGAGTCCTGGCACACACACTCTGTCAGCGCGTCGTTGGCCTCAAGCCCAGTACCGCTGACTGCCATATGTATAACGCACACCGCGACAGAAATCCCCATGATGTCTCCCGTTAGCCACATATGGTCGCTGCAGTCTCTTCCCACACCTTGCCACTGAGTGTCCCGCCGCCACATAAAACCGACTCCCCCTCCTTTGCGGTTAGGTCCGGATCGGTTATTTCCCAACAAGCACCAGTCCTTATGTATAGGTGGTTCTTCTAGGTCTCACAAGTGGGTTTCCGTAACTGCATACCGTGAAATCCCCTCAGTCCTCAGCATACGATATACTTCCTTCAATTTGTCCACTCGACAAACACCATTAAGGTTCAAGTTTGCCACTATGAAGGTATTTTGCTTCTTTCGTCGAGGTCGTGGGCAGACCTCCCTGGAGCGCATCACTGGAGCCGGGGGGAAGTCTGCAGAAATAGATGCTGGCGAACCAGGTTCTCCACAACGTGGAAAAGGTCGGCGCCAACATTCGGGCCGGGGTGCGGAAATGGCCAATAACTCGGTTGATAGGGCTGATGGGGCTGAAAAACTGGGTGTGGTGGCTGGTTGCCGCAGGCTATTCTGTGCATCTGGCCCTCGGACATCTCGTGGGTATGAGGCGGATTCACTGCGTTGCTCTCCAAGCAGTTCAAGCACCCTGATTGCTCCAAGGGGGCTCCCGAGCTGAAGGTTTGCAGGTGAGGGAGGCACTTCCCTTGTCAACCCTCCAGGTTGCGGGTTGTGGACCGGGGGGTTTGCTAGTAGGGGAGGCACTTCCCTGGTGAACCCTGCAGGTTGCGGGCTGCGGACAGCCTCCTCTTTCGCCGGCTCACGTTTCTGCCGGCCGTTGCGCCTGCTTTCTCGCCCTCGTGGCCACCTCCCTGGAGATAAAAAAGGTCTCGCATGCTCTGCCAGCTTATCTGCCACTCGCCTACTGTTTCTGCACGGAAGTGTATGCCATCGCGTGCCAGGTCCCCTTCCTCTTCCAGGGTTTTTGACAGGCTAATAAACTTTACCCCTAGGCCAACACAGAGCTTCTTCAGTTGGGTGTTCAGCAGTACTGCTCGCGCCTGAACCTCTTTTCCTTTGATGGAAATTTCGGGCACGGAACACATGATGAAGCCCGGCATGTGGTGTTTCATCTCTTCGTGGATGTCCATCAGGGCTGTCTCTAGTCTGTACATTCCTAATAGTATCACTCACTCCAGCATGAAGAATGACCAATCTTCTCTTCTGTGCCATCTTTTCACAACGTTGACGCAGGAGTCGCCTCGCCGCCAAGAGTGTTGCCCCTTTCTTGAACAGCGTCTTTACATTCACCTCGCCATTGACCTTGCGCCGTAGTGC
This sequence comes from Rhipicephalus sanguineus, assembly GCF_013339695.2. Lineage (NCBI taxonomy): Eukaryota > Metazoa > Arthropoda > Arachnida > Ixodida > Ixodidae > Rhipicephalus > Rhipicephalus sanguineus. The sequence goes on along the minus strand of NC_051179.1, from coordinate 176,417,690 downwards.
CTTAGCGATGCGCGGCGCATTCCCGTCTCCGCATACATTTCAGTGTGGTAGCCTGCCTGCTTACGGTGCCCGTTTCCGTCTTGACTACCCACCAAGAAGTCTGTGGCATGGATTTTAGGGGCTGGTTCGGCTCCACTTCCTGTTGTAGAGGTCTCGGTCGGACCTGCTTCGTTCCCTAGCTTTGGTTTCGCGTCTTTCACGCTCGATCCACCACCGCTTATCGTAGGCAACGCCGGTACCTGTGGATTACTCTGCCTTCCCTCATGCGCGATGCTCGTGTCACCCTGCGGTCGCGCCGTCTCCATTACAGTATCCGCCGGCTCCGTGGGTGGGGCACTATCGGCGTCCTGGACCACCTGGACCACCTGGACCGGCTGACTCGTTTTTGTGTCAACTCACGGTCCCTGCGCTTTGGCTTATCTCCTACCGCTGTTAGTGCGCTTTCAGACGAAGGGTCGGTCTGGGGGTTCTGTTGGCCACTGTCGCATCCACTGTGCCCTAGCTTGGTCGGATTGCGTTGTTAGAGCGCGCAGCTGCCTTTGGAGGTGTTGCACGAGTTCCCGAAGAGCTAGTCTCCGCCCGAACAACCTCCAGCTCTGCCTGAAAAACACTCTGTGTCGCACACAATGTACACACAAACTCTCCTGAATCTGCTTCCTGTTGGCTTTGGAAACCCGTCTCCTCGAGGAAAGCCCACCTCGAGCACTTGTCACATTGGATTTGGAGTTCGCCGGTATTCCGCCGGCGCTTCCCGGTCTTTGCCATGGTCCGTAGGGGTAGAAACTGGCGCCACCTCTCGTGCGTAGTCGATAACACCACGTGTGCCAAGGCCCCTAGAACGAGACCGGCCTGTTAGGCCTTGTCCCCAGATCGGCACGTACAGCGCGACTTTACGTTGTCACCGCACATGGATGGTGTCCCGATGGTTCCTGGTACTCGGCGAGACACTTCTCCGTACCCGGAGTGCATGGTTAGGTGATATACGCCTTAACGGCTCATCATATCACCGTCGACCATCACAATGCTCACTCCAGCGAGCGGCGTGCGTGACCACGTCGCGCCACCTAGCAGCAGCGATGAGAAACCGCGAGTCGGCCCTTCGCGCCATTTCACCGTTGTGCGCACTGCGAAAAGCACCGCAGCGCGTGGTTTTTCAGTGGATTCACCGCAGCCTATTGGCAGCTCCTTTGTGAGAGGTGTGAAAAAAAAGAAAAGCGCAGATACTGCTGAGTTAAGGATTGTCACGACAGAGAAGCGGATGTCGGCATCCTGATGTATCGCTTCCCACCAAGACCGTGGGAAGCAACTCGGTGGCAGAAGTGGATCGCTTCTGTTCGGCGCGTCAAGTAAGTGTCGCCCTTGCGAATTTTTGTTAAGCAGAGCAAGAACAACAACGGGAAGTATTCGTGAAACGTACGGTAACGTTACAACTGCTCAAAACTGTGTGTGCAGCATGTCTCGCTCCATAACACTGACAGTGATTGTCACTCGTGAAATCTGTAACTTCGTAGACGCTCCGCACTGACGCTTTGGACGCACGGCGTATTTTTCCACGCATTAATTCGGCAACGCGCCGTGCCTCTCCTTTGTGCGCCAGGACTCGACTGCTGGAACGGGCTCAATAATGCCGATGCTTCCTCGCGCTTAGTACAACAGAAATAAGGCTTGAGTGCACCGCATAACACGTCGAGTATCCGCAAATTAGTGTTTTGCTTGCGCACGCTAGCACGCACTTGTTCTGTCTTCGTGTTGTCGGCTGATTGCTCCAGCACATATCCAGTATTCGCACATGAGCGTATCTCTCGCGCGCACTAGTACACACTTGTTCTGTCTTCGCGTTGTTGTCAGCTGATTGCTCCAGCACACGTCGATTATTCCCAAATTAGCGCTTTGTTCGCGCACACTTCCACACCTTTTGTCTACGCGTTGTTGAGCGTCAACCGATTGCTGTCAATTAATTGTTTCAGCGCCGATGACCTCTCATCTTGGAGACCGAACGACAATACTAGAATATGCTCGAGGCATTTCGTCAACGGTGAAAAAAGCACCATCGAGCATCATCCGGGTTACCTGCTGACAATATTTCCTCCTGTTTACAAGAGGCGGTCGACAGCTACAAATTTCTACAATTGCGACGTGCAAGACATGCTCTTAGTAATAAAACTACAAGTGACAGATGAGAAACGTATACAGTCGTATTTGTGTGATTAAGTGGAATAAAATAATCATTTTTTAACTTACTTGCACTTCGACGTCGTAAGCATGCTTGCTTTGTTGAGACAAGCACTTCGCTGTGATGTCGGTGTTGTTCACTTCTAACACCATACACATGATCTTTGTCGTAGAGTGCGCGTCTTTTCTCAAGCGTCGGTGGTCGCAAATGGGCATCGATGTTTTCAATCGCCTTAAAACCGCAATACAGAACCACCGACATGCTTTAAAAGACCGCCGCAAACTCACGCCATGCACTACTGAAATGGTTACCAGCCAGGGAACGTTGGCGCATTGGTCGCCTCGACGTTTCGCGGAATCGACACGGTGGCGCTGACGGCTGAGCCGATCGCTGCGCCACCTAACCATTGACGGTTGCCTATATAGGCCGACAGCACACCAATGGCGGCAGATCGTCGACATCAGGGGCGTAGCCAGAAATTTTTTTCGGGGGGGGGGGTTCAACCATACTTTATATATGTTCGTACGTGCGTTTGTGTGTGTGCGCGTATATATACGCAAGCAAAACTGAAAAATTTCGGGAGGGGGGTTTGAACCCCCCCAACCCCTCCCTTGGCTACGCCCCTGGTCGACATGTGCGTCACCGGCACCAATAATTGGCCTGATAGCGAGCACACCACTTCACATCGGAAACATGCAGGTATAGTCAATTAGCACAACAGCTACGCAGCCGAGAACAGCGAGTCATCGCTCCACTCGCAGATTATACTGAGTACTGCAAAGGCAGAGCAACTGTATTGTTCTCTTCAGAGTTATTCAACTTCGTGCGAGAGCAGTAGAGTTAGTAGCTGAACTTGTAACTCTTACATTGTAGGCAGAGTACGCGACTCAAGTGGAGTTCCAATTCGAGCAACTCCCGTGCCTGGGTAGATTAAGCGGTCTGGCACTCCGTCCTTGGCAGACGGAACATCATCGAGTGCCAGCATCTGGCCGCCGCCGCACAACCATACATTCTCCCGTAACCAACTGAGCCTCCGAGCGTGGAATTCATACGTATTTGACTCTAATCTGCCAAACTGATAGAACTTTCAGATATAGCAGAACTATTTTTTTGATAATCCGCGGTTGCTTTCTCAAGCGCTAACAGCGGTAACTTCCAAGACAAAGGAAAAAAGTCTTAATAATGCCCTTCGCATCAGCATTGCCGCCGGCCTGTGCGAGCGCATCACATGTGAAACGCGTCGCCGAGAATTGACTGGGTGATAGTATAGTCTAATGGCGACTAGAAAAAGGTACAGTCTAAACAGACATTTCCGAACGTGCGTTTTTGTGATCGCGTTAGCTGCTGTTTTATTGCAATAGCAACTATATGGAAACTCTGGGCGCGTCTTTGCCATCGCCGTCGCCAGTCTTTCACAGAAGGTCTTTCACAAAAAATGAATCTTTCTGGCGGCCCTGAATGTGGTTCCACGCGTGCGTGTTTATTTCCAGCCCGCAGTCAATTTCTACCTGCATCAGAAGAATGTATTGAAAAAAAAATTACAAACATTCCAAAAAGCAGCATTTACGGTTTAGGCAAGCACAAAGAAGACTTCACCTATGACGACAACTGTATAGCAGGAATAACAAAAACTGCTGAAGTAGCCCTTTAGATGTGCGTCTTACCATGTCGTTCTCTTTCCTCGGGTAACCAGTTGGTGGAGGTGGTTGTGGGATTGACTGCCTCGGAGTTATATCCATGCTGCCATTATTTTGCACTTCCTCACTCCTCAGAGAATGATCAGATGCGCTCTTAATTGGCCACTTAGCTCTGCTAGAGCCTGCGTCATCAACATCAAGCATGGCTCACTATAAACAGCAGACCTCAGTTACTTGAAGAGGACAGCATAGCCAGCAGTCAATATTTCAGGCTAATAAATATTAATGTGAAGGCTTACACGTAAAATATAGCTTCATACAGCAAATTGTGCCAAATGCAAGTACTGTACTGACACAATAGCAAGTTTCTTTTTCTGAAAATAACTATTAGGGGAACGCACCTCGTGTTACACGTGGAACGAAGACACAAGTGTAAGGCCAATTCTTTTCTTTTCGAAGAAGCCCCAAGGACACTCTAAGTGACAATGGCTCCTGACTTGTTGGGTGTATGCAACGTTTTGCACTTGCAACCATTGCATGGTAAGACATGAAGGGGACGCCGTACAAATGCTCAGTTCGAAAAGTTTGCAGTGGCTTAGCTCGTCTATGCCAGGATATACGTAGCGTTAGCAAAGGTTCAGGTGATTATTTTTAGCTTTCCAAATTGTCTAGGATTACTAGCCTTCTTCTGTTCATTCTTCGTACGCTGAACCGCTAATTGCCAGGTAACTACTTCGGGATCCGATGAGATAAGCTTCTCGGCTCTTCTGCGCCGTTGAGCAGCATTTGCGCTCTCCTTCTCCATGGCGTTACCCACCTGCTAACGCCAGTCAGAGGCACTATCAAGCGGCTCCAGCGCAGTGTCAGACGACGACTGCACAGCGAATGCGAATAGCTGCGCGCGCGCCGGCGCCAGTGTGTCTGCCGTGGCTACGACGCCACTCCTCCCGAACGCGCAGACCAGCAGCGGCGGTGTCGGAGAGCGCATGAGATGCCAGCTCCGGTGACCCAGCTGTGTGACATCACTGATCCTCGCGCATGCGCAGCACGGCTCATGAGGATCCACGCCAAATCGGCTCCGGCTAGGCAAGTGCAGCTAACGCTACAAAAGAAGGCAGTTAAACTGCCTGAAGAAGTTGGAAACTCATAGGCAGTGGTGTCTCGGAATAAATCAGCCTGTAATTCAATGGTGACGGAAGAAGCGTGCCAATATCTTTTATACCACGCCTACTTAAAAAGGCTTTTGTGTTCCTGCGCAAGGTTATATAGCTCTTTATTTCAGACAAAAAATATCCTTGATACAAATGGCAAAAGGCAGATGTGTTCTGCCTGATGGGACCCTAGCACCAGAATGTACACTCCGAGCACAGGCAACAGAAATAACATTATACATTGTTAATGATATATACACACGTAGTTTCATGCAAGGTGAACAAAAGGCATAGTTTTAAAATAATAAAGACAAGTCACGAAACAACAAATAACGAAACTTCAGGAACCTATGGCTATTGCATACACAACTTGTTAATCTTGAGGACAGAAGAGGAGGTAAGGTCTGGCATCTTTTTCGATGGAGTATGTGGGGTTGCACACGCAACCCAGTGTCTTCAACGCGGCGGCACCTCGGCTTCGCGCTACGTTTGCACGCGCAGTGGCGAGGGGGATTTAGTGGGAGAGGGCATTGTGCCGCTCCCGCAGCCCTTCCTGCCCTGCTCCCTGGCCGTAGTCGAGATGCCCCGTTTTTCCTCCTTGCCCTTTTCTGGAGAGACTCCTCTCCAGACCCCAAGGAACGCGCGCCTCTTTCTTGGGGAGCTCCTGGTCTTTCGAGTCGAGCAGCGGTGACGACCACAGCTCGATCGAGTTGGGAGCCACCCAGACGCCATCACCCCCTGCGCAACGCCCGGTCTATTGTGAGGTGACTTACTGCCTCAGGGCCGGACTGCGAAGCCACGAGAGGTGAGTCGAGCCTTATCGCTCTAAATCTCGTGTGCTTCCCATTTTGTTGTTGTTTTCACGTTGTCGTGCGGAACTTCTCCGCCGCTTCGTTGTTATCTGTATTTTTGTTGCGTTGGTGGCGCTTTTGGCACAATAAACTGTGTCAGGCAAAGAACTCGTCTCTGTTACCACTGGCCTGAAACCCGCCGTGGCCGCGACTCAACGCGAACCACGGGTTAGGTGTCCAGCTCTGACTGTTAGAGCTGCTGCGTAGGGCTAGTAGCGAGTAACTACACTCCTCTAGTGCGCGGTGTGATCCAAAGACGGGACAGTTTCGCACGCGCGGATCTGTTTGTTACAAAGTAACCCCTATAAGTACAAGGACAGTGATTTCTGTATAATTTCTAGAGCCTGTGTATGTGTGTTGAGAAGATGTGGAATTAAGTAGGTTAACATTTGGGTTCCATAGGTAGATCGCACAAGCGGAATTCTGTAGTGGTCGCGCCTTAAGTTATAAGGCACATTGCTACTGGATTGTAGTTCAATATATTTAGAAGGATCGAGCTTGATTTCCTTATAAACATGGCAGAGCAAATTCAACTCATACAATTGAGTCACTTTTAGAAGAGAGTGCTCTAGAAAGTACAAGCCTGTAAGGTCGTTGTATGAAAGGTTTTTGACATATCGTATCGCCTTTTTCTGCAATGTTATCAACCTCACAAGATTAGTTTTGGTTGTCAATCCCCACATCAAAATAGAGTAGTGAAGATGTGAATGAATTAAGGTGTAATATAACTGTCATTTTAAACGTTTTGGAAGAAGGTTTATAAGTTTGTGAAATACACCAAGGGACCTTGATATGTTGGCATGAATTTTATTAATATGCTGGGACCAATCCAAGTGTTCTTCAAAAAAAGCCGCCTAAAACATGTAGAAAGAGACACGTTCAATTACATTGTTTTCTCTATGGCCTCGCGTTCTCGCGTGAAAACTCTGTACGGGCTCTGACAGAGTGGCCTGGCACTTTCCTCTGTAATGATGCGTTGTTTCACGACTGTGGTCTGCCGAATTCTTGACGACGGCGAAAACCAGTCCGCGCATTGCAAGAGCAGGGTTTTGAGCTCTTCTTACTTATGCTTCAGAAGGCTAGGATTGACATCGAAAGCTGGTTGAGGAGCTTGGTTCGTCCGCGTAGGCTGGGAAGAAACGGTGAGGGTGAAAGCATTGGTGGCTTCCACAATTTCGTCGAGGTAGGCGACCATCGTGGCTTTGTTCACGTGCTTATACTCGTTTCTGAAATTTGTGAGCATCACTGTCGCTTTCCCTCCCCGCAACTGCGACGCAATTCCTCTTGCGACGCAAATCTCGCGGTTAATCAACTGGTGCTGGTCGCCTTCAACGACGACCTCCAGGTCTGCTAATTTCTCAGTGCCTACGGAAATGATGACACTGGAGCGAGGGGCAATGTGACCTGGTCTTCCAGCACATTCAAGGAGTGCTTCGCTGGCGGCGTGTACGGTGGTAGTGCTTTTTCTGTGGATAGTGTTACCGACTTGGCTCTCAGGTCGATGACTGCGCTATGAAGGCCTAAGAAGTCCATACCAAGAATGCCATCTCGTGAGCAATGCTGTAGGGCTACGAAGCTTGCGGGATAAATCCGGTTGTTAATAGAGACTCTCGCTGTGCAGATTCCTGCCAGCGCAACAGGATGACCTCCAGCTTTCCGGAATTCGGGGCCTTCCCAGGCGGTGTTGACTTTCTTCAACTTCGTGGCGAACGGTCCACTAATGACAGGATAGTCGGCTCCGGTGTGGACGAGAGCTGTGACGCTGTGGCCGTCGATAAGAACGTCGAGGTTGCTAGTTCGTCGTCTTGCGGTGCGGTTAGGTCGTAGCGTCGGATCACGGCTTCGTCCGTTTGTCCCGCTGTTTCGACGTTGCGTCGTCAGGTTTTCTTCGGGCCGCGAAGTATCGTCGTGAGGGCTCCGTCCGGTTTGCGTCGTGTTCTTAGGGTATCGTCACGGCGCTGTCGTCGGCGGCGGAGGATCTTCGGTAGCTCGTCGTACAGCAGCCGCACCTCCAGCGGTTGCTGCCCTTAGTTTTCCGGATACGGGCTGGGGACCTCTCCAACGCCGTCCAGTGTATAGTCGGCGTTGGGGAGAGAGGTAGCGACCTGGCGATGGCGATCAGGAAGGTTCTCGGGGGTCCATTGCGCTCCTGCGAGATAGTCGGCGATGTCACATGGCCGTTCACCTCGTTCTGGACGTGGCGCGTTGACGGCTAAGCCACACAGGTCCATCTCGCGGTAGCGGCAGCGGCGGTAGGTGTGACCAGCCTCTCCGCAATGGTAGCAGAGTGGGCGGTGGTTGGGAACGTGCAAAACATCGGTCTTCCTCGGGGTGTAGCGCTGGCCTACAGGTGGGCAGTGTGACGTCGATGGTGGCGCCGCGGCGTCTGGCGGCAGTGCGGTGCTTTCACGCGGGCACGGAGGGAAGCTCATAGCTTCCAGATGAGGCTGCGGTGGTTCGGGAATTCCCAGTGATTCTTGGACTTCCTCGCGGACCATGTCGGCGATCGAATCCACTTCAGGCTGCGCCGAAGGTAACAGCCTGCGCAGCTCCTCTTGCGCGATCGCTCTGATGGTTTTCCGTAGGTTGTCGGTGCCTAGCGAGTGCGCTTCGGCGTAGCCCGTAGACAGGGCTGAGCGGTTGTGCTGTTGCTTCGTGCGTATCTCGGGTGATCTTTCAATTGTTGAAGCCTCCGTTAGGAATTCGGTGACTGGCTTTGGTTGGTTCCGCAACAATCATCCAAAGAGGTCTTGTAAGGAAGTTGACCTTTTTCTCTTCAGGCATGGCAGCATCGGCCAGGCGGAAAAGTCGCGTCATTTCTTCCGTGTAGACGGTGATGGGCTCATTCGGTAGCTGCTCTCTTGTCTCCAGCAAAGCAGCGGCCCTTTCCTTGCGGACGATGCTCGTGAAGGTATTCAGGAACGTCCTCCGAAAGAGGTCCCAGGTTTGAAGTGTTGATTCTCGGTTCTCAAACCACGTCTTTGCAGCGGTCTTCTAAGTAGAAGTAGATGTGGCGCAGCTTCTCTTCAGAGTCCCAGTGGTTGAAGGTGGCGACTCGCTCGTGCGTCTCCAGCCAGCTCCCGGGTTTTAAAACGACGATCCATGGAATGTCGGTGGCTCCTTTGGCTGCTGCATCACGAGCGTTGTAGGCGACGCAGCGGCCGTCGTTATGGCTGTCGTCTGCGTCGTTGTGGTCCTGATCTTGTCGGGTAGACCTTGCTGTCTGCGGCTGGCTCGCTCTTCAGCTTTGGCGTAGGTGTCGCCTTGAAAGTGTGAGCTTGGCTCATGGCCGGAGGGGGGCGTTTGGTACATGGACCGGGAAGCACCTCCACCAGATATCATAGAGTCGTGACGTCGACGAAGGCAGCAGAAGGCGTGTCCAAGATAAAACTCGTTATTTGGCCGAACTTGTGGCCGGGAAACAGAAAGACAAACTACAGCAATACACACTATACACTTATAGCGGCGAACAGAGCGCCGGCCGTCGATAAACTGAACCGCGGCAAGGTGCGCCGGCATTTTATACATGCGGCATCGAACATTCTAGCCTTGTTGCTGGTGGCCGCGTTAGTTTCAGAATAATCTTTACTGTTTGCGTCATGGGCGCAATCTTGACAAAATGATCTACTACAATGTGGAATGGTCCCAGATATTGTGGCCCAGCCCGCGCAAGACAGCGATCACACGTGCAATGGACCAGATACACAAACATAGCAAAGAAGCGCGCGTGGCAATACCTTCAAATTGCATCGCGATACGATACAAGATACTCAGGCAAAAAGTATTTGAGATACAGATACAAGATACCAAAACGCTGGTTGTATCCCATACGATACATTCCAATTGTATCTTAAGATACTTAGATACATCAGAAAATATGTTATTATATATCTGTATATACGGTAATGTAGCACTAAACGCCGATGCGCAAGACGTTCGCTTGAAAATTTATTAACTGCGACCAATTTTGTTTCATTTGAATGAAATGTCGTTTAGTATCTCAAAAGTTCTGTATTTGTGTCTCAAGGTGTAGCACTTTCGTTTCGCAACAACTTATTGGGGTTGCTTTAGCTGATTGAAATGGCAGCTCCTTTTACACTTCGCTGATAGCGGTTTTTGCTCGTCATTTTTGGTAATTCCGTGGAGTCGCTGTTCTGCTTGCCGACCAGCTAGCTGGTTGCCATCTAATCACAAGAACTTCAAAAAGAAGCCTCCGCACAATGGTGCGAATATCGCTCTGGAGTTCTACCTTGCTCGTAAACGTATCACGGTTTTCGCAATAGTTGATAACCGGACAGGTGTACATCAGCAACAACGCTGGTAGCGACATGCTTCGCGACGCATCGCGTTTACGTAGAGGACATAACACTGCAATGAGAGAGAGAGAGAGAGATGTAAAAAGGAAGGCCGGGAGGTTAACCAGATACTAGCATCTGATTTGCTACCCAGCACTGGGGTGGGGAAATAGGGGCAAGAAAGAGGGTCTACAAAAAGAGAGGGAAAGAGGAAAAATCACAGCATATCCACGGTGTGAATGATGATGAGTGGGCGAAGCTGCGGAGGTTCATCGGTAAACCGTGAATCTTCCGTGAATTCTGCCCAGTACATCATCACCGACGTGAGATCGGGCGCGTTTATACTAAAGGTTCGATGAGTTATGACGACTTGCAGCTCACTTTAATTTTACATGTACGCTGTGAATTTTCATTGTTTAGAAAACCATTGCTTTAGAAAACACCTTGCGTCTTTCGTTAAGCAGCTGGCGTCTTTTTCGTTTTGCTTTAGAAACATCTGGCGTTCTTTCGTTTTGTTTTTACAAAACATCTGGCGTCTTTCGTTGGTTTATTTCATCAATCAACGGCGTTTTGAACAAAATATTTATTGTTTAATCACGCACAGGAGACATCTCACCAGGCACTACCTTGGAGGTAAACAATGGCTGCTAATGGGAATGAGAGACAGAAGAAGTCGGCTTTTAGCTAACACTTACACTTCTACAGAGACAGAAGAATTCGGCTTTTAGTTAACGCGCACGCTGCGAATTTTTTATTGTTCAACAACGCACAGGAGAAATCTCCCACCGGCACCACCTTGGAGGTCAAAGGGTAAGACTTGTTACTCACTACTACGAGCACGACGAGGGACGAACGGGTGCCGCCTTAAGGAGCTTCGCCCCTAAAAGAGGAGAAAAAACGCACGTACACATACAGGAAAAACAACAACAACACACACAGGAAGGGCGTTCTGGTTACAATCGTTCAGAAAGGCCGGTCGATCGCAAGAAGCGCAGTAGCGCTTTCATAGCCTTCTACTGCGAGGTGGCGTCTTGTCGATGGCGTGGAATTCTTTCCTCCGACAAAGGTCGGTCATCCAACTTGTTGAGCGCATCGGAAAGGGATAGTCGTTGTGCACTATACTGTGGGCAGTCGCAAAAATATGTCCAATGAATTTTATATTCTACTTAACTGCTGACGGAAAGCGTTCTTTAGCGACGTAATCAGTAATGTGCAATCTTTTAACAATTTTCATTCTATGAGAGAACATCTGCAGCCTAGAAAACGTGTCAGACGTATTCTATAGTAGCACAAAGCGCAGCAGGACACCGCCGCTATCCACACTATATTGCAGTTTAGAGCTCCGATTACTTGGTGATTAGTAACAGTGAAAATATTTAGGGAAGGCTAAAAAAGAAAAACAAATATGTCTAGATAAAACAGACAAGGGGTTCCATGTCAAACATAGCAAATAAGTATAGAATAACGATACAGGCGACACCCCCAAGAGCTCATAATAACTGTTCTGTTTTAACGTACCAAAACCACGATATGATAATGATAGACGCGGTAGTGGAGGGCTCCGGAAATTTCGAACACGTGGTGTTCTGAGCCCATGGGCGTCGAAATGCGGCCGCCACGACCTACCCATCAGGAGTCAAGCACCATAATGGCTAGACGACCGCGGAGGGTAACCCCTAATAGCTATGACAATTGGGCATTTAATGTAAGATCACAGAAAATTCAGTGTCTATGTAAAATAGCGTAAACCGACTCGTTGGGATGCTCATTAGAAAAACGAAGCATTTTGTATAACAATGCTTCCCAGTGTTTCCCAATGTTTCTGCTTTGCTGCCAGGGGGGCACGACCAAGTCAGGCATTTACTTAGCCTTTAGTGTTGTCCCCCAAGGCAATCTTGTTCAATTTTGCCTTGAATAAAGCAAACCTAGCCAAACCAATCCCTTTGCTAACATCTTTGGGATGACTCCTAATATTTTCCGTTATTATCATGAAAACTCAATTTCGCTATTTTACTAAGCAGTAAGCAGAATTTTTGTCAATGTATACTCGAATCCCGCTCAGATTATTATATATTTGTTTTCAACGTCGCCTTGACAGAACAGTAAACTTAAGTGGAATAAAAGTCTGTAAACAGTAGAAGAAATGATGCAGACAGCTAAAAGTAAGAATAAAGCAGATAGGTTACCTTGCTATGCACATTAAGCACATTCGCAACGCCCACTACTATGCACGTTAAGCACATTCGCAACGCCCACGAACTATAGGTGGCGCGCTGTGCGATTCAAGATGGGGCCCGGAGGAGGGTCAACCCGTTTGTTAGCGTAGGGAGAGAAACGACGTGCGGACGTACGGCCCGTGCCACTTTCACCGGATGAGGTCATGAACTGCACTGAAGTGAAGGTAAGGCCAATCCACTTGCCCAAACCATGGAAAGTGCGAAATGCTCGCTGCCTCATTATTTACCGCGGTGTGAGAGGTTATATTTCGGCTCCGTTACAGTGCATAAACCATGCCCGTAGCTAGGAATTTTTTTCAGGGGCGGGGGCGCTTGCTGAAAACCTTGGCTAATTGAGAAAAACACCTATTTTCTTTATTTATTTTTGGTAAAAACACCTACTTCATCAAAATTTCGGGGAAGAAACGGGCGCCTAGCCTCCCCCCCCCCCCCCCCGGCTACGAGCCTGGCATCAACGATGCTCTACGAAATCCTGTGCGCGCTACAGAAAACGTATGAACTGAACAGCACTCCAAGTATACGTACCGTGCCCGCCTGTCGGATTTGCCGTAGTAATAGGCTGCTACCGAGTAGCGCTATCCTTGCTGCACAGGACCGCATGTTTGGCGTGACGATGGTTTCTAAACATGCTGCTCCGTCATCATTACTTGTGTGGTGAGGAACGCGGAGTGCGTGTTCACTTCGCTCGGATGTTCCAGGTTTGATGAACACCTCGAAACGAATGCAAACGCAAGCTTTTCGCTACGTCGAAGAATTTCTGAACGACACTGTTCGGACGGTAATGGTCAAGTTCATTTGACGACTCAGCGGCGCGGCTTGTGAATGCGATCGCACGTTTCGCTTCCGCTCGTCGAGCTTGTTGGCAGCGTGCGGCTGCAAAAGTGGCCCTACGTGCATCGCATCAGAAAAATTATGCTTTTATTTTGATCTCCACACTATTGCACATAAAGTACAATCAAAGTGACTTACGGTTGTTATAAGCTTGCCGTGCAGATGGCTAACCAGCAATGCACGTTATAGAGAATCGCTGCTGCATCATCTTCATCGACGCTGTCGCTATCGGTGCTTTCACAGCCTTCAATGCCTGGGGAAAAATTCTCGTCGTCAAGGTCGTCAGTGAGTGCGCTTTGATACTAATAACAGGAACGAAGAAGACAAGGAGGCGGAGCGGAGGGCTCGCAAGGCAGCTGCAGCACAGGCTTGCCGCCAAGACCCTGCGGTGGGAGCTCGCGAGGCCGCAGAGAGACTTCAGCGTCATGCGCATCCCGAGATACAAGCCCGCGAACCTGAAGCAGCGCGGAAGCGGTGGCAAGAGAAGCTCGAAGAGGTACGGGCGCGGGATGCAGCGGCCAAGTGCCGAAAGCGGTCGCTACCTGAAGTTGGTGGCGCCGACGCGCGCTTCAAGCGCGATTTTCTCGACCACACGTTTGGCCACAGCTGCAAGGTCTGCGACCTCTTGTGGTTCGACAACAACCTGACCACAATCGCTACTATAACAACATGTGACATCCTTGTATGACAGGAGAGGAATTGTACGGAGCATTCACGGTTTACCCGATTATCTCCGAGCCAGCTCCTCAATCATAATTCATTTCGTGGATATGGCGCGATTTTTTGTTAAGCTTCACTGCTTTCTTATTAGCGCGTTAACAGATAAGAAAAATATAGGCGGATGAATATGTGCATGCTGCCCGTCTACGATGACTGAAGGGGTGTCTGAAGCTATCTCCATGCATTTTATCGAAGCAGTCATTTTCTTTACACAGCAGTTCCCATTGACAGAAAATGTCTCGTTAGTTTTATTTAGCGAAGCTCAGTGAAGAAAAAAATAGGGTATTATAGAATTTCCTTGTCCGAAGAGAAGTCCTTTACGCAGTAGCGACCACGCTCTCGAAGCACAATGTTCGAAAATTTGTAATTTTGTACTGATAAATATGATGCAAGATATATCTTTATATTATCATTCTGCAGTCTTCTGAGAACAATCTGAATGACTTTGACCAAGGTTGAGATAGGCTTTTTATGTTTTTTTATGTTTTTTTTTATGTTTCGAGGAAGAAAATTCATTGCTTAAGGATTACTAGAGCAATACAAATGCAAATGTTTATTATTCACATGAAGGTCTATCCATACTCTAAATAAGAACAAGCTAAACTGTTCACAGAAGCAGCAACGGCGTCCCGAAATCGACAGAGTTCCAGAAACGCAACGCTTTCCACGAATTTTTAAAAACCCATCAATTGCTCAGAATTCGAGAAAATCACATGTGCTATTTCCCGTTCACTTCTATTTGTCCTACAAACATATTAAAAGCGGAGTTGTGTAAGCTCGAGTTCTAGCCATGCCCGGCGACCGCTAAAAACTCGGCGCAGCTCTGCAAAACACAATGGAAATATAGCATAGTATAGCAATGGGTGGGAAAGGGGAGTTTGAGTGACAAGGAGTGATGCGGGCACGATGGAAAGGAGGAGGGCAAACCATCGTATAGCCATGTATAGTATAGCACAGGGGTGGGAAAGAGGAGTGAGGGTGAAGAGAAAGCTATTAGCTCCATTGTCTTTAACACGAAGGTGTTTTATGCCGGGGTCCACCAAGATTTTCATGGCGTATTTTTATCACGGAAACATGTCAGCAAAATGAACGCCATCAGATGGCAAAGAAAGAAAACCGTAAGTTCCTCTCACAGGAGTCGAACCCTCGACCTCAAAGTCTGCGGCCAAGGCTCGGGTGTTTAGCCCACTGAGCTACCGCCAAACACATAACAGATCCTACATGGACGCGCCTTTTATCTTTCACACTTTCCTTGCAGTGTGCCCATGGAAGGATGGATAGATGCTATGAGCGCCCCCTTTATGAAGGGGTGGTGACATGTGTGCCACCAGGCTCGAAAAAAAAGAGGAAAACTTCGTTGCCTCCGCCATTAGCTCCGGCAGCGCACCGTTGCTATAACCGTCCCATTCAGAACGTTTCCAATAGAATAACTGTAATTTCGTCAACGCTTTAACACAAACGTCGCTCATAGCATCCATCCATATCTGTCGCACTGCGTTCCCCGCTCGCCATGTGAGAATTAACGGCCAGGCTAGAGGGAAGAAACGATGCTCGTTGTGTTTCTCTTCGCGTTTCACCACGCTTTGAAGGAGTGCATATCCAGTATCAGTGTTTATTACTTATATGTGCTTGTTGATGCCATCTTTGCGCGGGATACACCGTATGCGATGTGCAGGTATATCTTGACAACTTCAGCTATCGCTAGGGTTAAATCAATGTCACGGGAGTTAGTCCTCGGTACGGATATTTGCCACTTGGCGTTGACGTGGGTGCGTCCACATCAAGGGGTGCTATATCTGCCAAACAACACCAGACATTGTACAAGCTCTCATATATCAATGCGCTATAAACAATCAACTAATTCTGCGACGAAACGTTTCACTTTCGCGTTATAGAGCTTCCTATGACGGAGGTATCAACCACCTTTTAACACGAAAGTGTTTTATGCCGGGGTCCACCAAGACTTCAGTGACGTATTTCCGTCACGGAAATGACGTCGAAAAAATATGCACGATCGGATGGCGAAGAAAAAAAGTTCCGTCAGCGGGCATCGAACCCACGACTGCTCGGTCCGCAACAACAGATGCCGGGCACGCTATCCACTGCGCCACGGTAACAAACTCTAAAAGCTTCTCAAACGCGCCTTTTATATCTACCACGCTCCCGGTTGGTGGGGTGGTGTTGCTCTCTGGGAGCGGTAAACTAAAGTAATTCGTCATTACTGTGGCCTCCGCGATTAGCACCTGCAACCCATTACACGTGCCTCCCATTCGGCGCGTTTTCAATAGAAGTTCAATTTTGCCAATGCCTTAACAAACCGCGAGGTGGCGCCCTTAGCCGAGCGTCGTAAGAGCGTCGGCCTCGGTCATAGCTCTGCGACGCGCGCCTGCCTCACCTTGCTGTAACACCGCGTTCCCCGCTAACGCGATCGCCCCTAGAAAAATCGCGGCCGGGCTACCGGGGGGGGGGGGGGGCGATCGGAGATCTGTTCGTTCCGCGTTCGTTCTGCGGGTAGCTGACGTCACAGGAGCGGGCGGGGTCAGCTCTCTCTCGCCGAAAATCGCCGAGAGAAAGAGGACAGCTAATCGTCAAGCGGCGAGCTTTGCGGAAGTAGACGCGCATCGTTTGGGGGACCGTATACTTGAAAACGAAGTGTTTCTCGTCTTCTAATAAATGCGATTGTTATACTAAAAGGTATTGTTTTTCCTTCTAAAGCTCAAACACTCTCTCAAATTGCAATAAATTTGAGTACTGACATTTATTAATGTTAGTTTTCCGGATGCTGTCGCTAGGTGGTGTCGCGAACCAAAAAACAAAGAGAAAAGTAGCGGGTAGCGCAGTTTTCAAAATGTCGTCGCGCAGGCGAAACGTGTGTGGTCCGTCCGGTCCGCGGGTGTCCGACCGCCAACGCAAGCTCCTGCTGGCTTTTATGGAGGAGCACCCCCAGGTCGCGACGCCCTCGTACCCGTTGGACTACTCCTTCACCCGCGAAGTCCGGGACGACCTCTGGAAGCAGCTGAAAACGCTGCTCAACGAGGCCGGCCCGGCGGTAAGGTCTGTCGGTCAGTGGCAGGCCTTCTGGCGGAAGGAGAAGTTCAACGCGGAACAGGAACTCATCCGCCTGCGCGAACAGCAGAGGTGAGTGCAAGCACTGTTATATCCCAGTGGGTCATTTTTGACTTCCTGTTTGTGCTTTACAGGGGCACTGGAGGCGGCCAGGTGACGGGCTACCGTGGTCGCATCCTCCAGCTGACCGGGACCTCACGGATCGACGGTGCGAGGGGCCCCGTCTTCGAGCGGTCGGAAGCGGTAATAAGCACTGCTTTGGAATATCACTGTTACTTCTTTGCTGCGAACTGGTGTGCTCATTAGCTTCTAGAAATTACGCGCAGTTTTTTACTTTTTGAAAAAATTTCGAGTGGATCATTCGGCCTCTGCTGTGGTTGAGATACTAACATGTTGCGCCGTCGAGAACAGTGTGCGAGGCAGTTACATTCACGGTGATCACGAAAGAACAGTCGCGAACTGTATTTTGAAGCTCATTAAAGGACTGTACGTGTTCCAAATCATTTCTCAGACCCTGCAGTCGACTGAGGGGCATGGCCAGTGGGTTTGCCTTCTCTTCTCCCCAAAGTTTCAGTGGCATAGTATGCGACTGTTGAAACAGCCGTTAAAGAAGCATCATTGTTATGCTAATTGCAGCATAAGTACATGTTAGCACAATACTCACGAATGTTTGTGGCTCTCGGTTGCTGCACTGTTGGCGTTACTGGAGACAAGATTGCAATGTAGCCTTTGTTTACGTATGCTTACAGTTGGTTCTCCCAGAGCAGAGCCTGCAGGCTCGTGCGCTCTCTGGGGACTTCCGCCGCCCTCAGCCGTTGCCTGCACCGCCAAGGGTCCCGGTCGGGGACAGGCCGGGCACCAGCGGCTTGCAGGTAACTTTAACACCTTGCACTTTATGTTTCTTATTGCACTCAATATGTCACTAAAGAAACTTCTTACTATAACAGGCCTTCGTGAGCTCTGCTCCGGCTGCCGCTGGTGTGGCCGAGGAGGATGCGGCTTCAGCGTGTAAGTTTGATGTTTTCCTGTTAACAGTATAAGTCGTTTAATAATCCATTTCAGAGCTTTAAAACACTTGCTCCATAGGTGTCTGCTGTGAAGTAAAGTAATTTTTTGTTTTCAGTACCCCAGTGCCAACCGCGGATGCGCCAGCCATCAGCCGTCCGCGCTGTGCTACCGAGTTTAATGGAGCAGCAGCAGCAGACCAACACGGTTCGTGAATACCAACTTCATTAACTGCAGATGATATTACAGGCTCATAGGTGATGCTCATGCGTGCAGGTGTATGTTAGTACTAAAGAAGGGTTGAAGGTGAGCTAATTGTTTACATAACTTTCAGACTGAATAAGCAGGTATCCTACTTTGTAGTTAAGGTGAAACAGTAAATTTACATGAAGAATGTGTAACGTCTCGAGATGGTTCCCTGTAGTGTCATATGCTTCTAAAGCATTATATATGAAAATGTGCTATTGCCTAAGGTTCTGTACAAAAAACGAACTTATGTAACTTATCATACACTAATGCACATTTTGTACCTGTGTCCCATCTGCTTGCTGCATGTTTTGCATACTGCAGCAAGTGAGGGTTCGGAAGGAGGTTGTGATTATATCGGTCATCTCGTAAGGCCGAGCAACGGTTGTGTAGCCCTGAAAAGGGCTGTTTGGTTTCTTCTCGTGTAGAGGTGGTTGGAGGTGCGAGATGCGTTTGATGAGTTGAGCAAAAATGAATTCCGGCACCGTTTCGGTCTGTCCAAACGAAGTGCATTGGTTGTGCGGTGAACCGGCACCATTCATGGATGCCGTTGGGCCAGTGGATTTTCAACAAAGAGGAAATTGTTGTGCACACTGAGACTCTTCACGAACAGAAGCTTCCAGCGAAGAGTCCATAGCGAGAAATACATGGATGATAATGGCAACACATTTCTTGGTTTGCAGCTCCTGGCACAGCTGCGCGATGTTGACGATCGGCAGGCCGCGGCGCTGGAGCTGCTCGCTGACAACACCAGGCGGCAGGGCGAGGCACTGCAGCAGCTCGCTGACGAGGCCAGGCGTCATCGAGCAGCCGCCGAACGTCAGGCTCGGAGTCTTGATGACGTCGTGGGCGAGCTGCAGGGCATCGGTGCCCTCGTCCGGGCCCTCACTGCAGCGCTCCAACGGCAGCCACCTGCCCCATAATTTGTCTTTTGCAGTGGTGTTTTTTTATCCTATGTATTATTTTTCTTTCCCTGCATATCACAAGCTGTGATATGTAGGTTTGTTACTGCAGTGCCGTGTTTTTTATGCATTATTTCTGTTCATTTCATACCACGAGCTGTGATATTTTGTCTTACGTATTCTTTTTTTTCTTTCCATACATACCACAAGCTGTGGTATGTAGGTTTGTTACTGCAGTGCCCTGTGTTTTTTTATGTATTATTTCTGTTCTTTTCATACCACGAGCTGTGATATTTTGTCTTACGCATTCTTTTTTTTCTTTCCTTACGTACCAAAAGCTGTGGTATGTAGGATTGTTACTGCAGTGCCCTGTGTTTTTTTATATATTATTTCTGCTCATTTCATACCACAAGCTGTGGTATGTTGGTTTCTTTTTGAAGCACCCTGCAAATGTTCTCTGTAAATTTTCTTTTCCTGCATATGAGAAGCACGGATGTGCTGTTTTATTGTACATAGCACAGTGCAGTTGCAGTGGTGAATCATGTCATGCCACGTCATTGTCTCTTCAATCTCATCATGTGAGGTTATACATTCAGCAGTTTTGTAGTAAATGAGCATAGCGCAATGAGATTGCATTTAGAATCATGTTTTTGCAATGTGATTTTTTAAATCTCAACATACGATGTAATGTAATAAGAAATTTTGTAATATATGCTCACAGTGTAGTGTATTTTTATATTTACAGTCTGCAGTAAGTGTTTTCTACTCATTTTGATACATCCGGATTGTAACTCGATTTTTTTGCACCTTTTTGCGAGCTTTATACATGCCATAAAATGGAAAAGCGATGCTGATGTCCGCAAAGTTGGTGATATTAATATTGCCGAAGATGGGGAAAAAAGCGTTACGTCTCCGCTGCGATCAACATCCCAAGAAGCATGCACTGTATGATTCTTAGGAACAAGACTGACAATAGGGCCAAGGCAGACTAGATGCTTTCAGCGCCTGACGAGTACACACAGCTGTCATTTACATCCACACCATGTCCTCATGTGTACAAACCACCCTTGCATATAACAGTGCATCGCTGACTCTAAACCATGCAAAATGCAAAACAAAAAAGATCCCTACGCAGTGCCGTGACGGCGTCTTTCTAACATTATTGCAAAGCAGTTCCGTGAAGCCAACGTACCACTTAGGAGGCAATAAATTCTCCAACAGTTTTGTGTCGAAAAGCTCAATATGTCGAACCAGTTATAGTCTTTTAGTTAATTCGATATATGTGGGTTCAACTGTACTTTGTTTTCATGTACTGCAATGACTTTTGTGTTGCAAAGTGCACGTGTTGATGCAAAGTAGCTTTATTTTGCCTTATATGTGCATTGCTTGTGATATGTCTTGTGAATGTTTACTTAATGTGTAAAAGCACAATCCTTGTTTCAGTAAAACTAGCCCCTGTTGCTGCGCTGGTTGAGGCTGCCTTTTCAGGTTACCACTTTGGCTGTGAATGGCATCGTGTGCCATTTACAGTTGAGCTCTCACTTGTGCTTAGTGTGAAGCACCATATTGTGACAAGCTGGTCAAAGTATTTCATTCAGATGGCATTGCTTGGCAAAGGGGTCATTCATTGTAAAGACAACCCTGTTTCATTAAAAATGTTGCAGCAAGTTGTGAATGTCGTTTCATTAAAAGAGTGCATTAAAATAAAGCGAGCTTTTCATCAACATGCCAGTGACTAACATAAGGAACAAAGAGAAACACGCACCACGCAACGCTGCCGAAGTCGTTGCAGGCGGCTGCGTACCCTACGCAGGTGCGCAGCATGTGGGGTCCGCGGTCTACGGAACAGGTTGACCACGCGGCTGCGCTGCTGCTGGCCCTTGAGGTGCAACAGCCGTGGTGCTGGACCTTGTTCTTGTGGCGGCGGTGGCTCATCAGCTGCAGGTGGTACCTCAGAGTCGTCATCGTCGTCGGTGTCGTCATCGTTCCCTTCAGGAACAGGCTCACGTGCCGCCATCGCAATGTTGCGAAGAGCTGCGCAAGCAGCAATGATGGTGGCTCCTTTGTCGGGGTTGTAGAGCAGAGTCCGGTAACGCTGCAAGCAGCGGAACCTGCTCTTTAGGACCCCGATGCACCTCTCCACAACATTGCGCATGGTGGTGTGGGCCTTGTTGTACTCGCTCTCAGGGGTGCCACTAGCCGGACGTCCGAGCACTGGCGTCATGAGCCACGGTTCCAAAGGATAGCCAGAGTCTCCTGCACAAGGGCAGCATGACAGCTGTAGTTATAGTATCACGTGGCAGTGATACTGACGAAGGCAGCAGTCAGTGTGTTCAAGACTAAACTTCTTTTATTTGGATGAATTTGTGCCCAAAAATGAAAATACAATGTGCAAGGCATTCGCACTGTAAAGTGAAAGCAGCATGAGCAACTGTGAGCCGTCAAGTAATCTGAACATCAGCAGAAGGCGTCTTCAATAAAGCAGTTATAGAACCTTCCAGCGTTATCGCTGGTGCTTGCATAAGCTCTCGAAACTTGACTGTTTGCGTTCTGCGTGTGATCACAACAGATTGATCGAAAAAAAAAAAAGATCACGAAGAAGCTTTCCAGACATTGAGGCAGTCTGCACCAAGCATAAGCAATTGGTGTGGCGGAAACATGAATACATCAATATAAGGCAATAAATGAACGTGGAAATATCGTCTTGAATGTGGCAAAGATTGCCAGCACTTACCAAGCAAGCATTCGCCAAGCCGCAGTTCAGCTCCGACGTGCCGCCGAAGAAAGCTCCTCCGCCACAGCCACGAGTCATGGCACGACCCCGGGAAACATGGATTGATATCCAGAATCCAGAGGTCGGCATCACAGGTCTGCGGAATTTAATTGAGCCAAAATTGTAGTCACAAAAGACCTCGCAAAAGCTGTTATGTTAATGTAACTACATATGCCTGCATTGTTACCTACCATTCAAACATAGCTATGAACACATCGTCGACAAGGTAGGACTTATACCATAAGCGCTAAAACATTCACTTGGCTTGATCAAAACAGTGAGAAATGGTATATAGTCTGCATGCTTATTGTTTGGACCAACCCAGCTTCTGGCCACAGCAGGCTTTACCCCAAATTACTACTGTATGTTTAAGCAACTGTATCACAAACTACTTAGAGCATAAAAAGACTCGCGAGTGAAAAAGGGTGATGAAAGAATACGTAGTTAATTAAAGCAACGCCCATCACGACAATCAACAATGAGGACACACATTATGCATGGAGCGCTACTCTCAAGAAATACACATCGAGAATCATTGAGAATCAATCAATCACATCGAGAATCAATCAATCAACCTTGTTGCGTTGCTGCCACATTTATTATTTTTCTTGCAATATTTAGCTTCCGTGGCTGTTGGCATAGTCGCGAACTCACGAAAAGGCACTCTCCGTAAAATTGCCGTCGTCACCCAACGACGTTTGTCAATTTTTCCTCTGTTCAAAATTTTTTATTTGGAAACAAATTGCGATTTCGTGCTATTCAGTCATATCACTCACATGGGACGGAATATACAAAAGTATCAGGAAAATCGGAAATATCAAGTATACATCATGGAATCGGCCTCTGAGATGGACACTTGCAGAACCGCTTACATGGACTATCTGTCCTCTTTCCTACCCCTCTTTTCCCACCCCTGGTCAGCCCTGGTGACTCCCACCGGTCACTCGCGCCAGGTTAACCTCCCTGCGTTTCCTTTTCATCTATTTCTCTCTACATGGAATGTTACCAAAAATATTCGCCCATAAATTGAGCATAGTCGCCGTGGGTAGCATCTAATGGGATCTACCGGTGATCGGTGGGCAAGCGCGTCGTGTCTCGTAGGTACTTTGTCATGATTATTCCGTGTCCATCGGCATTCATAATGACTTGCCAGCTCTTTGCTGGAGATTAATGGCGGCCGCTTGGCCTTCGGCTACCCTGTCAGCCTTGTAGTGCAATATTTGTACTAGTGCGCTGTGTATGTTCAGCCGCCCTACTACGCTCGAGACATATATTTGATCTTTTTCTTTGTCAGCGTTTTAAGCAGATCACGATTAAGTTCTGATACCACGATAAAAAAATCATGTGATCGCTACCCTGCTTGGATCAGCGTTTTCGTCATTTATTATGCTAGCGGGTCATATGCAAATAACGTTACGGCTAAAAGATTTAGAAATTCAGTTTTTTTTTGTACTTGACCCATTAAATACTAGGCGTGCTAATCACAAAAACGAAAGGAGGAAGCAGAATAATATGTACAAAGGCTTTGCCGCCTTCTTTTAATACAAATATATTTTCAATATATTGTCACGGGATCGTGACGTCGACGAAGGCAGCAGTCGGCGTGTTCAAGCTGAAAATCTTCCTTTGGCTGAACTTGTGGCCGGGGAAAGAAAAGTCAAACTACAGCAATACACACTGTACACTGATAGCGGCGAACAAAGCGTCGGCCGTCGATAAACTGATCCGCGGCAAGGCACGTCGGCATTTATACATGCGGCATCGAACATTCCAGCCTTATCGCTGGTTGCTGCATTAGTTCGAGAATAAACTCAGCAGTGCGCATTTGCGCGCTCAAGCCCAACAGATGATCCCAAAACAATCTCGAATGTTCTCAGACATTCTAGCGGGGCTTGCGCAAGGCAGCAGCTACGCGTGAAATGGGCGGGTAACAAAAAACATAGAAAGAAAGGAGCGTGTGTGGCAATATGTTAGCAGGCAAATCACTATTTTTTAATTGTTTCCGGCCCTCGGAAAGTGCAAGAAGCAGACACGTTTATTTGGCACAAAGAAAAATAATTCAGTCGCATTGAAAAGCGGCAATCAAATTGTTTGCTGAATATGTAGTGTCAAGCATGTTTGACTACTGCGGGACATCCAGATTCCCCGTGATTGGTATAAGATCCACGTGAGCAGGTCGGAAAGAGATTGGTAAGTCTTCGTCCTCATAGGCTTCACTGATGACCTCATGCGAAATCGGAGGGATATCTTAAGTTAACATTTTCTCAAATGCGGTGCCTAATCCATAACAACTTGATTACACACCTTTTCTTTTTTTTTCACTGTCGGTTCTCGACATGCACAACGCAAATTTCAGTGCAATAGATGGAGGTATCATTTCGCAGCAGGCGGCACGGCTCATTCGGAGTGGTCGCAGGCAGGCGAGAAGGGTTGGTGGTCAGCATATCCCTTGGTTTCCAGCGCACGCTGAGGGCATTGATGGGGTTAATCCTAATGCCAGCGCTCACACCCTTGCACGTGAATGCACGACGCGTGTGGGGGATGGTGAGGCGTCTGGGGGGGGGGGGGGGCACTGACCTCAGAAAGGATCCCTTGACAATGTTCCATGAGATTACGTCTAGCTACATGCTGGGTAGGAGGCATTTTCCCCTTCCTTATATGCTAGGCTCAACAGAGCCCAGGGAATCACATTCAGACTCCTACAGACGGGTACATGTCTCTGCCCGCGAACGTATCGTGGGATAGAGCCGGACTTTCAAGAAGAGTGTCTTCGTTGTGGCCTCGAGAGTTGCTCGCTAACTCACATGCTGTTGCAGTGCCCCGCGAAAGTGGGGGCAGATTTATGTGACGAGGACTCGCGGTGGCGGAGTTTACACAGCCCGGACCTGGGTCTGTAACTACTGGCTGTACGGAGACCCCGGGCCATCGCGGATGGTCTTCATCTTCCGGTGCCGACTTGGGTGGAGCCGCCGACTGGTTGAGGGGGTCTTAGGACTTCCTTACACTAGCCCCTCTGGTATTTTATTAAAGTTCTTTGTATGTATGTAGGCCCGCGATGAACATGCAGCGTAGTCATATAGTAAACCTTAGTGGTAACACCCTTGCTTAACATTGGCAGGGCATGTAGCACATAGACAAGATAACCACTGGTCATTCAGAGCAACGGACTGGATTTGAAGAAAAGGCAAACGCGCGAGGGGGAGACTGAAAGTTACGTGGGCGATGAGATTAAGTTTGCGGGTATAACGTGACGGCAGCAAGCACAGGAGCGGGTCGATTGGCGGTACATGGGAGAGGCCTTTGCCCTGCAGTGGGCGTAGTCCGAGTTATTATGACCACTATTATTATGACTTGCTCGCTACGCAGAAGGCCTGGTTTCGAATCCTCCTCGAAAAGCTGGAAACTCCGTTCGCATGCCTGCTAGTACAGTAGCGAGGTCCCCGCTGCGCAATTAATCATCCCATTTTACGATGTATTCAAGCACCTACAGCGTGTTCCTAAGGCAAAATGTGCGGGACGATGATTAATCATTATTGATGAGCCCTTTGGGAAGCTTTAAAACACCCACCCGTTGCGCAATTTACATTGCGTAACGAAACCGCTACGGTGGCCTTGTGGTTATAGTCCTCGACTGCTGCTCGACCATACCCTATATATGCTCTTGCGTCATTTTGTATGTCTATATGTATATATAAACATGCAAAATTAAAATATTTCAGGGGGGGGGGGAAGTAACCACATCTGTTAAAGCGTTTCTTCGTCATACATAATTCCTGTGTAGAGTATTTTTCCGAAAAAGATTCAAGCAACAGCACGGCTCAGTGGAAAGGCATTTGCTTGGCACGCAGAAGGCCTGGTTTCGAATCATTCTCGAACCCTGCTTTTTTATTCTCTCTCTCTCTCTCACTGGCTGCGGCATCGGACAACTACACCACAAATTCAGCTGTTGTTGTGAGCTCATAAAAGCTTACGCTGCAATACAAATTAATGATCGTCCTCTGCTATGGTGCGACGTTGTTTTTAGATATTCGTTGAGTGTAGCCAGGCGTTCAACAATGGCCAAGCACACAGATACAGGCACTTCAACACTCCAGCAGGTATAGCCAAGTTCAGCACCTCCAGATGCCGCTACATACATTGATGAAAAATACACATACGCCAGCCGGGCATTCGGGTCACATTGTCAGCCCGTCTTTATTGAGCGCAATATATGGTGGCGGCCCATAAGCATGATCTAGTCGTACTGGAGTCGGCATCGGCATATGTTGGCAGAAACCTGATGCCATGGGGATATGAGCTTAGCTCCTTTTCCATAGTTACTTGCAGACGTTGCATCACGTCCCAGCAATGTATCCCTTCCCGAGAGTAGATGAACACATGATCTATATATTCCGGTTCTTTCCAAATGAGGCATTGAGTTCCAAATGGCATGTGGAAACCACGTTGTCCCAGAAATGTTTGCACATGCTCTGTACTTATGTGCACTTTGAAGAAAAACGTTTGGGAGGCTGGCTGCGCTGGCGTCATTTTTTTGCCTCTTTCAGAAAATAACGTTTATACCTGGGACTGCACTGTAGGCAGCTGTGTACAGGCTCGTTCACTCTTATGGTGAACACGGCCAAGCGTGGCCGTGCTCCTCGAAGCGCCAGTCCATCCGGCACGGCCACGCATCGAAGCGTAGTGGTGCGTGCGCACGGGGACCCACGGCAGGTACGTCGCGTCGTCTGCTACAGCGCTGTAGCGCGCTGCTCCGTAGTAGCCACCATAGCCAGGGCGCCGCTCTTGCTTGGCTGGAGTACAGCAAGAGCGGCACACTCCTGTGCGCCTGTGCCGCTTTGTTTCGATGCGTGGCCGCCCCGGATGAACTGGCGCTCCGCGGAGCGCTACCGCGCTGAGCCGTGTTAACCCTAAGAGTGGACGAGCGTGTACAGTGCCGTCCACTGAACGCAGCTCACCGTGGCTGCGCTCCGCAGAGCTCCAGTGCAGCCGACGCGGCCACGCATCGAAGCCTAACGGCGCATGCGCACACGGACGAACGGGAGATACTTTGCATGGTCTGCTTTATCACTCGAGCGCGCCGCTCCGTAGTAGCCAGGCGCCGGTCTTGCTTTGTTGTAGTACAGCAAGAGCGGCGCGCTCGTGTGCGCCTGCGCCGCTTCGTTTTGATGCGCGGCCACGACGCATGCACTGGCGCTCCACAGAGCGCTGCAACGCTGAGCCGTGTTCACTTCTAAGAGTGGACGCCACTGCACATGGGAAAACGCAAACACTATCATAAATATTACGGTATCAGTTCTTCAAGCGAATCTTGTACTGCCTGACCTGTGAAGCTGGTGATGTTGGTGCTGCAAAAAACCCTCGCCCACGGCCGGTGCGCACCAAAGAAATAAATACAACTAAATAAACTATCTTTCCGGGGCTGGGGTTCGAACAAGAGTCCCCCCTGTCCGAAAGCGAGCGCCTTCACCCCTAGGCCACGCACCCATGCTAGAACATATGACTGCGTTATACCGACGATGGAAAAAACAATTGGAAAGCAGTACACTTCTTATGGGCGCTTCATTGAAATATTGCCAAGCGCGTTTATTGGTTCATTTTGCTGTACTCGGGTTTCACCCACAAAAATTGTTAGCAACGCTGGGCACATACCGCGCCACAATGTTTGGGAAGCTTCGCGATTGTTTGAGATCATTCTCTTAAGATTACGCGCAGGATGCGAGTTGTCAAGTTTATTCGAGAGCTCACGCGAGTACCAG
The DNA here is from genome assembly GCF_013339695.2 of Rhipicephalus sanguineus. NCBI lineage: Eukaryota > Metazoa > Arthropoda > Arachnida > Ixodida > Ixodidae > Rhipicephalus > Rhipicephalus sanguineus. The sequence continues at coordinate 176,390,047 of NC_051179.1, read as the reverse complement.
CGATAATGTTGGCAGGTTCGGTGACTGACGTATAAAAGACTACGCATTCCACATATTACCAGATTTTTGACAGCCGCAGACTGTACTCGCCGCTATCAGTGTACAGCGTGAAGCTCTTGTACCTCGACTTTTCCTTTTCCGGGCACAATTTCCCCAATAAAGAGTTGCGTATTACCCAGTCTTGCTGCAACCTTCCTCAGCGTAACAACCACGTCACAATATTTCGTGTTGGCGGGCTACAAGCGATCTGCTGAACAACGCGTAAGGTCCATACAAGGAACTGCACGTTACAGGAAAATTAAATTCATAACCCGCGTTTTCAGGATCGCGTGATGTTCCTTTCACTGGGCCGTTATAGAGGCTGACGAACGCTAGAAAGAACAGAAAGGACGCCACGTCGATTCAGCCCGAAAACAGCGTTCCGGAGACGGCCGCTACCTACAATGAAACAGAACGCCTACGTTAATAGGGAGGATTGCGCAATGCGAAAGAAAGAAAGAAGGAAAGAAGAAAAGAAAGGAAAGAAAAGAAGAGGAAGGAAAAACAGTGAGTCAGGCACGCCCACACCAAGCTTCACTTGCCCTCATTTCCACGATAGGCGAAGGGCTCCTTAATTTTTCGCAGTACGAACTCTGTCGAGGACAATATGTAAAGCCGACATAGAAGATTGTACACATCAGGAAAGCCTAGACTTCACGAATTCTTGATACCAAACAAGCGTTTCGGCAGTCACGAGATGCCCCTTCCATGGGAACGTTCCAGAAGTTGACGAACCTGGAAAGAGGATGAAAGACGCCGTGGCGGTGCCGCCCAAAAACAGTGCTTTCGAAGGCCACAACCATCCAACGAAAAACTCACAAAGACCCTTATGCATTCGCCTAAGACGACTCGAAGGCGGAAGCCATCTGCTTCTTTTCCTTCTCAGTCGACGTGTCTGAAAGCTTTCTGCCCCTAACCTGGTTTTGCACTGGCCCCACGATCGGAGGCATGGCAAGCTTTCCGCACCTCACAAGGTTTTGCACAGACTCTGTGATCGGCTCGCTTTTCACCAAGCGACGACGTCGCGTGATGACGTCATCATGTGACGTCACGTGGTGGGACGTCATAGTGACTTCATGATTAGCCATAATGACGTCAGAAATATTAGTGGTCTGTATGTTATCACGACGTCATATGTCGACGTCATCACGTGATGATGACATTTTGCATCACTCGTGTTGCCGCCGACGCCGGCGGACGCCGACGGTCAATTTTCCCGTTTGACGAGGCATCTAAGCCTTTCGCTTTAATAATACTCTGCGCTTCGACAAAACTTCGACAACTCCCAAAGGAGATTCTGCGTGTAGTTTTCTTTCCCTCGTATTATTCAACCCAACCCCTCCTTTCCTTTACAGCACGCGCTCTAAGGCGATTGAAGCGACTGAGAAGCGCGCACGGTCTAAAAGCACAGCGCAATTCATTACACGAATATTCTTGATCGTCACGACTGGCGCTTCGACACTACAGAGTCGTTCATTCGCACAGTGCACGAGACGTCTGATGCTTCTTTTACACAACTGGTCCCCCTCTTCTTCCGCCCATTCAGGCACATATATTTGTTCCTAATAGCTTTCCCATTTCACCGCGTAACATTGTTCTTGCTTCGCTCTGCGCTTGTGTCGTGTGTTCAATCTTTTTCCGTCCCGTTTTTTGCGCTGTTCCCCTCAGTTCGGTAATGTGTTTGTGACATACGATCACAGTGGCGTGAAATATCTTTAAAAGGGTGAAAACTTGAGCTTGTTGGCTTGACTTCATAGCAGGGACAGCGCTGACAAGAGAGGCTGGCAGGACAGCGCCAAGTCTTGACAGTCTCCCTTGTCTCCTGTATCTGCGCTGTTCTCTGCTGTGAAATATCTTGTGTGTTTCTGAGGTTGTACGAGCACTAGGGTAGAGAACCAGTGAAGCGACTAAACAAGAAAAGGAAATTTGTTCCCGCAGCACAACACTTGCATGCTTAATCTATTGAAGAGCCAGCGATGAGTTCTCACTTCTTTTTGTCATTTTCGCCGTCAAAACGAAACCGCGTCTCTGAGCGGTCACTCCAAGTCCGAGTGCTAGGTGCGCCATCGATGGTGGGGAAGCACGACGGCAGCTGCTAGGCACAAACACGCTTTCCAGCATCCGTATGATTTATATCGCAATAGAGGAAATTAATGGAACTGTGTCCCTCGCGCTACATCCAGACAAGCGACGGGAGGCTTTTATTTTGCGCTGCTGTAGGTACGCGTACTTTCTTTCTAGCACCTGTAGCGCCCGAGAGTCCATTACAGCCCGGATGAGTAAGTTTGCACCGCTAGCGGCTCTACTGTGCTTCCTACAAGAAATAAAAAGAAAGTTAGTTGGAAGATGTCAAATGGCCTTGATGCAGATTTATGTCGCGAAGGGGAATGCGCCACGCTGGTAAAACATTGGTGGCGGCATCTCTGCAGCTGATATTCTACGCTTATCCTGGCGGGAACGTTGTTATGGCTGGGAAACTGAAGTGGTGGACACTGCTCGTCTGCATCGTCTTCATCAGCCCTGCAAATTCCTGTAAATCAGACCCCATGGATGGTAAGCAAAGCAAGCACGTCTACGCTATTGAGATCATGACATGCGTCATCTTATTACTTCTTTATTATCGGGGTGGTCACGACGAAAATGCGAAGGCAAAGGTAGAAACGCGCCAGCGCGCGCTGCATGCCTGACATGAAGACTGCCCGCTTGTGCACACTGTTCCCGCGCCCCCTATCAGAAGGTTGACGAATCATATTTGTTTTTTCGAAACAGGGCGGGGAAACTGCTGCCATGTCTTTCAAGCACAGATCCACCTGCAGTCAGAATCCTCCTACTATTACTGCTGTAGCTGCTAGGAACGTTTCCTTGTTGAACAGGCAAATCACCACCTTCTCAGACGCTGCAGACATAAATATATATTGGGTGTCCCAGCATTCTTTAGCCAAGGGGTAAAAAATACGATATTAGAGGCAGGCGAGTTAAATCAGTTGAATAATGGTGACAGCCACCTTCCGCACTACAGATATTTTTTTTGTTTTGTAATTAATATGTTCATTAGAATTATTCAACTAAATTGCTAAATATTGACTTTAGGCAAGACATACGACTTGTAAAGTTCGAAAGCGTCTTCAGAAGTCCCCATTGCATTATTTGCGACTAAGAAAGTCTCATGTATAACATTTTTTTTCCAAGCAGCAAAGAAAGCCCGCGAAATTCAAAAGGAACCACGTGACTAGCGCATTCGCGCGTAGCGAACATGCTCCTCTCGGCCTTAGTTTGAGCGAACGAAATCAGCTGCGGCCGCAACTCGCCGGCTCCGTTGCAGCGGTAAGCCGATAAGTTGGCGGTGGTTTCTTGGCCCGCATCAGCCAGATGGCGCGCATGACGACGCAAGTTCTAGCTAGCGCCTCTCCTGTGCATCTGTGTTACGTTGTAGTCCTGGTCGATTTCGCGCTATCCTATTTTGAAAATGACAACTTTTTTTTGGCGAGCTTGTGCCCAGGAAATGAAAAGTCAAAGTACAAGCAACACGCGCTGTACACTGACAGCGGCGATCACAGTCATCTGCCATCGGCATAGGTCGGTAAACTCACTCATGAGTCGACTCACTAAGGCTCAGTCAGACTCGGATCGAGCAGTGAATTTGAGTCTGAGTGAGTCCGGTAAGTAATAATCTGGTGAGGTTGAGTCTGAGTGAGTTCTGTTGAGTAAAATTAGAGTCTGAATCCGAGTGAGTCCGCTTGCGGAAGGCATTGGTGAGTCTGCGTCCGAGTGAGCCCTAAGGGCAGAATATGTTTGATGAGCTTATAAGAACTTGTAACAAAACAATGAAAACGCTACCAAGATGGTCAGCAGCAAATGCTATGCGTATTAACGAAAACAAAGCAAAAGCTGTTATATTTCGAGCTAAGAACAAAATAATTCCATCTCACCAAAATATAGTACTGAGTACTCGCAAAATTGAGATTGTTGACCATTTTAAATGTCTTGGCACAATTTTTTCCGAGAACATGACCTGGGATTATCATGTGGGATATGTCTTGCAAAAATTAGCTCAGGTAACAGGGGTAATAGGTCGAATTCGGTATTTGCTTTAAAAAAATTAAGCTTTTGCTATATCATTCACTTTTTAACTCTCGTTTAAACTACGGGCAATTGGTATGGGGTACAACGATGGCTACTAATGTTGATAAAATGTACATGCTTCAGAAAAAATGTATTAGGCATATATTTATTGCTTATTTTGTGGCATCCACTAGACCCTTATTTCGTAGCTCAGGAATAATTAAGGTGCACCAGCTGTCAAATTATGCATTAGGCCGAAAATTCAGATCGGAAACTCCCAGGCACATACAAAATCTACGCAGTCTAGCCAACGTGCGTGCAAGAAATCTAAACTACCCCACCCGTCATTAAGAGAAGTGGGAGGTTGATATAGCACTCTTAAACTCCGGCAAACAGCGCTTACCTTATACACTTCCAGCTCTTCTGAATCACTGTGACCTGAAAGGTTTTGACTTATTGAACTGCTCATACCACGACATCCAGGAATTATTTGCAAAGATATAATGCTTGATCTTTAAATCAATAGCACATTCAGTTACATATCTTTTTTTCTCAGTCCCAAAACAAAACTCTTAGATATATATTTGATTTTTTCAATTGCATCTTCGGTGGTACGCGTCGTCTTTTATACATGGGTGATCGAACCTTCCGGTGTGATCGCTGGCGCTCGCGTAAGCTCCCGAATAAACTTGACTATGCGCGTCCTGCATGCAAGCGTAACACAACAATCTCAAACAGTCGCGAATCTGCCCAAAAATTGCGGCTCTACGTGCGCCGAGCGGTGCCAACAGTGTAGTTGGCACCGCTGAGTGACATAGCGACAAGGTGATGCACCTTCTCGCTATGTCACTCAGCAGAGGTTACAGAAAGCGCTGGCAAACACCTCCCTCTATTTGACACACAGAGGTCTGCACCTATCTCTGGAAAAGAGCGTCGTCATGGCCTTCTCTCGGAAGAGCATAAAAAAGTATCCACTAATAGTCAGTGGACGCGCTCTTCCTTATGTGCGATGCCAAAGGCTTCTTGGCGTAATCATTGACAGAAGCCGGTCTTGGTCACCACAGGTGAACGAACTTTGTGCAAGGATTTCTGCAATCTCACAAGTACTAGCTCCGCTACATGGCAGGAGCACAATGGGGTAGCGGCTGCCACTCGATGATACTTCTACAGAAAGCTTAAGTCGACGGTATTTTACGCTGCAGCCTGCCAGTGCTACAGCGAATAACGTTGACCAGCAAAAAAAAAAAAACTTCATACCGCACGTAACAACTCTTTACGTATATGCCTTGGCCTACCAAAAGAATCATCTTGCGTCGGAACGGTAGCGGAAGCAAGATGCTTACCTCTTGACGTCCTCAGTAGACAAGAAGTCTTACGCATTCATCTCCGACACGCCACCCAAAGTGGAAAACACTTCCTTGGTCGCATTGCTAAAAGCTGGTCTAACTCAAGCTTTGGACAAGCAGTCCGAGAAATAGCTGCACCCATTCCTGTAATGATGCGAGAGCTCATGCCCTTGACTTTTCCACCTTGGACACTGTCATCTATGCAAGTCTGTTCCCCGGTATCAACCCCGGTATCAACTCGAAAAAGAATATGACACAAGGTGAGATTTTGAAAATCAGCCTAGAATACATCGCCAAGAAATACTCCAGTGCGGCTCACACCTTTACCGACGGGCCTTGCACTTCCCATAGTTCGTCAAGTGGTCTATGCATATCTTCAACGGACCAATCTCTTACCGTCTTGAACGACTAACAACAAGCACGTCAGCCGAACTCTACACGATAAAGAGAGCCATTCTTTACATCCAGCGGCAACCTCCTGGACGATGGGTCGTTTTAACGAATTCGAAAGCAGCCCTACAGAGCATGAGCTACACCAACGCCACTCGTCAGCAACATCCGGTGACCCAAGACATTGGTTACATCCACCACATGGACACTGTGACTGGTCACAATGTCATGGTTCAGTGGATTCCCGGACACTGCGGCATATACGGAAACAAAAAAGCGGATCTAGCTGCACGTAGAGGTATATGCTTAAGGAAAATTCGGTGAACATACTTCACTAGATCAGATGCATCAGCAATAGCAAAGAAGAACACCTACCGAGAGAGGGATCAGTTATGGAATCTTTCGCCTCAAGACTTCTTTCTCCGCTCCATAGACCCTGACTTAAACACAAGACTTCCGCATCACCTTAATCGTCACCTTGAGAAACTCTATCATTGACTTCGCCTCAACGCAACATTCACCAATAGCTACATGTGCCGCCTTGGTTTGACCACTGACCCATACTGTGATAACTGTGGTGCTCTAGAAACAATATAGCTTATCTTATTAGATTGCCAGGCATACAGAGAAGAAAGAACTTGTCTCCAAAGTAGAATATGCTCAACTTCCCAAGCACCGCTAGATCTCTGAAATATACTTGGACCTACGTCTTCTCCTTATCAGAAACGCAAAATTTTAAAATTTCTGTTCAAATTCCTCGAGGACATTCACCGAATCGATAAAATATAATTTAACTTGCATCAGCATCATTACGTCGTGCATACCACGATCATGTTATCTTTTTTTTTTCGTCTCCTTTCCTGCCCTCCTCCTCCTAGGGCCTTTCTGTCCTCAATCTCCTCCCCTATACAGAGTAGCATGTAGGTGCCGTTGGGTACGCCGGCAGAATTGTCTGTTTTTCATTAAAGAGCTTTCTCTCTATCTGGGTGAAACACGAATACATAACTATCAAGAAATCAGGGCGCTTAGCAATGCAAGTCCAATCCCCCCCCCCCCCCCCCCCCCCATGAGAAAACGTCGCCCCGATGCTGACAACACAGCATGCAGGCAAAAATACATGCAAAGGCCATTAACAAAACAAATTCGAAATGAAGTTCCACAGTTCAATAGCGCGCACGGTAAGCCTTAAGGCGCACTACCTTGACGACTTCAGGTCGAGCGCCGCGCTGCTGCGGGTTCCTAATGCCGTCGGGGATAACCTTTTAGTCCAGTGCGCCGAGACGACGAAATACCTTGTATGACACCAAGTATTGTCGGACTACCTTTGGGCAGGCCTTTCATTTCAGCGTAGGTGGGGAGGTGTAACCACGACGTTCGACATATTATCGAATGCTGGAGCCGGAAAGGGACCCAGTATGTACAGCCACTATAGTCCTCAATAAAGAAAGCGATAGAATCCCAATAAGGAAGGGCGTACTTCAGGGAGACACGATCTCTCCAATGCTATTCAACGCGTGTTTACAGGAGGTTTTCAGGGGTGCTATGCAGGATGGCCCGAGTTTGGCGAAACTCGGGATCTTTCCGAGCTCTGGCGACACCCCCTTTTGAACGAGCTAATAGTAGGAGAAGGTGAAATACATCCCTCAGCGCGCGCTCCGTTCCATTGGTTCCGATGGAACGCGGCGTCACGTCAAGGGCGGTCGAGAAGGTTGGGTGGTGTCGTCAAACTTCTTTCATTTGTTTGTCGTTCCACTCAGTGCAGAAGTGCACCCACGCAAGCAAAGTGGCAGAAAGCTCTACTAACTATATTTTTTATGGGTGCGCAGGCTGTTTGAATTCATTTTCAAGCGTTTAATGTCTGCACTAAGTATCCTTTAGGATAATCGGCACCGTGTCCTCTGAGATTAGTTCCGACCGAGCGCCTTATAACACGGCGGCTACAGCTAATCGCCGAGGCCATATGTATAATCACCATGGTCTGTCTGTACATTCTAGCGCGTTGCTCGGCCGGCGCGCGCCCTCGTCGTTCTCTTCTTCATCGTCTGCTCGCTCCTAGAGCACGTGCGCCAGGCTGATTAGCTAATTGGCTGGGCGGTATACCTAGCGAAGTCAGGACGTGCTATGACGAAGCTGATTAGGCCAAATCATGCGAAGGCCGAGCTAACTAAGCCACGTCTTACTAAGACCATGCTAATGAAGTCGTGTAAAGCTAAGAACAATGTAATTAAGATCATGCTAACACGACGCTAATAAGGTCATGTAATTAAAACCAAGATAATCAAGACGTTACTCACCGAGATCGTGTTAGTTAGGTTCGTGCTAATTAGGATTATGCTAATTACATCTGTACTATTCAGGATCATGCGAATTAAACATGTGTAATTAATGTCGTCGTAATTAAGACACTATAAATTAATGTTAACTAACACGACGCTTAGGAGCGTGTTAATTAGAATCGTGCTCATTAGAATTTGCTAATTACCTCTGTACTATTCAGGACCTTGCAAAATAAACATGAGTCATTAATGCCGCTGTAATTAAAACATCGACAATTAGTGCTAATTAACACGACGCTAATTAGGAGCATGTACTTAAAACCAAGATAATGAAGACCGTGCTCACTGAAGTTTTGTTAATTATGATCGTGCTAATTAGTATTGTGCTAATTATTTCTGTGCTATTCAGGACCTCGCGAATTGAACGAGGGTAATTATAGTCGTGGTAATTAAAACATTAACAATTAAGAAAGCACTTTACATATCATGTTAGTTAAGAACTTTCTAATCAATAGCACCAATATTGAAACCGAACTGACACGGTCATTACTCCGAAGCAGACCAAGCATACTGAGTACACGAGCCACGTAAAAAGCTGGAAGAAGCTAGGTGATCAGAAGCTCCTCCGATGGCCCCAGCCTTGCACAAATAGTACAAGCTGACCAAATTATTTTATATGCAAAGGAGCTGCTGAGTAACGTCCACCGCTAAAACACTTGACAAGCACACCGGCACTATGACAGCTACGAGTTGAACTGAGGCCTTTTCAGAATCAACGAGCTTGTGCCCGAGTTCGCGCGTCAATCAATTTGATTGACAGACACCCGCGGCGAAGAGTGGGTCCGCCCACCGCGTTTCCTCTTGCCGAGGAACAGTGCTCACGACGCAACGCCAGCGAGCGGCACGATTAATCTATGAGCCTAATCGAACAGACTGCACACACGCACGAAGAACTAAAGCTTATATCATCACGTGGCTACGATGTCTCGCATTCACTTTCACCGCTCTCATGACGTACCACTCACAGCTATGAAGCAAGCGCCCCTGGTGGGATTTTCGGCGAGAACTGTTTACTTGTTTACTATTTACTTGTTCGTGGAGGCATTGTTTCTACCGATTCGCTACTACAGAAAAGTCTTCAGACATTTAATGTAAGTATAGCAGTAACCTGTCCGTTTATTTATCTGTAATATTCCAGAGAAGCGAAACGAGCTGCACCAGAGTGCTGCGCTTGCGCCCTTGTTGCCTTCGAGAATGGAAATTTCCATGCTGCAGGTGGAACGAAAGAATCTTCCGAAAGAGGACAAACGCCCACGAACACGCCCGTGGGAGGCGCGATGATCAGTTGGCAAAAAGATAGCGCGACAATCACGCTGACGTCGCTGCACTGTCAAAATGTTAACTGAGTGGCGGCGCTGACACGTTCGCACGCGGCGTTCCTTTGAAAACCGCCGCAAATGCCGCATATGCGTTTCTGACGCCATTCTCCTTCTTGTAGCCGTTTTTATCAACGCTGCTATTGCGTGCTCCGCACTGTCTTTCTGTCATGACCGCCGTAATGCAAGCTCGGAGGAAACTCGTGTGCCCGAGAAGCTCGGGCCATCCTGCATAGCACCCCAGGGCCCTAGATTGGGAAGAATTAGGAATAAGAGTTAATGGAGAGTACCTCAGTAACCTGCGATTCGCTGATGACATTGCATTGATGAGTAACGCGGGAGACGAATTACAGCTCATGAATACTGAACTGGACACGGAAAGTGGAAGAGTAGGTCTGAAAATTAATATGCATAAAAGTAAAGTAATGTGGAACAATCTTGGCAGAGAACAGCGCTTTGCGATAGGTGGCGAGACACTGCAGTTGTAAAGTTGTGAAGGAGTACGTCAGTTATGTTCGGGGGACGATTTCCCCAGTACGGATCAACGGTGACTAATCGCAGACGGCGCGTGACGGAAAAGGGGCGCTCGGAAGGGCCATTAGGCCGTTCGCCTCTACCCGCGCCTTTGTAGCCGAACCCCGCGACCTTTTGTCACCCGTACGGCGGAAGCGAGCTCACGGAGACTGACAGCGTAAACAATGTGTCGCCGTCGCGACGGTCCTCACTGAAGGAGCACCGACGTGGTTTTGCAGTAATTGCAACAGGCGGCGGCATCTTGTCGCAGACAAGGCTCGAGACGGCAATGTAAACTGGGCACGTTGGTGTGGTTCATTTCAGTGTACGTTGACTGTGTATGTGATGGCGTTTTAGTTGGCTTGCCGCATAGTGAGGGCAGCAAAGCGTGGGAACGTGGAGGCGGAGACACGTCTCTGAGAGAAACAAAGTTATCTGCTTCATTGGTGGAGTATCAAAAAAGGGTTGGTCCCGTAAGGCGGTCTCAGACGAGACAGGGTGGATTTAAAGGAAGAAATAGGAGAGGAGAAGGGGGAGCTTGGTGCTCGACGGAGAGATTGCGGAGGGGACAGAGGTCGTGCTTGGCGCCGACTCTGATCCAGGGACGAAGGACTTAGAGTTATTCTCTTAAGGGCTTGAACGCTTGGTGCGGGCCCAGCCCAGTTGGTGTCGCGAGAGCTGTTCAGTGGCCGCCCCGGCCTTTGTTTTGTCTAAAGTGTGTAAATAAACTCAAGTTTACCAGGATCTGAACAACCGAGCCTGTCCAGTCCTTCAACGTGTCGCCACGATCATCCGAACCATCGGGATCACCTCCATCGACCCAAATATAACTGGCGCAGTCGACAGGATGACGTGGCGGCTTCCTGGAGGACAATGAGACATCCTGCAGTCCTGTGTATACACACATAAACCAAAGGAAAGAAAGGCGGGGCGAAGAAGCAAAAAAAAAGGGTACCTCGGAACGGTGCATGCAAGTATGCAGTTCGAGAAGGCTGAACGTGAGACAACACCAAGTGCGGCAATCAACTGAGCTGCAATCAAGATCGGCAGCGTCCTCTTTCCGGACATTGGCACCTCACCCGGAGCGGCCGGCGACTGCTGGAGGGACGAGGACCGCGAGAGGCATTGCACGACCGGCCGTCGTCCCAACCAAAAAGGCAGAGACTGGACGGTGCGAACACATCGAAGTACATCGGAAATCGGCTCCCATGATCTGCTGACTGAGGCCTCGACGAGGAGCCAGCGTGGCGACGCAGCTACCGACAGAAATCACAGGTGGGTCCCTGTTCTGTTTTCTCCGGGAGCACCATGGCGACTAGGGTGACCAGAAGTCAGAGGGCAGATGGGACTAGTGAGGACCACGAGCTAGATCGTGATGAGGCATCGGTAAATACTGATAGCGCAGATATGCGTGCTGTAGAAAGCGCCGATCCAACCGTACAAGTTCGTGTAAAGGAGCTGGAAATAGAAGCGCTAAAGCTCCAAATCGAGCTGCAGAAATTGAAGCTTCAATCGCACACGAGCAATGAAGTGGGGCGGAGTGACAGGTGCAGTTTGGCGTGGTATGCGGATCAGTTGCGAGCAGTTCTTCCGCCAATGCCGGTTTCCGATGAGCTGGTGCCGGCGTGGTTCCGGAGCGCTGAAAATATGCTGAGAAGCTGCAAGATCCCTAACGAGGTACAAGGCGCTATCATTGTGCCGTTCTTGAACGAAAATAGCCGCACATTGGTGGCAAATCGGGCTGATGACCGAGTACTTTCGTACCCGGAGGTTCGCGACCTAATCCTGCATGAATTAAAGCTCACCCCTGAGGAGTACAAGCGCCGCCTCTATGCCTGCCGGAAGGGAGATGAGACGTGGGGACAGTTCGTCACTAGGCTCGAGATTTTGCTCGATTATTATCTCCGCAGTAGAGAGGTCAGTAATGTTCAGGAGCTGCGGGCATTGCTAATTTCAGACCGGGTCAAGCAGCTGATGCGCGAAGACATGCGCACATATGTGCTACAGCACGAGACGGCGGAATGGCTTAGACCTCATGACCTCGCGAAACTGGCGCAGAAATATGACGAGAGCACGAGTAATAGAAAGTCAGGTAAAACAGCCACTGGTAGTTCGAAGAATGGTGAAGTGTTCAATCGCCGCACGACAGAGAGGTCATTGCAGGGAAATGAGAGAACGGGTGTCCGATGCTATGCATGCGGCGAGAACGGGCACTATCAGTGGCAATGCTTGCAAACGACACCTCCACCCGAGGAACAGGGACAAGACCGTTTCCCTCCGGAGAGACTCGCCGCGAGGGTAGCATGTGAACCGGCGATGGAGAGCTTAATCCCCGAAAGGTGCTATGCCGGTGTGTCAAGATTAACATGGATCGAGTTGATAAGTGCGGGGCGCAAGCTCAACGCGTGCTTAGATTCAGGATCAGAGATAACAGTGATCAGGAAAGCGTTAGTTCCGGAAGGGGCAAAACTACAGGGAGTAGGCAAAGTGCGCTTGAGAGAGGCATTCGGGCGGGCTGTCCCTGCTGAGTTGATGTACGTCCCTTTGGCACTGCACATTCCAGGGGGAGGTATTACTCCGGAGCTGATGGAACTGTGCGCGGTTACTGAGAAACTCGCGGAAGGAGTAGACGCTCTCTTAACGCCAGACACGCTAAAGAAGCTTGAACAGCTTCAAAGAAACTCACGGGAACTGGCGATTCATATTGTGAGGGCGGAGCGGAATTCCGCTGAGGAAGTTCATCACGAGGATGAAAAGAGTGCTCAGGAGACGCCGGAGCACCGGCAAGATTCAATGGGGTCACGAACAGGACGGGTAACTGCGAATGAGGCGGGTAATGAGATCTTCGTAAAAGAGCAACGGGAGGACAGCTCCCTGCGATTGCCATGGGTGCAGGCGCGTGAGGGTACACATGGAATGTTCACAGAGGGTGAGTTATTGTTCCACCGGGAACTCTTGAACGGGAGGCAGTGTTACCAACTTGTCTTACCTGAAACACGTCGCAATGAAGTGCTGGTGCTCGCTCATGATGTACCTTCTGGTGGGCATTTTTCAGGAAGGAAAGCGAAAGAACGCGTTCGTAGTGCATTCTCTTGGCCAACAATGGCGGCGGACATTAAAAAGCCTTGTGAACCTTGCCTTACCTGCCAGAAATTCGCGAATAGAAAGGTGGCCGATCGAGTGCCAATCACTTAATAAGTGTGCCGATGCCTTGTCGCGCTTTGTCAGTTTTTTCTTGTTTTTCTTTTTTTTTTTTTAAGATTAGCCAGACAGCGAGAGCATTGTGCCTATATGTCGACTAATTGCCATGGCGCTTCGAGGAATGTACAGTACAGGGTCCAACCTGCGAGTGACGTTCCAAACTGTGCGCGGGTGTGCCTGCTTGAGTGCATTTCGGTGTGTGTGTCGTGTGTAGTAACCCCCCTCGTGCTATTATGCGTGACTTCATGCGTTTGACTGACCACAGACAATAGGGAAGGGGCCATCCGGCATGACGCTCGGTAGTGATGTTGGGGAATCTTCTATAACGTATTTCGTGTTTAGTGTTTGTCTTTGTGCGATGTTATTTGCTTACTTGCCTAAGTGAGATGAAGCGTTGTCGGTGCCTTCCAATGTGAATACCCCCCCCCCCCCCGCATGGAATTTTGAAGTTGAATGTACAACAAGCGTACATACAACATTCTTGGGTTGGAAGGAGTTATGTTCGGGGGACGATTTCCCCAGTACGGATCAACGGTGACTAATCGCAGACGGCGCGTGACGGAAAAGGGGCGCTCGGAAGGGCCATTAGGCCGTTCGCCTCTACCCGCGCCTTTGTAGCCGAACCCCGCGACCTTTTGTCACCCGTACGGCGGAAGCGAGCTCATGGAGACTGACAGCGTAAACAATGTGTCGCCGTCGCGACGGTCCTCACTGAAGGAGCACCGACGTGGTTTTGCAGTAATTGCAACAGGCGGCGGCATCTTGTCGCAGACAAGGCTCGAGACGGCAATGTAAACTGGGCACGTTGGTGTGGTTCATTTCAGTGTACGTTGACTGTGTATGTGATGGCGTTTTAGTTGGCTTGCCGCATAGTGAGGGCAGCAAAGCGTGGGAACGTGGAGGCGGAGACACGTCTCTGAGAGAAACAAAGTTATCTGCTTCATTGGTGGAGTATCAAAAAAGGGTTGGTCCCGTAAGGCGGTCTCAGACGAGACAGGGTGGATTTAAAGGAAGAAATAGGAGAGGAGAAGGGGGAGCTTGGTGCTCGACGGAGAGATTGCGGAGGGGACAGAGGTCGTGCTTGGCGCCGACTCTGATCCAGGGACGAAGGACTTAGAGTTATTCTCTTAAGGGCTTGAACGCTTGGTGCGGGCCCAGCCCAGTTGGTGTCGCGAGAGCTGTTCAGTGGCCGCCCCGGCCTTTGTTTTGTCTAAAGTGTGTAAATAAACTCAAGTTTACCAGGATCTGAACAACCGAGCCTGTCCACTCCTTCAACGTGTCGCCACGATCATCCGAACCATCGGGATCACCTCCATCGACCCAAATATAACTACGTCTATTTAGGACAGTAACCGCGGAGCCGAACTATGAGAGTGAAATAACTAGAAGAATAAGGATGGGATGGTACTGGTTCGGCAAGCATTTTCAAATCATGAATGGTAGTCTACCACTATCCCTCAAGAGGAAGGTATATAACAGCTGCACCTTACCGGTACTTACCTACGGAGCAGAAACCGCGAGGCTTACAAAGAGGGTTCAACCTAAATTGAGGACGACGCAGCGAGCGATGGAAAGGAAAATGATAGGTGTAACCTTAAGAGACAGAAAGAGAGCAGAGTGGGTCAGGGAACAAACGGGGGTTAAGGATATCATAGTTGAAATCAAGAAGAAGAAATGGATATGGGCCGGGCACGTAGTACGTCGGTAGGATAACCGGTGGTCATTAAGGGTAACTGACTGGATTCCAAGAGATGGCAAACGCGTGTGTAGGAGACAGCAAATTAGGTGGGTAGATGAGATTAAGAAGTTGGTAGGTATAACGTGCCAGCAGAAAGCACGGGACCGGGTTCATTGGCGGAAAGCGGGAGAGGCCTTTGCTCTGCACTGGGCGTTGACAGGCTGATGATGATGAAGTACACCCCGACCTGCTGGAACAGTCGGTAAAGCGGTTGGATCGGTTGCAAGAATCTCGCTGGCCTTGTCGTCGGTGTCTTGTGCGGTTGACAGTCACGACATAAATAAAACGGAAAGGCGAACTATTTGGTTTGGCTGCGTAATGATAATATTGCGCACGCAACACGAAGACACAGGCGAAAAGTCTGTGTCTGTGAAAAGAAAAAAAAAACGCGCTGGTCCTTGTGAACTTTTCGTCTGTGTCTTCGTGTTGCGTGCGCAATATTATCATTATTAAGTTGCGACATGTTCTGACGTATTCGGCGACGTCCGTGTTAAGGTGCGGCCAATAATACGACTCCTGAAGCCTGGCGAGTGTACGCGAGAAACTGAGGTGACCAGCAGTCGCGTAGTCATACAGGGCTTGCAGAACCTCTGGACGCAATGCCAAGGGCATAATGAGAAGGTAGCTGGTGCGAAGTGCCGATGAGTTTCTCACGAGCACGCTGTCTTATAAGCAAAACGATGGTAATCCACGCCTGACTACTCTTTGGAAAACCTGCTTCTTGCCTTCCAAGTACTCCATCAGGCGCTGTAGTTTTGGATCGATCCGCTGTTACGGCGAAGTCGTCGGCGCGTAATGTTCCCAGGAACGTGTCCTCATCCTGCTCGTCTTGAGGCGGCAGGTCGAAAGTGGTGTGGGACAAACAGTCGGCATCTGAGTGCTTCCGTCCGGGCTTGTACACCACGGTGATGTCGAAATTCTGGAGTCTGAGACTCCACTGTGCGAGGCGACCTGAAATGTTCTTTAGATCTGCTGGCCAACATAAGGTGGGATGGTCGTTCACCACTTCCGACGAACTCCCGACTGGCTGATGACGTGTCCAAGGAAGAGTAGCCTTTCGTACGCGAAGTAGCACTCTTCCGGTTTAAGAGTATGTGTAGGGGCGGAACTTTAACGCAGCCCAGATAATGGCAAGGCATTCTTCTTCGCTCGTGGAATAGTTGGCCTTGACTTTCGATAGCGACCAGGTAGCGTAAGCAATGACCCTTTCAAGGCCGTCTCTCCTCTGTACTAGCATAGCGCCTTGTCCTACACAACATTAGTTGGTGGGAGTTTTGGTATTTCCTTCGTCGTCCAGATACGAAGGAACAGGCGGCGACGGCACGCATGTAGTTCCTCAAATGCTTCATTCTGTCATTTGCCACTTGAAATCGACGTCACATTTCGTCAGGACTGCCAAAGTCCGGCGATGCGAGATAAGTTCCTATGTATGTACGCGTGACAGGGGTGTGACTATAGTAACGCGCACGCCATTTGTTGCACTAACTGCTGCTGTCTTCCTTTTTAGTGGAAGTTGTGTGTAGTGGGATTTACCCAATTCCTGCGGCACATAAGCGTTTATGGTGATAATAGTTTTCTGATAGACCGCACAGATTCCTGTGGCACATACCCGTCTGTTGGTGTAACTGTTGCCTTCATTTTTAGTTGAGAAGTGGTGAGTAGTAGGATTTACCCAATGTCTGTGGCGCGTACCCGTTTATGATGCTCACAAACGTTACCCGGGTCCCGGACATGAAAGGCTCGACCAAGAACTGCTTCGCTATTTAAAAAGGCGCACACAGTGTCTTATAATTGCCTTGGCGGAAAAATCAGCGATGCAACAGTGCCCGATAATTTCTTAGATGGAGCTAATTACAGGCAAGCCTTTTGGTGTCGCTACCGGAAGCCAGTTTTTTTTAATTAACGTAAAGCACGGAGCGCATTGGAGGGACCGTGTTCAGAAGGGCGTGTTCTTTCGCTACTTGCTGTCGGAAAAACTGTTTTTCAGGCATAAAGAATACTTGCTGAGAGAAGCGTGAATACGAAAAATATGCGCAAAGTGATACACTTTCTAAATTGCAAAGAATAAAAAGTCATTTCTTTTCAGCATTTCGCCCTACCCTGTGCCCTTAACAGAACTATCCCAAACAATAACCAAGCTTCCCAAAGACTGCGGCGCGGCCTGTGCTGGCAAATTGCTAGAGGCCCACGTTCTTAGGTTTAGGCAGCCGCTTAAAGGGACCGACAACTGCCCAGAATATGAAATTAGTTAACTCCACTGATGTAAAGATTGTCCGTTGCACTGACTCGAACCAGCCCTGTTTTGTTCGTGAGAGATGGATTTATATTTTTAATTCTTAAGTGAAAGTCGCGAAAAATGACCTGTGGCGCCTCTCGCGGTAATAACATGAATGATCCGATGGAGACGGCCACGTGACCGTTGATTGCTGTACGCGGTCGACGATTTTTTTGTTAGTATTGAAATATTTTTCGTTTATTTATATTACAAGGTATTACTCCATAATAATGTAGATATTGGCCTGCGTTAGTAGTATGCATTAAAGTGGCGCTGCCTTCGCGGGACGTAATGATCCCATGCTCGTCAGCGCGTCTTGAGCAACTTTTCAGCGTGCTCATGCAACCGTGCGCGCAGTTTCCAAGTCGCCAAGATTTTGGAGCGACATAGTTTTGCTACCTACACCTCGTCTCAGAAATGACGCGCGCTGCTACTCGGTGCGGCCGTGCATATGCACAGTTACGTTTTCGATTACTTGGCTTGGCTCGTGTATCGAGAGAGTAACGATGCCGGGACAAGCCATCCATGACACAGGCGCAGGCAACCTTGGGCGCAGGCGCACACAACTCTGTACAAATACCGGGAAGGTGTATAAAGCCACACATCTCATTGTAACAGCTTGCTATTTTCAAAAATGGTTGGAAAGCTCAAAATAAAGGTGGTTAAGCATAGTTACAGTAACTCCTGCGAAAGGAGAACAACGACAGCGTTCACAAGGGCTAGCGGCAGCGCTATCAATTCTCAGCGTTGCTGGAGCAAGCCTCCATGCGTGTTTGGAGCCTTTCAGACCGAAAAATACTGCTTATAAAATAACTACGTGCTTTTCGGATAAACCACTGCAGCTACAAACGCTACGAAGGGTGAGCTTCCTGTCGCGCCGTTAAAAAGTGGGTCGGGAAAAATCAGTTGTCGGTCCCTTTAAAGAATCCTAGGTCGTCGAAATTTCCGGAGCCCTCCACTACGGCGTGCCTCATAATCATATTGTGGTTTTGGCTCGTAAAACCCCAATTACTATTTTGGAGCACATATTCTTATTTGCGCTTGTTTGTGCTACCTTTAGAGATGCTGAATAATTCGTACACTCGTTCTTTGTTTCAGCAATGTTTGTCTCCAGGGAACTGGGTCGCGCCGTCAACTACTTCTTCAAGAACTGCACTCACATTCTTTTAAAAATGCATCCTTATCCTAGCGGCCCTCTCACCACTAAGGTAGGGAACGTCTTTTTGCATACTTGTTATGGTAGTTGACGAAAAGATGGTCATTCACTAGGAAATGGAAGCGTTGATGACAAATGGTGTAGCGCACGATTCGCGCCAAATTTCTGTGCCAAACGACGAAAAAAATGGGGAAGTTTGGACTAAGTCACGCAAAGCTTGGCACAGACATGCACGGGCTCGTCGCCGCACGTACTCCCCGTCAACCGACATGTCTAGCTTCGAGATGCGCGGCTTCCAACTCGGGAGCACGCACTCTCGTAGGACGCCCCATGACTGTCTCGGCAGGATCGGGCACAGCGAGGCTATGCACTGTGGAACGGAGGTTGCGCGCGATGTCTTCGTCGGTGGGTGTGGCTTAGCTGTCTCCGATCCTGGAGACAGTGCAAAACGATATTAAGTGCAAACATTTTTCGCAGGGGAGAGGCGGAAGATCGACGCATCCACTGAGAAGAAAAAGAAGTATTTCGCCTTCGACTCGTCTTAGGCGAATGCATACGTTACCTTCTTAGTTTTTCTGCATTGGCTGCTGGAATTGATCGACTTCGATAGAGAAGTCAGAAGAGCCAAGCTAGGACATGCAGAAGCCTTTGAAAATCGCTGAACTTCGTAATGTAGATGAGCGTTTCTGCCTGGTGTTGTGCCTGAAGATGGAGAACACTTGACGGGTCTTGCGCTGGCTCAAATACCTCGCCATGTTCAGGAATTGCTTCTGATTGGTTGGGCCATGCAGATCTCGGCTGATCTGACCATTTGGGACCCTATCATCAGTTGCTACACCCCCGCAAACCTCAAGCAGACATCTGCCTAGGCAACCAGTCAGGCGAATTTTGATCGTCTGGACAGAAACACCATACCGCCAGGCCAGTGGCATCTATGATCTCTGTTACTCTATTTCTTACATAATGGTATTACTTAGGGTTAGATTGTTCGCAGTTGATTATATACATTATCATGAAATTAACAATTCTGAGGACCGCACAACTTTAACAGAAACATTGGACTCAGTTTCTAAAGGATGCATTCAGTGGCAAATGACCCTTAAAGGGGTCATGAAGCGCCCCTTGGGATTGTTGAAAAAAACACATCCTGTGGAAAGCTGACACAGCTATGAACTGCTCAGCCAAATATTGCAGTCCTGCGCGCCGCGTAATGTCTACAAGCAAAGCGCGAAGTTGCTGTTTTCTCAGGCTGTTACTGTTTTCTCTTTGTTGCTGTTTTCTCTCAGTTGCTGTTTTCTCTGTTCAAACAGAAGCGAGTTCTCACTCTCGTCGGTGGGCGGGCGCCTGTCAGTTGACGTCACGTATCTGTTTCTCCGCGTCGCAAGAGACATAGCATCCTTGTTGGCCAATAGCCGACACAGTAAAATTGAGGACGCAGAACCTTATTGCCCTAACCTCACTACACTTTAAGGAAGTATGGTCTAGAGGCAGGTATTATTAAGGAAGATTGCAGCCCTTAAAACGACCAATTAGGCTATATTGCGTTTGCAGTCTACCTAAGGCTATAATAGCAAGCCCGAATTGCCACCTTCATCCAGATACAACCTCTGCTTCCCACAGTCAGTGACAGCCGCCCGCTCCTGAGTTGTAGACCTAAGTGGCGTGCCAGTATAAGAGTCGAAACCCATTTCCCGTGTCGTACGTTCAATCCGCGCTCGGAGCGCACGATCCATCTGCGTGCTGTTACGCCTGCTGGAGACGTACGCGCACAATCTAAAACAAGCCGCACACAGAGGGCGTAAGCACGCGCGCTTCCGAGCCAGTGGGCTTGCGACTAAGAAAAACACAGCGAATTAGACGACAGTATTAATGCAAATAGATCGCGTCAGCGGATAGACCCCAGACGCGATACACCGCGCCAGACCGCGCAGCGAGAAGCAGCCGACCGGAACAATTAGTTGCCAGCAGCAGCCGTCAACACGCGGAAAAGAAACCACAGAACAGTGAAGTGAGGTGACGTAATGCACCGGGCCGGGCACCTCGAACGGCGCTGCCCTCTCCTCCAGAATGAATCGAGTTGAGAGGGAATGCGTCAGGTAAACGTAGCAATCACTATATCTCCGGTCCAACTTTAGGTTTTCGAAAAATTTTTCGGCTATATATTCCTGGGAAAGGTCAGGCTCATTATAAGGTGTTTTTCACGCCAAGCGCGAGCGGTGGTTCATGACCCCTTTAACGTTAATAATGTGAGCACAATATTCACAGCATTCGTCCTTCATCTTCTTCACCTGTATATAATCATGATCACTGTGAGCGTCTTCCTCATTCGTAGAATTGGTCAGGCGGCCCTGCTGAATAAAAGGCGTGGAGTCCTCGACATTGCTGCCGTCTTTCAGAGTGGTGGAGGCTGCTTTTGATCCTCAAGTCCCCTACGACGTCGAGTTCCCTGGAACTTCGTTCCGGTCGCCGTTTGCTCAGCGTACCCGCTGTCATGGCCCAAGACACGCTGCCTGGACCATCCACCAACCCCGTCCAACCAACCGCCCCCGCATCGACCGTCACCGCCCGGCAGCGGGACCCACCTATCTTCTCCGGTCTCCCACGCGACGATGTCGAAGTATGGCTCAAAGTATATGACATGACCAGCGTGTACAACCAATGGGACGCACCTCAAAAACTTCGTCACGTCGCCTTCTATCTGTCCGACGTAGCAAAAACGCGGTTCTTTAACCACGGGGGCAGCTTCGCTGACTGGCCTACCTTCGCTCAACAAATTCGGAGGATTTGCGGGACCCCAAACATCCATTACGAAGTCTCAAAAAGGAAGCTCGACGGCCGCGTACAACATCCAGGAGAGACGTACACCTCGTACATCGAGGACGTCCTTGCCCTTTGCCGTCGCGTGGACTCGGCTATGACAGAGGCTGATCGGGTTCGACACGTCCTCAAAGGGATAGGCCACGTCGCGTTCAACGCTCTGGCCGTCAAAAACCACAGCACCGTCGAGGATGTCATCACGACTTGCCAACATCTCGATGAACTACAAGCTGTCCGATGGCAACCCGACGCCTGTGACATTCGGCCTTCCTCGGATGCGGATTTGCGTACGTTGATTCGCGCTCTGATTCGCGAGGAGCTTCAAACGCAAGGACTGTCACGTCCGTCAGCACCACAGCCTTGCTCTTTGCTACTGGTCTACGCGACATCATCGAAGAGGAGCTGTCCTCCATGTTTGCGCTCTCACGTCTGACATTCAGACGCCACCAACTCCGCCCCCGACATATGCGCAAATCGCTGTCATGCAACCTCCCTTGGCTCGGAGCGTGCATCCTGTTCCTGCTCAGACCAACTTAGCAGCATTTGCGCCACGTCCACCTGTCCCACCTACTCCTGCCTTCTACGCCCCCTGGCGCTCGTCTCGCCCGATATGTTATTATTGTGGCATTCGAGGCCATATTTCCCGATATTGTCGCAAACGCCAGCAGGACGAACGCCGCGGCTACGACGTATACGAAAGAGATTCGACGTCCCCTCTTAACCAGTACCAGCGCCGCCCTTCAACACGTTCCCTCTCCCCGTCTTCTCCAGCCGATGCACCTCGAAACTACCGCTCAGGACGTCACCGGTCCCCGTCCCCTCTGCGACGCTCAACATCACCTCTACAACCGGTCGTCCCTATCTCTGAATGCCGCTCGGAAAACTACCTGGTGCAGTTTTTGGAGGGAAAGCTGCATCGCTCGGACAAACACCAACACCTCCAGAGGACCCGGCCAATGTGTTATTAGTGTATGCTGAAGGGTGCCTATTCAAGCACTGGTGGACACGGGGGCCGCTATTTCTGTAATTCATGCTGATTTGTGTCGTCGCCTCCGTAAGGTTACTACACCTTATAATGGCACTCCCTTACGTAGCGCAAATGACTTTACGATACGGCCATCAGCACAGTGCACCGTTCGAGGTTTCCTTGAAGGGATCAGGCACCATATTCAGTTCGCCGTGTTGACCTCCTGCGCTTATATGCTTATTTTGGGATGGGACTTTCTTTCTGATGCTGCCTCTTCCATCTCGTGTCGACAACGCCTCGTACATATGCAAGAGACTGATGCTACCGACGCGGAATATTGGTCACGCCATCGCCTACGAACTGTCAAAGATTCCGTGGTGCCACCTGGGCACGAGCATGTTGTTACGGTTGCTTCAGACTTCATTGACCACGGTGATGTTCTAGTCGCTCCATCAGCCCGTTATATATCCAAAGGAATTGCACTAGCATCGAGTCTTGTTCGCTTCACCAATGGCACCGCCTTCCTCGCTGTACTCAATGTCACAAATGAGCCGATTCTGCTTCCTGAAGGCGCTGTTGTAGTTTGCGGCGTGGACACACAACCTGTCTCTGTAGTGGCTGCGAATACTAGTGGGGCGGAACCACGCTCACCTATGGATGCTACTCTTGCTACGACTCTCGCCAATTCAATAAGCACAGATTTGACTCCGCCGCAAGCAGACGAACTACTGGCGTTGTTGTCGAAGCATAAATCTTCCTTCGACGTACATTCCCCTATTCTAGGGCAGACATCGGCGGCAGCCCATCGTATACACACCGATGGAACTTCAATTGTCCGCCGCCGATCATACCGTGTCTCTTCTAACGAACGCGAGATCATCGACAACCACGTGGCCGATATGCTCAAGCAAAATATCATCCGCCCCTCCGCAAGCCCTTGTTCATCAGCTATCGTTCTCGTGCGCAAGAAAGACGGCTCGGTTCGATTCTGCGTTGACTACCATGCCTTGAACAAAATAACCAGAAAAGATGTATATCCCCTGCCTCGCATTCGTGATGCTTTAGATTCCTTGCAAGGAGCGGAATATTTTTCCACGCTTGACCTACGCTCGGGTTACTGGCAAATTCCCATGCACAAGAACGACAAGGAAAAAAACTGCCTTTGCCACACCCAACGGACTTTACGAATTCAACGTCATGCCTTTCGGCCTCTGCAATGCGCCAGCAACTTTTGAACGAATGATGGACACTGTACTGCGGGGCGTTAAGTGGAAGACGTGCTTATGTTACCTCGACGACATAGTCATATTTTCTTCAACCTTCGAACAACACCTGCAGCGCCTAGACGAAGTTCTGGCGTGCCTCGCAGCTGCTGGTCTCCAGCTGAATACCAAAAAGCACAGCATATCCACGGAGTGAATGATGATGAGTGGGCGAAGCTGCGGAGGTTCATCGGTGAACCGTGAATCTTCCGTGAATTCTGCCCAGTACATCATCACCGACGTGAGATCGGGCGCGTTTATACTAAAGGTTCGATGAGTTATGACGACTTGCAGCTCAATTTAATTTTACATGTACGCTGTGAATTTTCATTGTTTAGAAAACCATTGCTTTAGAAAACATCTGGCGTCTTTCGTTAAGCAGCTGGCGTCTTTTCGTTTTGCTTTAGAAACATCTGGCGTTCTTTCGTTTTGCTTTTACAAAACATCTGGCGTCTTTCGTTGGTTTATTTCATCAATCAACGGCGTTTTGAACAAAATTTTTATTGTTTAATCACGCACAGGAGAAATCTCACCAGGCACTACCTTGGAGGTAAAGAATGGCTGCTAATGGGAATGAGAGACAGAAGAAGTCGGCTTTTAGCTACCGCTGCGAATTTTTTATTGTTCAACAACGCACAGGAAAAATCTCCCACCGGCACCACCTTGGAGGTCAAAGCGTAGGACTGGTTACGCACTACGACTACGACTACTACGACTACTACGAGGGACGAACGGGTGCCGCCTTAAGGAGCTTCGCCCCTAAAAGTGCCGCTTTGCAAGCAACAGTATTAAGGTATTGGGACACCTTGTCAGCAAAGAGGGCATTCGGCCTGATCCCGACAAGACTGCCGCTGTTCTTCGCTTCCCGACGCCTCATCGCTCCAAAGAGCTCGGCAGCTTTCTTGGCCTCGCCTCTTACTTCCGCGCTTTATACGCGACTTCGCCACCATTGCCGCACCGCTTCACCAACTCCTTTCTTCGGGAACGTCATACGTATGGTCGGACGAGTGCCAAATGGCTTTTGACACCTTGAAAGGTGCCCTCACGTCAGAGCCAGTGCTTTGTCATTTCGATGACACCGCACCCACTCTCCTCCATACTGACGCCAGCGGTCATGGACTCGGCGCTGTTCTATTGCAACGACATGAGCGTTCTGGCGAACGCGTGATCGCATACGCAAGTCGTACCCTCACATCATCCGAGAAAAACTACACCATCACTGAGCAGGAGTGTGTCGCCGTTGTCTGGGCCATTCAGAAATTTCGACCTTATCTCCACGGCCGCCCCTTTACCGTCGTGACTGACGACCATGCTTTGTGCTGGTTGTCGACGTTGAAGAATTTGTCTGGACGTCTCGGTCGCTGGATACTTCGTCTTCAAGAATACGACTTCGACGTTACGTACAAATCTGGCAAGAAACACAATGATGCAGATGCCCTTAGCCGTTGCCCATTACCTCCATCGTCAAACATACCAGGCCTGTCGTCACCAGTGAGCGACCCAGTCAACGCGTCTTCGTCAGCCCATTCGTTCGCCGCTCTGAACGTGCTTCCTTGTTTCCGCAACGAGACGTTCGCGTCTCGTCAACGCAGCGACGCTTACTACCACTCCATTATGCAACGCCCTCACGGCTCGTCTCGTCCTCCCAACGCCCGCGCCCGTCGCCATTTGCAGAACTTCAAGATGGAAAACTCAATCCTCTACCGCTTTGTATTCCACCCTGAAGGACAGCGTTGGGCTCCTCGTTCACTCAGAGCACAGATATTAGAAGCATTTCACGACGACCCCAAGGCTGGCCATCTCGGCTTTCACAAAATATATGAACGAATCCGCAGTCGTTTCGCCTGGCCTGGACTCTCCACCTGCGTAGCACGATATGTTGCTTCATGCTCGCTCTGTTAGCGCCGCAAACGACCCACTTCATCTCCGGCCGGACTCCTACAACCTCTTCCATGTCCTGACGCTCCATTTGAAGTCATTGGCATCGACCTCTACGGACCACTGCCAATATCAGCCACCGGCAAGCGATGGATTGTCACTGCAGTCGACCACTTGACAAGGTACGCCGAAACAGCTGTCCTCCCTTCAGGATCAGCGGAAGACATCGCCACTTTCTTCATGGAAGCTATCTTTTTGCGACATGGCGCGCCGCGCGTCCTTTTGAATGACCGCGGCAATGCATTTCTCTCGAAACTACTCGAAGACGTTCTCGACGCATGTAACACCATAAGACGACTTCCAGCTACCGCCCCCAGACTAATGGCCTCACAGAGCGCTTTCATCGAACTCTGTCGGATATGATCTCAATGTATATGAATGCCGACCACACCAACTGGGATACCATCCTGCCATTCGTGACCTTTGCGTACAATACCGCTACGCAGCGCACCACGGGCTATTCACCCTTCTTTCTTGTCTATGGCCGTCAACCGACATCTCCCCTCGACGTCTCCTTTTTTGATGTCCCTGTGATGTTGCGTTTTGGTTCAGGATTCGCTCCAGAAAGAATGACGCAGCACGCAGGTGAACAAGCACACGTAAGACATTTTTACACACACGAAAGGGCTCAACGAAGATAGAAAACAGTTACATATGCGACGTGATGGCTGCTACGCGAAATAGTCAAGCAGTAGCGTACAGTTTGCCGTCGGAGCCGATGAGGTTGCCGCGTTGATGGCGTCTTGCGTAGACCTCTGTCGATGCCGTAGCTCGGTGCTTGGTCTGCGCGCGTGAAGTCACGGAGGTCTACTCCGCGGCCGTTGATGCCAGGACTCTGCGCCCGAGGGACCCGCTCCACGGTTGACGGCCTCGGCTCGTGGGCCGAACCCTGAGTGTGCCCGTCTGCACACGGCGTCGAGGCTTGGCCCGGCCTCGTACACGGTCCCTGGCTCGATCTTCCCGTAGCGGGAACGCTCCGTTACGTCGAGGCACCAGGAGGTAGGGCTGTGGTTTCTCCCATGGACCGGACGCCCAGCGAAGGAGATTCCAGCCTTGGAATTCGACTCTCGCGCACAGCCCACGCACTGGTCACGCTGCCTCGAGGCACGCCGCGCACACGATCGTCATCCTCTTCGCCACCGCACGGCACATACGCAATTCGCCCCCGCACGGCGCACACATCCAAACGTCCACACAAGTCGCCACACAAGTCGCCACCGCACGGCGCACTGTTTTGTTCTTGCCTATCTTACCGCGCGCACCATATATTATTACAGTCCCCGTGGACTCGTCGGCGTCATTGAGTGCGCACTTAATCTCTCGCTTGGCCACTTGTCGCCACCACGCCCGCCTCAATACCGAGGCAAGTCAACAGGAGCGTAAGACTCGCTACGATGACGTTCACCGCGTCGTTCAGTTCAATACCGGAGACGAAGTATTGCTGTGGACCCCAACGCGAGTTCCTGGCCTATGTGATAAGTTTCAGTCACGTTTTATTGGCCCCTACGCTGTTGTCGAGCAAAGTTCTCCCGTGAACTATCGGGTAACTCCCGTTATCATGCCTTGCGATGGTCGTTGCCGTGGCACGGAGGTTGTTCACGTGTCACGCTTAAAACCATTCCTACGACATACGGCATTGCCATAAACAGCGGCCAGGTTGGCCGCTTCCGCGCGAGGGAGAAATTAGTGTGAGCACAATATTCACAGCATTCGTCCTTCATCTTCTTCACCTGTATATCATCATGATCACTGTGAGCGTCTTCCTCGTTCGCAGAATTGGTCAGGCGGCCCTGCTGAATAAAAGGCGCCGAGTCCTCGACATTGCTGCCGTCTTTCAATAATTATAAATCAGCTGCCCTAACAATCGCCAGAAAAAGACACTTCTCACTTACCATATACTGCAATCAACACCCAGCTAGCTCGGGTTCGAGAAATACCTTGGTTTGCTTCTTCATACGATCTTCGATAGGACAGTCACATTAAAGAAGATTACTTACACAGCCTTCAAAAATCTATTTTAGCACAAAAGTGTTTTATGCTGGGGTCCACCAAGTACTTCCGTTACGGGTATGACGTTGATAAAATGGGCGCCAACGGGCGAGAAAGAACAAAAAAACCAACGAAAAAATGACACACATCTCCCCGTAAAGCGAATACTGAGTAGCATGCGAAGCAGCTCATGGGTCGACATACAGTTCCGTAAAGAGTTGCCGTTAAAGTCATCCGTGCCGGGTTGCAGCAGTTGCTTCAAGCATTTCGCTGCCTTCGCCGCCGACTGGCGTTGCCGCGCAGCTTCGTGATCCGCAGCTCAGCATTTACGCTTCTCTTCGGCTTCGCGTTGCCGCGCCGCTTCGATGTTTGCTTGCCGGTGTTGACGTTGCGCTTCGGCTGGGTGAGCCCTCTTCACTTCCGTGGATTCTTGCAGGCGGTGTTTACGGCACACTTCCGCATCTCTCGCTCGAAGTTCGGGGTCGCCTTGCAGCCGCTGCCGTTTCGCGGCAGCGGCTCGAGCCCTCTTCTCCGCAGCAGTAGCAGCAGCATTGCTGCCGGTGGCGCTCATCGTGGCGTTGACGGTGGCGTTTCCGGGAAGAGAATGAGCGGAGCGCGCGGGTCATTTTCATCTAGCGCAGCTGCCGTGGCGCCTCTAGCGGTCTCCTCCGCAAGCTTGGGCCAGCTGTTGCGCATTCGCAGTGGGGGTGTGGACGGCACAGGGAGGGAACAGGCTCGACCATAAACTGCTTCGCATCTAAAAGATCCGCCGCTGGGTATCAAACCCATGACCTTGCGGCCACGACGGTAAGCGCCCGACGCTCAACCGACTAAGCTACCTTGGCGGTGCTGAACACTTCACCAACGCGTCTTATATCATTCACACGTTCTCTCTCGCACGGTGCTCTCTGCTGCAGGTGTAGGTAGGCGGGGTGGAGGGGGCGGGGCGGGGTGGTGCCGCCGTCTGTGAGAGGTAAAAAGAAGTAGTGCGTGACGATCGACATTTCCTAGCGCTTGCTCCGAGATTGCGCGTGATATCGGAGGTCATGGTTAAAGCGTCTCGATACCAGTGAGGGACACTGGCCGCGCAGGCGTTGCCGAGGCACACTAGACGATGTTACGTTATTTGCATTTTGCTTCGTGTTAGCGTGCGCCGGCTCATCGGAGTAGTGAAGCTTTGGTAGCTTCCACATGCACCACATCCTCCGCCGCCGACTGCTTCGATTGCGAGAGCACCAACTAACAATACTGCTGCAATACGCGTTGCAGAAAGGGCAGGATTTCGACGGGTAAATGTCGTGACTTTCTGGAGCGAGACAGAGGCCAGCGGGACGCATGCGTCTGCGGCTCAAGCTACGAACCTCTGCCTCCCGTGTTGCTGAGGCGCAGTGTGGTAGTGCATGCATGAGCACAGGCGTCGATTACCCATTACTGGAAAGCTTAGACCATGCCGTTCGTCTCCTTAATTGACGACGTTTTGAAGAAGTGGATATCGGGTACCATTGTTGATTATGAGCTTGTTGATGTCATCTTTACGCGGGATTCACCGATTCCGCGTGTCCAAATATATGTTTACAACTTCAGCTACCACAGCGGTTTAATCATGATCATGGGCGTTAGTCGTCGCGATGGAGATATGCCACTAGGCGCCAACATGGGTGCATCCACGTCAAACGGTGTTATAGCCGCCAAACATGAATAGATTTTACATGCTCTCATATATCACTACACAATAAGCACTACTTCTGTGAAGACACGTTTCACTGACGTGTTATACCGATTCCTATGACGGACGAATCAGCCATGTTTCTTTCCTCATAAGACACCTTCGTCTTACGCCACCTGGCATCAAGCTAGTAACATAGAAAACATTCATACGAGCTGTTTTCGAATATCCTAACAATGTCTGGTTTCTAAAGCGTGAATGCGCCATAAAAGCTGAAATATTGAGCTTAGGCAAACGTATTTCCGAATTAGACGCTGCAGTGTTGGTTGATGCCGGATTATGCTGGGCAGAGACTGACAGTCGCAGTTCACTTTCAGTTCGTTGCAAGGAACAGCGTAATTCAGCCAGCATGCATATGTCTAGACCCTCGTATTTCGCACAAATTCCGGTGTCGGCGTCGTTGGTTGCGAGTGAAAAATCATGTTGTCCGTGACCAAAAAATCGTGGAAGATGCCCATAAAATAAATAATAAAAAGATCTTCAGTTGGAGTGAGAATAGAACCGAGCATGTCGGCGTGGAAAGCAGGTGTTCTACCAGAAAGCCAGACTATTGCTTGAAACTGATTCAGAAAAAAAAAAGACACTATATGAATCATATGCAGCTTTTCTGGACACCAGCGGTTTAGTTCGCGTGAACGGCACCACGTCGCATATCGACCTTAAAGAATTCAAAAGTCCTGCCGTGACCTATGCAGTGATGCGGCACCAATAAAAAGAGAATAAAAAGAAACAGTACACACACCCTGAGACTGTTGGTTCAACCCGGTACGCAGAAAGGAGAGCGCGGTGTGTCGGCGTTACTTTGAAGGCAACGTGTGGCAATGAATTGCCCATTTTTCTAGACATACTGCGGCAGATAGCTCGCAGCATTCCGCCCGAGATGTCTGGCCGTGACAACTGCGCCCGCCATGCTTCCAGTGAATAATTTCTTTATTTGTGCTTCTTTCTTTCGCCGTAGCGGTTGGACATCGCAGCAGCGTGCTGCTTCCGGGGTGTTTTGGGAGAGTCGGCGTCAAGCATAACGTTCGGGTAGGAACAACATATATTTGTGGTATAGGTTATCAGAGTTCCTTGGAAAAATCGCTAAGCTGTTTGCATGTTGCATTACCTCAAAATAAGTTAAATAAATCAGAGAACGCTAGGAATGTGTGTACAAAACTTGATAGCTAATACTGATGCTATAGGGTGCACTATGGATAAGAACTGTTTAATTTCTGGTATCTTGTACCGTAAGTCAATTAGGAACATTGTAGCCACTTGCATGACGACCGTCGCATTTCATGGTACAAAGAGCACGAAATGGGCACAATGCGGACTTCTAAATCTAGAGATAACTGGGGGCATCTTTATGGGAGAAACACGCATTGGAGGACCGCTGTGGCGTGAACTTTAATGTTCGAAATAAAATATGTAATATCATTGTACCTTTGTAATCGTATTTTGCAATGAAATCTAAATAATTATTTTAGTTTACGATCTGTCTTTTCACATACAAAGCCCGTAGACCGGACTAGAGTAGCTTACAATACTTTGGAGACGTCGCATTTATTTCTGATAATGGAACCTGACTTAACTTTTGTTATAAAGTATTGGACCCGAAGGCCGCGGGTGCGCGTACTGGCCCCGGCGGTCGTATTTCGAGGGAGGTAAAAAAAGACTTGAGACCCGTGTGCTTTGATTTAGTGCACGTTAAAGCAGGTAGTCGAAATTGTCGAAGCCCTCCACTACGGCATCTTTCATAATCATATCGTGCTTTTGCGACGTGAAACCATAAGAATTATTATTAATATTATTATTATTATTATTATTATTATTATTATTATTATTATTATTATTATTATTATTACTACTACTACTACTACTACTTTATTGCGCATTCACGGGACACCGGTGATCTGTTCTGTTCTGTTCTGTTCTAACTGTTTTGCTGTGGAGAGGTTGAGGTCCATATTGCCTCGGCTACTCCATATCACGAAGTTATGCAGCGAAGAAAAAAAAAAAGAATAATACTGAACGGTACCTAAACATGAACAATCCGAAAAAAAATCATACCAATACACAGTTTGCTTGCAGCAGTTCACACTGTCATAAACTGTTCACCCGCACACCTTCCTTTTCTACTAACAGTATATGCACTAACACATTTCATATAAATCAATCCCTGGCTGTTTATCACAGGCGCTTATCCAGTCCGGTCTCCACTAAAAAATCTGTCAGGAAGATGTTCGCCTTTTTCTGAAGATGCATCTCAGGCCATGGTCCAAGTAATTTCTTTAATGTGAGGGGCCGTCTGTCCAAACTTGCTAATTTTTTCTTTAATTTTTCTCTTTCATTCGCGTATTTAACGCACTCCAAAAGAATATGGCGAACATTTTCTTCTGCTTGACCACAATGGCATTCCGGGGAGTTGGATCGGATCGTGTCTTAGTAACATTTAGTTTTAATATTTCAATCTTTAAGCCTGCCAAGAATGATGGAATTATTTAGGACTACTAAATGTTAATTTTGAACGTATAACGCGTGAAGGCACGCAGTTATTCTCATACAGTTCGATTGTTTCAATGACATCTTTGTTTAGTCGAATTGAGACGTGCCTATTTTAATTAAACAATAAACACCAAAAAGGAAGAAAACAGAGGAAGCAATCATTTGACTAAGACCATAAGCTCAAAAAATTGGCCAGATCCTACGCATTTGGGGATCTATTCCATGTGAACCAGACAACGAGTAGCAGTCTAAGCAGGATTTTTCAATTCGAGCCAAGCATTACCAGGAGGATGGACGTCATTGTGTAAATTTAGAAGTTGCGACCATATAGTGGGCTTACCAGGCACGCCGACTACACTTGCGTGCGAAGGGTCAGTTTTATGGCAACGAAGTGCGCACTACGGTGCGTTGTTTTGCATGTCATGAGAGACAGTCGTCGGCATATTCGAGCAACACTTGACTGTAACTTGCGGAGCCACACCTATATATATTGTTTGTTACATTATTATAACAGTCGACAGCCACAACACGGTTGGAGTTGCCCCGACATGTAGCTTGCTTACGGTCTTTTTCCGAAGCGCTTTGAAGCACTGGCCTGGCTCTGTGGTAGAGTGCGTGATTGTCATGCAGAATGGTTCGATTCCTGCTGGAGCCGTGATTTTGATTCTTCGCTTCGGTCGGAATTTTTCCCTCATGGCCAACGCCACCGAGGCCAGCACCGCATTATCTGAATACGGGGACCTTAAAGCTATCGCTTTACGATTAACGATGTCAATTGCTGCTGTCCCTGCGTTGATATAAACTGTGTATCACCTGTGGCGCATATACCACTGGCGGTGGTATGCGGTTATGTGCCACCCGGGACTAGTCGAAAGGATTTGGTGACGTACGCGACAGGCAAGTCAAATTATTCATGTAATACCCTGTGAATTTTGTTCACCACGCATTCATGTCCTCCTACGCCAATTTTGGTACATACCAAGTCCGGGACCATGAGAGCGTCCAGACGTCGGCTGGTAGATAGATAGATAGCTAGATAGATACATAGAAACGGTTCAAGTCTCTTTGGTTTGCTAAGAGATGCTTCGCATTTAATATGATAAATTGATAGAACAATTGAATCGATTTGATTCGGATATTAATTTATCCCCAGCAATGCACATATTCCTGTCCGAGTGTACCAGCACGGAAGCTCAAAACGACAGCAGCAAAGATGGAGCAAATGATATGGCATCATCATCAAGGCGCTCGAAGAACAAGAGGCAGAAGACTTCTCTTTGGCGTGAGCGGCGAGTACTAGCGTGGCTACAACGGTGCGACAACGGACAAGCCTTGACCCTAAGGAGCTTCGTTCCTAAAACGGCAAGAAAACGTGACCTAAGACCCGACAGCCGCATCTAGAAGATAATACTCACATTCAAGGAGAGCAAGAAATGGGGCGCTAACGCACTTGTTATCAAGTTTCTTAATGTGATAGGCTTCTAAACTGATACGTGTAGTCTTGTCTTCACTTTTACCAAGAAACGCTGTCCCTTCAAACCGGGCCACACATGCTGTGCACTTAAAGGGGCCCTCCAACACTTTTTTTGCAGCGCCTACATCGCTGCCGACCGCATCAACGCGTAGTGGCGGGTTGCGCTCTCTATAGCATTCTAGTGGGTGGACCCCTTTGGCTCTTCGCGCTCGCGCTCTGAGTCCGTGTTTTTGCCTTGACTGTCGCCATTGCATATCGGCGCCGACTACCGTCCAATAAACGCCCCAACAGGTGTAGTTTTTCTTTAGCATGCTTTTTTCTCTGAACGCCAACTAGACGAACGATCTTAGACTTTTTCAGCTTTAAAACTGCAGCGTCCGGCGAAGAATGCGCCGAGCACCTCGGCGCTGGAGGAAACGCACTGGGGACGCTGCAGGCGCCGTTGGTTGAAGAAACTGAAGGGAAAAAAATGTAAGAGCGCTGATATAGACGCCGTCGCAAGTAGAAAGATGACTAAAGCTACAAAACATCGTAGAGGCGTTCGCGATCTGCCTCGTTTCGCACGTGCTGTTCAATCTTAATGCACCACATTGTTTGTTACTACCGCAACGGCGTCATCATTACGTTGTAAAGAACGGGCAACATTGTATGCAAGCTTCCCGTACGTAGGATCTTTCAGTTAATTTGAGTGGGGCGCCATCAAACGTCACAGGGTGAGTGAAACGTGGTCAGGTGACCCCGCGAAAATCGAGTTGAGGTTAGGCCTCCATTTTATTGTATTTTGAGTGTTCTAGGCTGAATAACTTCGGACTGCGTGCCCCTATCGCTGCCGTTCTTGCTGCACTAATCTCTTCAGCCTTCAGTCTATGCAACTCGAAAGTAAAAAATGTACAACAATGAGGTCTGGAAAAGTGTTAGAGGGTCCTTTTAATGACGTGTTCAACTATATCTGCGTACTTATCATCTGCCATTTTCAAATTTTGATGTGCCTGGAATCTGCTCTCGAAAAATCGTGCCCGCATGAAATGATGGCTAGTTTCGAGAATCAGGTATTCCGTATTTCGGCTGCAGGGTTCCCCAACTCGGTCTTGACTGCTGTTTCTGAAGCCCTCCTTCAAAAGTTGAAACGTGGAACGGTACGTACAATGGCTGAGTACTACCGGAAGGCCCTTAGGCCTGAGATTGTACCGTATGTCCATAAGCTTTCCCACAATCTTAAGAAGGTGGCAAGTAGGCACGAGGTTCCTAACTTGTTTCTCTGCCGCCAATAAGCTGGGAAAGCTGTGCCGACGTATTTGCAACACTGGCAAACGTGGATGCCAGAAGAACTACCAAACGCCGTTCGATAAGTGTTCCACTGGAGTGGCGTATTGCATTCCCATGCCATGTGGGATGTCCTACGTTGGCGAAACTGGGCGCTGTGTCAACGACTGTTTGGAGGAACACGCTCAAAATGTGAAAAAAGCTAGATGATAAGTACGCACATTTAGTTGCGCATGTCATTAAGTCCACAGGATGTGTGGCCCGGTTTGAAGGGACAACGTTTCTTGGTAGGAGTGAAGAGAGGACTGCATGTATTAGTTTAGAAGCCTATCACATAAAGAAACCTGATAAAAAGTGCGTTAGCGCCCCAGCTCTTGCCCTCCTTGATTGTGAGTTTGATCTTCTATAGGTGCGGCTGTCGGGTCTTAGGTCACCTTTTCTAACGGTTTTTCCCTAGTTGGCTGTTTTGCGTTGTTGGCGCTGTGCGTTGTTAAACTTCGTTATTCATGCCTCTCTTTGTCTTTTCCATGCTTCACTCTGGCATATATAATGTGTGTCTTTCTGCCATTAAAGCCAGTTGTCAGTCAGCGCTTGTGTGTCCGTGTCGTCTCTCTTGTGGGTGTGTGATCGCGCTGGTGCTCCCTTAATGTACGTTGAGCTTTCCATGTAGTCAAGCAATTTATTTTGCAAGGCTCACTTCAAGAACCATCCAATCTATTGCATTGCTCTGGCCACCTCGAGCATTTGAGGTTCTACATGTCGTACATTTCCAAAACGTTTTGGCTTCTGACGATTTATTTTTGTATGCGCTCTCTGTAGCGACTGAGCATGAATCAAGATGATACTCATAATTGCACTCTTAACATGATAGATGCGCACTATGAGTTGGGATAGACCTGTGACAGGCAACGCAGTTTGTTGTCTGCTGAGCAGCAGTGGCAACCTGGTCTCTCGCTAAGGCATAAACAAATGTAAAAAATAAGGTCGAGCACCAACCTGCAAGTTGGAAGAGGCCTTGTTAGGGAAAGCGCGAACAGGCCATTCGGTGCCACTGCTGCTGAGCGTGTGTGATATCGCGCATGATGTTCACTGCTTTTGCAGACGGTCCTTGACGAGGTAGGTCAGCACGTGGTCCCTTGGTCGTCCAGTGTTCATCCGTATTTTCTTGCTCCACTCGAGTTGTTGCGCGTCGATTCTCGCCCCTGTCCTTCGCTCAACTCTCCCTGCTGATTCCTGCAAGTTAGAAGACGGTCTCGTTAGAGATAGCGAGAACAGGCCGTACGGTGCCACTGCTGTTAAGCGTGTGCCACTGCTGCTGAGCAACTTTTTGCTGACCAGTTGCGTACTGTTACAGGAATTTTCTACCCGCAGTGTACACAGCAGAGGTCATTGTGCTGTTTAATTGTAACGTATGTATGTATGTATGTATGTATGTATGTATGTATGTATGTATGTATGTATGTATGTATGTATGTATGTATGTATGTATGTATGTATGTATGTATGTATGTATGTATGTATGTATGTATGTATGTATGTATGTATGTGTGTGTGTGTGTGTGCGCGTGTGTGCGTGCGTGTGTGTGTGTGTATGTATGTATGTATGTATGTATGTATGTATGTATCGCAGCTACGACGGGTTTGGGCGAATAAGGCAATATGCTAGAACAACAAACAACACTTTATTGCTACGCTACCAACAGAGTTTTAGCTAGTTACAGAAATACGGTACGCAAATACGGTAGCGTTCCCCCTTTCCCGCTGGTTATGCTTTTGCCGCTCCCCGATCCAATGAGAATGCGTACCCCAAACGACAGGTGTCTCTTTAACAATGCGTGGGCTGGCGTGCAACAAGGAGGCGTGAGAACCCCACAGTAATTTTTGAAAAAAAGCTTTTGTGGTGTTGGGGTGCCTTCAGCGGCAAAAAATCGACGACCTGGGAAGAAGCAGCGGTACCGTCATACGGTAGCGTATTTGCCTACTGTATTTCCGTAACTAGCTCAAATTCTCTGATAACGCGTGAACGTCGCGTAGAGGGATAGTCCACTCTATGTAGGTGGCTTAGGGCACCCCCCTCTGAATTTATATATAAAGAAAATGCTGTTTTTCTCAAATAGTCAAGGCTTTCAGCAAGTGCCCCAAGCCCTCCCCCCCCCCCTTTCTCTGAAAAAGTATCCTGGCTACGAGCCCGACGTTAACATATAAAACACCGCATATTAATTTTCAGACTTACCGTTCCGTTTATCTTGACTGATTCAGCGTTCATGCTTTGCAATTCGTTCCCTAATTTACTCAGCAAGGCAATCTCAACAACGAATCGCAGGTTGCGAAGATATTCTTCATTGACTCTTATCCCTAACTGTTCCCAATCCAGGGCTCTGAAAATATCCTGCAAGAATGCGGTGAATAGGATTTGAAGATATCGTACATGTCTCCCTGCCTTAAACCTTTGTTTATTGGAATTTTATCGCTTTCTTTATGGACGACTACGGTGGCTGTGGAGCAGTTGTAGATTTCGTCCAGTGCTTTTATTCGTGGTTCGTCTACACTATGATTCCGCAATGCCTGCTGAGATTTCAACCGAATCAAACGCTATCTCGTCATCTATGAAAGCTGTAGGGCTTCGTTATATTCCGCGCATGGCTCTATCAGCTGACTTATCGTGTGAATATGTTACGATGTGAGCGTCCGCCACCGAGGAAGTTACGCCATATATGGGTGTATCTGGGAACAGGAGCCGGACATGCGACGCAGATACTCATCTGTCGTCAGGCCCAGCCGAAGAACCGCTCCGCTGTTAAGACAAAGTATCTTCACGCTGTGGGCTGTGTTTGTGCACTTGCGTTTGGACAGTTAATGTGGTATACAACCTATTATCAGATACGTTTGTGGTCGTGTGCAGTTCTTACTCACGTACGCTAACGCACAAAGGCAATACCAGACCGTCGTTCTGCAGTACCTTGCTGACATCCTGAACTCCTTTTTTGCGATACACGCTGTGACAGGATGGTTGCGTAAGTGAAGAGTGCGTATTCTGTTTCGTGCTAACGTGTGTGCCGGCGTCTAAGCCCTTAGGCGGCCAATCCTGCGTTCAGCCTGGGCATGCCTCGCCGTAACCGAGCGAACAAGCGCAGCGAAAGATGAATGGGTGAGGAGGAACGCGCAGCGTGCGTGTCCGCCAATTAGACTGGAGAACGTAGTCACGTGGCCTGGCATTTTGGTTTTTGCCGGTGCCACCAGATGGCCCTACGCTTCGCGCACCTTGGGCGGAGCCGTCGCGCGCATAGAAACCTTTAGGCGAAAATACCTACCACGGTTACTGTCACTAATGGAAAACTAATATTAAACAGTAGACGTGCATCGCACGGTGTTTTTCCATTCCTTGATTTTACTTTTCTTGCAGTTCTTAAGAACCTTATGTGATGGACTCGATGTGTGTGAGAGAATCATCCGTGACGAAGAATTGCAGGTAAGGCTTCAGCTTCCAACCAAAGACCGAACCGGTATGAGTTTTCGAAGGGCTTTACTTTATTCTTCCGCGGTTTTGCCTGACGCTTGTTCATGCATGAGCTATTTGCTAGGGATGGGCGAATAGTAAATTTGAGGTTCGAAGCGAATCCGAAGCGAATAGTGATTTGGTCGAATAATTTCGAATCGAATAGTTCGAATAGTGCTCACCACATATTATTAAGAAAAATTGAGCATATCCTTCATGACCCTTGCACAATATTTTTAAGAATTGGAACTAGGTAAGAGTGAATGTCACTTTTTTGGTTTGAAATGAAGTGGAAGAAACCTTGAATGGTATCAAAATTTGAATAGCAGTAGGGTGCGAGTTATAAGCGGTACAATACGTTACAA
This sequence comes from Rhipicephalus sanguineus, assembly GCF_013339695.2. Lineage (NCBI taxonomy): Eukaryota > Metazoa > Arthropoda > Arachnida > Ixodida > Ixodidae > Rhipicephalus > Rhipicephalus sanguineus. The sequence continues at coordinate 176,351,891 of NC_051179.1, read as the reverse complement.
GTTAAAAATGACTATACTTAGCACATATAAGCCCATATAACACGCCGTTAAATTTTAAAAAATATGTACACTTAACCTTGAAGTGTGGCTTCGCGGCAGTGCAGATTTTCCTTGGCGAAGTGGTTTCACGGTACAAGAACACAATGCTGCAGTGAAACAACCTTTACAGGGGGTTATGTGCGGTCAAACATACATATATTCGTTCATTTCGAATACTTCGAAATTTCGAATAATATAAATTCGTATCGAAGCGAATTCGAATACTTTAATATTCGTTCGAATATTCGAAATGTCCGAATATTCGCCCATCCCTACCATTTGCGTCATCTTTTTTTCTTTTCTCTGGTTAAGAGCACAGAACATAACTTCTCTTTTCTTCTCTCTTCGCCAGTGTTGCTTGATGTTTCTTCCTACGGAAGCAGTTTCGGATTATATGAGTGTGATATTTATGGTGTGCTCTGACTTGTATTTACCTTTTGCTCAACTCCCCATTAAAGGGCCCTGTAAGGTAATAATTGTGCTGTCTTGCTTACGCGCGGCGTTAGATAAAAGTTGCGCACACAAGCTGAACAACAGCTTCCGTGTACAAATTGATCGCCTCGAGGTGCCGGGGTATCCGGTGCACCTTATCGCATCGTTCTGCAAAAAACTGGGAAGTATAGAGTTCTGGTGTCGCATGTTCTATCGTTACAATAAATTTTTTTTTCAGGAAAAAAAAAGTTTAATATTTCCCATTGAAGGCAATGGGGAAATTAAATGAGGAAGCTGCCGTGTGACCAAATGGGAGGATAGCTATAAATAAATTCAAAAATTATTTTCTTCCTTAAAACGAAAATTTTAATTTTAAGTATTGACGGAAGAGAACTTTTATTTTTGAAGGTTCGTTTCTTTTTTTACACAACTATAACGAAAACCAGCAGATAATGAAGCCAATGAAGTACTAGGGGACATTAAATGCACTGTTTTAAGGGTATTGTAGGAATTGTAATGTAAATTTGAACAAAGTAATGTAAACGAAAAGCCAACTTGCCGCTGGCAGGAACCAAACCTTCAACCTTCAGATTACTCGCCCGATGCTCTCACCAATTGAGCTACGGCGGCGGTCGTCCCCTCGTCCACTTATCAGGTATTTATGTGCATGCAAGCCTGAGAGTGTTAGTCAGCGCCGCTCGAAGCCATGATGGCGAGTGTGGAACACTTCTTTTGCCAGACGGCATCACGGAGCACTTGAACCTTAGAATAACAGAGAGCTGAGCTAGTTGGTAAGTATTCACATTCTAAAAAGACGGGACGTGCAAACACAGACACAGGAAGGGAATCAGGCGCTTGTGGTGTCCTGACTTCTTTCTTGTGTCCGTGTTTGCATGCCCTGTCTTTTTAGACGTGAACCTGAGCGGACACCTGAAGAATAAGTCCTCGCATACTACCTGAAGACATCAAGTCTGCCGGAACAAGGCCCTCGCATGCATAGACTTAAACGGTACAATTACCTACAATGCACTTAAAAGAATACAATTAACGTCCCCGATACCTTTGTTGGCTTGATTATCTGCTGGCTTTCACAAAGGTACTGTTAAACAAAAAACGAGCCCTCAAAAAATAATTCCCTTGCTTCATTAATTCATACCGATGGTCTCGTTCCGGCAAACTTGATGCCTTCGAGTAGTGTGCCAAGGCTTATTGGTCAACTGTCCGCCCGCTAAAAGTTCACGTGCAACGTGACGCCAACTGGCATAAAGAGTGTTCCACACTCGCCGTCATGGCTTCGACCGGCGCTGACTAACACTGCCAGGATTGTATGCACATAAATACTCGATAAGTAGACGAGGGGATGACCGCCACCGTAGCTCAGGTGGTAAGTGCATCAGACGCGTAATCCGAAGGTTGCAGGTTCGGCCCCTGGCGGTGACAAGTTGTCTTTCCGTCGAATTTACTTTCTTCCTCTCTATATGACAATTACTAAAATACACTTAAAAACTAGAAGTAACGTCCTCCATACATACCTTCCTTCTCTTATCTGCTGGTTTTCATTAATGATGTATTGCAACATACGAAGTGCTCCATATTTGCCTTCGATTGAGGCATGACACTGCTTTTATTTGCAGCACCACGTGATCTAAATTGCGTGTCAACGTGCACCGAAACGATCATTTCTCTAATTCGCGATTTTTTCTCGTGAAATTGTTAAACGTCCGTGGTCTGAAGAAATTTTAGCGCGAAATATAGCTTCCGTAGAGTAGGTATTCATTACTCAGATATTCAGAAATAGCGCAATATTACAATGGGAAAAATTGAAACAGAACATTTTGGCGAAATTTCTGGAGGCGTACCTAAGAGAAAAATTGCAGTAATATTATTGAGCTTCGAACAACTTACACAAACGCCTTTGCTTAATATGCAAACAGAATTTGGTTTTGAAAGAAAACACGATACTCCCAGAAAAAATTTTCTGACACACAACACAAAGACGACATTCTGTGAAATCGGGAAGGCTCCCACGCCGACTAAAATTTTTTCTGTCCAAAATATTCTTGCAATTCACTGTTTTCAATGCAATAAATCAGCAGGAAGTTTTTCGACTAGACATGTGATGGTCGCCAAAATGGCTGGGACGTTTGGCGTGGAATCACCCCATACAGGTTTCGTATCGGGCAAGGAACCACATTAACAGATGTAAAATTTGGAGGACGCTTGAGCTTCGCCTTCAAGCGTAGAACGCGATATCGTAATCGGGCCCCGTGCGTATCGCCTTCTGAAATGCCAGCTTGGCTTCGATTCGCGGTGCATGCCTCAACCGTGCCGTAAGGAAACGAGTGCCTGTGCTCGTATCATTGGCCGTTCAAAACTATCCGATAACGCCTACTGCAAGTACAGTTGTTAAGTGCCCACTACGCCATAATTCTTCTTTTTGCGAATCAGCGAAAGGTCCACTACGCTTCCGCAAGGCAAACCGCAAACCTACTCACTTTGCTCTGCTCACTTTGTTGATGCTTTCGCAGGTGATGATTAAGTACATGTGAGCGCTTTGTAATGGGCGGTCCTTTAAAACACCCAGTCCTTGCGCAATTCACATGTTTTGACGCCAGGCGCGAGTCTACGCTTCTACCACGCAATATTACATGCGTTAAAGACACTCCTTCCATTACATGATAATCATATAGTGTTTTTCCCCGAGCGGTTCCAAGCAATAGCGTGGCTCTGTGGTAGAATACCTGCTTGCAACGCAGACGGCCTGAGTTCGATTCTACCCGAACCGAAGATTTTTTTGGTCACGAACAAGATGATGATTTCTCGCTCACAACCAACGACGCCGACACCGACGCCGACACCGGAATTACTGAGACACGAGCTATTTGACGCTATCGCGTTCATATAGCGGGGTAGAAGAGTAAAATAGGCAGGCGTCACTCAATGCGAATTGCGTAAAAAGTGGGTCGTTTCAAGCTTCCCACCCATCACAAATGCTGCTGTTGTTTCCCCTCATATGGCTCATACCCACACTGGGGGATTGGCCAAGAACTGACTAAATGGCTCAGCCCTAATTCCTGGTCGTCTTCAGGCACAGCATCAACCAAGTGCACATAACGCCTTACGGTTGTGTAGCAGGTACCTCGGTTCTCCGCAGATTGATGACTAATGGCATAGTGGGTATGTTCCTACATCTTAAAATTATGATTATTTATGGCGTAGTGGGTACTTTGTCACTGTTGTTGTAGGAGTCGCCCTATAAGAGTTTAGAACGGGCTCTATAAAGGCCGCTGCTCAAACCTGGCTGTGACTGTTCTTTTTTTTTTTGGTTGTTGTTGGTTAGTCGCACTTTTGAAGCGGTCTCGGAGGCCACCAAGAAAGAAGCGCGTTGTTAAAATCTGCTCCGGCAGTTGCGGCAACTATCCCAGCTGCTCACAATAAAACCGTCTGCTCTTTCTGTTAATCATTCAATTATTTTTGTCAATTACCTGATAGTTAATTGGCCCCTGCCGTAAGTAAACTTATGCACCAATATCGTACGTATCCATGCAACTTTGAACTTGAAACAGAAATATCCACTTCGCACTAATTTTAGTTTTTAGGAGAGCTCTTCAGAATATTCGAAAAACCGGAAGTGCTCGACCGCCGGTATTGCTGGGAAGATGAATAAGGGCGTCGTCATCAGTCGCTGCTCGTGCCACCATAAACGGTGCCAGCAACCACTTCACTCGCGCGAACTGCGCTTAGCCCTTCGTCACACCGAACTCTTTAAATGTTGCGCTTCTTGTGAATTGTACGTGAGGAAAGATGACATATGGTATCCCTTTGTTTTTACCAGAAAAATATTCCCTGCCTTCGACCATTCATGTGGGCACGATGGGTGAGTTACGCTCCTCCGTACTTCAGTAAATGTATTTATTATTGTGACAGCAATTATAGGAGCACTCTCGGCTGGTCTTTGCCGTCGCCGTCATGTCCCATATTATATATATATATATGCCACAAAGAAAGATAATTCATAAAAATTTTTCCGAAGTGCGGAATCGAACGGGCGACTTCTCGCTAACCAGCGCGCAGTGTTAGCCGGCTAGGCCACGAGAAGTACGTTTTTCAGTGCGCTAACGGCGAGCTATTTATATACACCATTTACTTCAGCGCGCTTTCGTGGTCACCAGTGAGATGGCGCGAAGTACGCGAGGGGCGCGCTTTAAAGGTCGTCGCCCCGCAGGTTGCGATGTGCTCGCGCCTCCTGGCCACGCCGGTGCACTTCGCACTACGCGCGCGCTTATATCGTGCGGGGAGGAGAGGGGGTTGTATGTCTTGTGCTTTCACCGCGATGTCCTCGCTGTAGTTACAGAGCGTACGAAGGTCACTTTGCAAAGGAGCGCGCTGTTCAAACAGAAATAAGTAACAACTGTCACAGTTTTTAGTTCGCGCTCGTAATGTGTATACGTATGCGTTCGTTTCGTGCGTCCTTCTTTATGTTTGAGGAGCGCGCTTTAAGTGTTCAATTGTGACACTTAATAGTTCGGGCTCGTTCTGTGTCTGTTCGTTTCATGCGTCCTTTGCGCTTGAGCGACGCGCTGGAAATTTCGAGCTGCTTTCCGTTCTTCGCGTAAATTTCCAATGTGTTGCTATGGCATTCATTGCTTTGCCTTTTCGGCGAAATTGTCACTTTTTTATTTTGCAACAAGTGTGCTTGCTTGAGAATACTGTCACGTGGTTGTGACGGTAAAGTACTCAAAACACAAGCTGGTATAGGTGAAAACTCTTCATTGGAATTACTTGTACCCATTAACAGATAAACTCAAAGTAGAGGCAATACTCGCTGTTGATTGGTAGCGGCGAGCACCGACGTCGGCCATTGACTAATCTGATCGCCGGCAGAACGCGTCGTCTTTTATACGTGACTGATCGAAACTTCCACGGTTATCGCTGGAGCTTAGCTCTAGAATAAACTGCTCGTGCAGTGAGCGCAATCTTATCAGAACCGTGTGATACTGTTTCGAAGTTTCCCAACACTTGCGACGGGGCCTGTGCCGAGCGGTGTTAACAGTGTTAAGGCGAAAGCCTTAGATGCCTCATAAAATGTGAAAATTGACCGGCGTTCCGCGTCGAAGTCCCCCGTCGGCGGCGTCAACACGATCGAGGGATGAATAAAATCACCATCACGTGAAAACGTCACCATTACGTCAGAGATCGCCAAAATTTGTGACGTCATCAGGACGTCACATCGTGACGTCACGACATGACATCATTGCTTGGTCAAAGGTAGGCCGATCCCGGAGGCAGTGCAAAACAGGGTGAGCTGCAGGAAACTTGCACTGCCTCCGATGCTGGAGGCATTGCAAAACCACGTTAGTTGTAGAAGTTTCGGAGGGCGGTGCAGGAGGTTCACTACATCAACTCAGAAGAAAAAGAAGGTGGCTTTCGCCTTCGAGTCGACCGAGGCAGATTCATATGAAACCCAGTAAGCTTTTTTTTCGTTTTCTTCTTCCTTTCTTTTTCTGGGGTGGGGTGGGGGAGGTGGTGAAGTCCGATCACGTAACTATGAACAGAAGCTCGCGCGGCAATATTCGGTGTACTTGACAAAGCACCGGTTAAGTAAGCTAGAAGAAACTGACCGAGCACGAACCACATGACTGCCAACGTATTCATCCACACTGGCACAGATCTGGTCCCAGGGGCGCAGCCAAGGGGGAGGGGGTTTAAACTCCCCTTAAAGTTTCAATATTGCTTGCGTATATAACACGCACACATACAAATGCACGCACAAACATACACAAATTATGATTGACCCCCCCCCCTTCGAAAAAAATTTCTGGCTACAATTTCACAGACACGGTCACTTTGCAACGCGCTCGATAAGTTGGACGACTTCACTCTGTCGGAAGAAAGAATCCTGCGCCATCGACCGGACCAAACGTCACAGAAAAAGGCTGTGCAAGCGCTACTGCGCTTTCTGCGTTCAACTGGTCTCTCAGAACGGCTCTGACTGGAACGTCTTGCGTGTGTGTGCATGTGTGCGGTTTTTTTTTTCGTTTTCATTTTATCTCACTCTCTCTCTGTCCTCTTTCCGACCCCTACATCCCCACCCCTGTGCAGGGTAGCAAACCGGTCATTCGCGCCAGGTTAACCTCCCTGCGTTTCCTTTTCATCTATTTCTCTCTCTGGCTACGCCCCTGTCTGGTGCCGATATGCTCCAGTAGAATTTATGTATTAGCATATCCGTAGGTTTGAGACTCTGAGCTATATATATATATATATATATATATATATATATATATATATATATATATATATATATATATATATAAGGAATGAAGAAAGAAACTACGACTTTCGTTGATTCGGCACTGTATATTTTCACTAACGTTTCGTCTGGTGGACCAGACTTTGTCAAAGTAACAAGTACATCGCGGTGGGTTTCCTTATAAACACGCTTAAAGTACATAGTTTCAAAGAACTTATCGATAGCAAGAATGACAACATAAGATAGCGGTCACACGCAGTCGACATAGATTCATGCGCGCACATTTGGGACTCGTGGCAGCGAAGTCAGGTTACACAGAGTAAGATAGATTGCACACGCAGTTGATATGGCATTACACACTAGTGATATGACAGTATTGGATTGCACGTCACATGGAGGAAAAGGAGGGGGGGGAGAATGACATCAGATCTGTGCTTTATTTTTTTCGCGGGAACGTAGTCACATGCTAGCATTAAACTGCAAACAGTCTGAGATCGCAAACAGAAAATCTACGCAGCACTAAGATCAATTTTTACTTTTTAACTTCTCCTGAAGTACGCTTCAAACACATCAAGGTCAACACGAGAAGAAACTAAAACAACTAAAAAAACTAAAAAAACAGCACTGACACCGTACGTGATGCACACAACTCAGTACGTATACACGTAGTCTGGTATGAAAGCTGAAAAATAGTGGGTGATTACCAACGTAACTGTAGAAGAAACACGAGCGATATTAGAAACAGAGCTGCCTATCCCGTTGAAGACCCGGTTATGATTAATAGTGCTTAGTGGGAACGCTTGTAAGTGTGCCTGTGCTTTCGTTGATACCGGATGAGACGGTGTTAAACTTATAGATTAGGTAAGACTCGCGGGCTTCACGATCATGATGAGAGCGAAAGCCTGACTCAAGTATAGTGGCCCGAATATTTTCAAAAGAATGTCCAGGTAAACGAATGTGTTTTGATAATGGTAGGCTAGGAAGCTTATTGGAATGCGATCTATGGTTGTTAAAGCGTATTCTAAATGAAGTTTACGTTTGGCCAATGTACTGTTTTTTGCAGACGGTACACTGAAGCATGTATATAACGTTAGAACTATCGCAATTAAACGAACCTCGAATGTTAAGGGAGAAGTCTGAAAACGTGCTATTGGCTTTCTGTGTCGTTTGCATATGTACGCACACCTTGCAACGTGATTTGTTGCAGGGTGCACAGCCAATTATTTCGGGCCTATTTACTTTCGATGACGTTAATAAATCTCGGAGATTTTTAGACCGTCGGTACACAACGCGAGGTGGTTCAGGAAAAATACTCTTGAGAAGTTCGCTTTGGGCAAGGATATTAGAGTGGCGTTTTAATATAGAGTGTACCTTTGGTGCTGATGCTGAGTGTGTTAGTACGAGGTTGGTGCTATTCTGTTTTTCGGGCAAACGGTTCCCCCTCAGAATTTCCGCTCTATTTAATTTATCTGCTTGACCTATTGCGTCATCGATTAAAGCCGATGGATATTGCCGTTTAGTGAGAGAAGTTTTAAGTTGTTCGCAATTAGCTATGAAATCCTCGCGGTTGGAGCACAGTCGTTTAAAGCGATGGGCCTTACTATAGGGAATGGCGGTCTTGCAATGTCGTACATGGCTGCTCTTGAAATGCAGAAGCGGGTTTTTATCAGTAGGTTTACGATATAATTTAGTCAGCAGTCTTCCTTCGCATAGCGACACAGTGACGTCTAGAAAGTTTACCGAAAGTGGCGAGTAACTATGCGACAGCTTGATTGACGGGTGGAAATGATTAAACGCATCTATAAATTTCAAGAGGTTTTGCTCCCCATATGTCCAAATCAAGAAGATATCAATGAATCGCTTATAAAAGAAAGGCTGCATGCCAGTGCTGGATAAGAAATCATTCTCCAAAATACCCATAAAAATATTAGCATAATTCGGACCTATTCGGGTCCCCATCGAAGTACCGCTCACCTGAATGTAATGGTTATCATTGAATTCGATGTTATTAAGTTCAAGAATAAGCTTTAGCAGCGATCCGAGAGTTTCAATATCTACAGGCTTTTCGACACGACAGTCTTCATACGCTTTAAGTACTGCTGAAATCCCATCGGCATGCGGTATGTTAGTGTAAAGCGAGGTGACGTCGAGAGTTACAAGGATTGAATTATGCGGGATGGTAAGGTGTAATATATCTTGGAGAAAACTATTGGTATCCTTTACGAATGACGGAAATGTTCCAGGAATCTGGTTAATAAGGGAGTCTACATAGCGTGAAAGGTTTTCCGTTGTAGTGTTCACACCGGAAATGATTGGGCGGCCTGGGTTACCTTGTTTGTGAATCTTTGGTAGCAAGTAAAACCTACCAGCCACGGGACTGAGTGGTATGAGAGACCTAACGGTTTTTTTCGTCTAGTTTTTTCTGCTTTAGTAATTTTGTGAGCTGATCTATCAAAATGGACCTAAAGTTATCGGTTGGGTCGGTTGCGAGGGGTTTATAAAAAGTGGTATCCGAGAGTTGTCTGATCGCTTCCATGATATAATCACTCTTATTGAGAACAACAATCGCTCCTCCCTTATCTGCGGGTTTAATGACGATATCACGATTATTTGAAAGCTCTTCAAGCGCTGTTTTTTCTTCCTTAGTCATATTCTGTTGGTAACGGACGCGGGTCTTGTACGCCTCGAGTATTTCGCGTTGCACTGCACTTATATACAAATCTAGACATTTATCACGTTGCGCTGGTGGGGTCCAGTGTTTGTAGGAAGGCATAGATAGTTTAGCGTCACTAGGATTTTCACGGTTATGGAAGTACTCTCTTAGGCGCATGGTTCGAGCAAAGTTGTCAAGGTCTTTTAAAAGCTGAAATTCATTGAATTTACCAGAGGTTGGGCAAAAGGTAAGACCCTTCGATAAGGCCGATATGGTGAGCACCAGAAAGAACAAACATTGAAAGGTTAACAACATTGTCACTTGGTTCAGTTGGTCTGCTTCTGAGTGATGGTTCAGTAGGAACAGTATCTATGTTAGCAATACATATAGAAGGGTCTATGCCATCCCGAATAAATTTATTGTGTTTGAGCGTGCATAAGTTTTTCTTCTTATTCTGTTTAAATGCTGCCAGGCATTCTAATTCACGTGGCGTTAACTGTGACGTGAAGCGGCTTTCTTCGCTATGTAGACGCATCGTACACGATTTGTAATGGTTAACAACAATACGCAGTAATTCCAAAGAGGCGTTGCTTAGTACCCTTTGCCAATCGGCTTTGTTCGACTCAGAAAGGTCGCAAGTGGCCGGCTTCAGTCTTAGCTGTAAGCCTTTCGGTACTGCAGAAGCATTCAGGTACGTCGACAGTGCGGTTACATGCAGTTCAGAGCGGATGCCTTTCTCGGCAATTTTTCTAGCATTTAAGAATGTCCTAGAAGGAAGATGCTGTACAGAGTTACCAGGAACCGGCAGTCAATGGGCGGCTTTGTCACGAGCGGGGTTCTTCCGGGAAGGGTAGCGGCGGCCCAAAGACGGAGTGGTCTGTGTGCCTCCCTCGTGAAGGTGGCGGCTGTTTGTGACGGGAGAGCGGCGGCTGGTGCCTGGGGAAGTTAAAGAACAGTTCTTACTTGGAGGGGTACGGCTGGAACCCCGAAGGTTGCGATGGCTTGGGACTGAAAGGTCCTTGTTGGCGTCTGCTGAGGGTTGACGGTAGCGCGTTCCAGAAGAAGTACGGCTGGAACCGGGAAGCTCACGGTGGTTCAAGACTGGAGGCCAGTGGTCGACGTCTGGGGAAGGCTGAGCGGAGCACGTTCTAGGAGAAGTCTTGGCGGCACCGCTGTGGAGGACACACGATGCGAAATCACGCCACAGTGATACATCGTTGTCAGTGTGTGTGAAGAAAAGTTGACGGATATGGCTGGCCATGAGTGCGACGCCTTCAAAACTTGGGTGAAGGCCGTCGGCGGCTAGAACACGCCCTGGGGGCAGGTACTGAAATCCGTGGTCCACGAAGAAGACTTTCCTCGAGTGGCTGCAAAATCCACGCAGTAGTTGATTGAAGTAGCTGGCTTCTCGGTTGCAGCGTCGGACGAACAAGAGGTTGCGGTTACCATGACGACGATTGGTACAACGAGGGAGAATGAGTGTAGCATAGATTCTTGAGATGTTTGGCATTGTCTTCATAATTAGTTCAAGCAGAGAGCGATACCTTTGAAATGCTGCTGCTCCGTTGCTTGACGGCATGTCGTTAGTACCGACAAGAAGCATAAGGTTTTTCGCCGTTTCTGGCACAAAATTTAGCAGTGACCGGACGTCTTCAGTGGTGGCGCCGACTTGGGAAACGAAGGCCGGCGTTCCTTGCGCACTGGGATCAAAGTACTGGTGCAAGTACTTCGATTGGGAGTCGCCGATGACGACTGTCGAAGTTTCAGTCGTGGGATACTTCAGGCTGATGTGCCTCAACGTAGTCGTTTCGGGGGCCATGGCAGGGAAATAGTAGTGGGAAAAGAATCACGCGGACCCCGATAGAATAAGGAATGAAGAAAGAAACTACGACTTTCGTTGATTCGGCACTGTATATTTTCACTAACGTTTCGTCTGGTGGACCAGACTTTGTCAAAGTAACAAGTACATCGCGGTGGGTTTCCTTATAAACACGCTTAAAGTACATAGTTTCAAAGAACTTATCGATAGCAAGAATGACAACATAAGATAGCGGTCACACGCAGTCGACATAGATTCATGCGCGCACATTTGGGACTCGTGGCAGCGAAGTCAGGTTACACAGAGTAAGATAGATTGCACACGCAGTTGATATGGCATTACACACTAGTGATATGACAGTATCGGATTGCACGTCACATGGAGGAAAAGGAGGGGGGGGGAGAATGACATCAGATCTGTGCTTTATTTTTTTCGCGGGAACGTAGTCACATGCTAGCATTAAACTGCAAACAGTCTGAGATCGCAAACAGAAAATCTACGCAGCACTAAGATCAATTTTTACTTTTTAACTTCTCCTGAAGTCCGAATCCATCACTGTGCCAGACTGGCACTTATTTATGTATGCATGGGTCCCTTATTTCCATTCTGTGCTCCAAGCCCTTCCCTTCACCCATGCCTTCGGGCCCTGAGGGTACAATAAATAAATAAATAAATACTGTAGAACTGTGGCATTTAGGTGTTTCATCTGGCAACGCTAATTGTTGTTACATTTTGTGCCATTTCTTCAAGTACCCATGCCATTATTTAGTGCATTAAGTGAATGAAGGAACATGTTATGCTGCTGCACAGCTGCACGCGGAGCAGAACAATGAGATGCAGAGCCATAAGAGAAAATATAGAGAACATTGTCACGGTACAACGCAAACACAAGACAGTGAAAAGTTCTACAAGAGTAGGACAGCTTGTTGACACAAAAAATGGCAGGCGCAAACATGTCTAACAAGACTGAAGCTTGGGCTAGTTGGTTGTCCTTCATGATGAACCAGCAACACAACCACACACGGACAGAGGAAAGGTACACGAAACACAGCACTCTGCTGTGTGCCTTCTTTCCTATGTCCGTGTGTGGTTGCACTGCCAGTTCGTCATGAAGGACAAACATGATGTCTTCGGCAAAATCCCAAAGACCCACAAGGCATTGATGTTCATTGATGTCGCCATTGTCTTTCTCACCTGCAGAGCACACACGTCAATGCATATACAATAGGATGCATCGTAAGGGTTTTTCACCTATATGCTCTGTTGTTGGAGTAATAGGGCATTGTGTGAACAAAATAATGAATGTAAAAATGAAATCACCCTAATATATATGCCATAATCCTTATTGCTCAATTCTCAACCTCCACGTGTTCCACTTGAGCACCTGTGCACATAATGGCCCCCTAAAGGATCTGGGCAGTAGATTCCCTGAAATGGTTTTGAAAGCTGCTATTGGATCAGATTAAGCTAACTGGATCTCATGAATGTATCCTTTCAAAACAAATAAGGGGGCAGTCCACTTGTTATTTTCTAGCAAGCTACCTTAGCAATTTGGCCTTGAACGTGTGCACTTTCCTTGCAGTTGTGTCCCAAACAGCAGTCAGTGGCCTATCGGTTATCAGTAAAAATTTTCTTTATGAACAGTCTTACAAGTTCAGTAATGCAGCACTGTAAAGGATGTATCATTCTGACATATTGTTTATGCATTAAAAACTCTTCAGTTGAAATTCCTAACCAGTTTCTCTATCAGTAATGACTCAGTTTGAAGCGTACTTCAGGAGAAGTTAAAAAGTAAAAATTGATCTTAGTGCTGCGTAGATTTTCTGTTTGCGATCTCAGACTATTTGCAGTTTAATGCTAGCATGTGACTACGTTCCCGCGAAAAAAATAGATAAAGCACAGATCTGATGTCATTCCCCCCCCCCTCCTTTTCCTCCATGTGACGTGCAACCCAATAATTCTGTCATATCACTAGTGTGTAATGCCATATCAACTGCGTGTGCAATCTATCTTACTCTGTGTAACCTGACTTCGCTGCCACGAGTCCCAAATGTGCGCGCATGAATCTATGTCGACTGCGTGTGACCGCTATCTTATGTTGTCATTCTTGCTATCGATAAGTTCTTTGAAACTATGTACTTTAAGCGTGTTTATAAGGAAACCCACCGCGATGTACTTGTTACTTTGACAAAGTCTGGTCCACCAGACGAAACGTTAGTGAAAATATACAGTGCCGAATCAACGAAAGTCGTAGTTTCTTTCTTCATTCCTTATTCTATCGGGGTCCGCGTGATTCTTTTCCCACTACTATTTCCCTGCCATGGCCCCCGAAACGACTACGTTGAGGCACATCAGCCTGAAGTATCCCACGACTGAAACTTCGACAGTCGTCATCGGCGACTCCCAATCGAAGTACTTGCACCAGTACTTTGATCCCAGTGCGCAAGGAACGCCGGCCTTCGTTTCCCAAGTCGGCGCCACCACTGAAGACGTCCGGTCACTGCTAAATTTTGTGCCAGAAACGGCGAAAAACCTTATGCTTCTTGTCGGTACTAACGACATGCCGTCAAGCAACGGAGCAGCAGCATTTCAAAGGTATCGCTCTCTGCTTGAACTAATTATGAAGACAATGCCAAACATCTCAAGAATCTATGCTACACTCATTCTCCCTCGTTGTACCAATCGTCGTCATGGTAACCGCAACCTCTTGTTCGTCCGACGCTGCAACCGAGAAGCCAGCTACTTCAATCAACTACTGCGTGGATTTTGCAGCCACTCGAGGAAAGTCTTCTTCGTGGACCACGGATTTCAGTACCTGCCCCCAGGCCGTGTTCTAGCCGCCGACGGCCTTCACCCAAGTTTTGAAGGCGTCGCACTCATGGCCAGCCATATCCGTCAACTTTTCTTCACACACACTGACAACGATGTATCACTGTGGCGTGATTTCGCATCGTGTCCTCCACAGCGGTGCCGCCAAGACTTCTCCTAGAACGTGCTCCGCTCAGCCTTCCCCAGACGTCGACCACTGGCCTCCAGTCTTGAACCACCGTGAGCTTCCCGGTTCCAGCCGTACTTCTTCTGGAACGCGCTACCGTCAACCCTCAGCAGACGCCAACAAGGACCTTTCAGTCCCAAGCCATCGCAACCTTCGGGGTTCCAGCCGTACCCCTCCAAGTAAGAACTGTTCTTTAACTTCCCCAGGCACCAGCCGCCGCTCTCCCGTCACAAACAGCCGCCACCTTCACGAGGGAGGCACACAGACCACTCCGTCTTTGGGCCGCCGCTACCCTTCCCGGAAGAACCCCGCTCGTGACAAAGCCGCCCATTGACTGCCGGTTCCTGGTAACTCTGTACAGCATCTTCCTTCTAGGACATTCTTAAATGCTAGAAAAATTGCCGAGAAAGGCATCCGCTCTGAACTGCATGTAACCGCACTGTCGACGTACCTGAATGCTTCTGCAGTACCGAAAGGCTTACAGCTAAGACTGAAGCCGGCCACTTGCGACCTTTCTGAGTCGAACAAAGCCGATTGGCAAAGGGTACTAAGCAACGCCTCTTTGGAATTACTGCGTATTGTTGTTAACCATTACAAATCGTGTACGATGCGTCTACATAGCGAAGAAAGCCGCTTCACGTCACAGTTAACGCCACGTGAATTAGAATGCCTGGCAGCATTTAAACAGAATAAGAAGAAAAACTTATGCACGCTCAAACACAATAAATTTATTCGGGATGGCATAGACCCTTCTATATGTATTGCTAACATAGATACTGTTCCTACTGAACCATCACTCAGAAGCAGACCAACTGAACCAAGTGACAATGTTGTTAACCTTTCAATGTTTGTTCTTTCTGGTGCTCACCATATCGGCCTTATCGAAGGGTCTTACCTTTTGCCCAACCTCTGGTAAATTCAATGAATTTCAGCTTTTAAAAGACCTTGACAACTTTGCTCGAACCATGCGCCTAAGAGAGTACTTCCATAACCGTGAAAATCCTAGTGACGCTAAACTATCTATGCCTTCCTACAAACACTGGACCCCACCAGCGCAACGTGATAAATGTCTAGATTTGTATATAAGTGCAGTGCAACGCGAAATACTCGAGGCGTACAAGACCCGCGTCCGTTACCAACAGAATATGACTAAGGAAGAAAAAACAGCGCTTGAAGAGCTTTCAAATAATCGTGATATCGTCATTAAACCCGCAGATAAGGGAGGAGCGATTGTTGTTCTCAATAAGAGTGATTATATCATGGAAGCGATCAGACAACTCTCGGATACCACTTTTTATAAACCCCTCGCAACCGACCCAACCGATAACTTTAGGTCCATTTTGATAGATCAGCTCACAAAATTACTAAAGCAGAAAAAACTAGACGAAAAAACCGTTAGGTCTCTCATACCACTCAGTCCCGTGGCTGGTAGGTTTTACTTGCTACCAAAGATTCACAAACAAGGTAACCCAGGCCGCCCAATCATTTCCGGTGTGAACACTACAACGGAAAACCTTTCACGCTATGTAGACTCCCTTATTAACCAGATTCCTGGAACATTTCCGTCATTCGTAAAGGATACCAATAGTTTTCTCCAAGATATATTACACCTTACCATCCCGCATAATTCAATCCTTGTAACTCTCGACGTCACCTCGCTTTACACTAACATACCGCATGCCGATGGGATTTCAGCAGTACTTAAAGCGTATGAAGACTGTCGTGTCGAAAAGCCTGTAGATATTGAAACTCTCGGATCGCTGCTAAAGCTTATTCTTGAACTTAATAACATCGAATTCAATGATAACCATTACATTCAGGTGAGCGGTACTTCGATGGGGACCCGAATAGGTCCGAATTATGCTAATATTTTTATGGGTATTTTGGAGAATGATTTCTTATCCAGCACTGGCATGCAGCCTTTCTTTTATAAGCGATTCATTGATATCTTCTTGATTTGGACATATGGGGAGCAAAACCTCTTGAAATTTATAGATGCGTTTAATCATTTCCACCCGTCAATCAAGCTGTCGCATAGTTACTCGCCACTTTCGGTAAACTTTCTAGACGTCACTGTGTCGCTATGCGAAGGAAGACTGCTGACTAAATTATATCGTAAACCTACTGATAAAAACCCGCTTCTGCATTTCAAGAGCAGCCATGTACGACATTGCAAGACCGCCATTCCCTATAGTAAGGCCCATCGCTTTAAACGACTGTGCTCCAACCGCGAGGATTTCATAGCTAATTGCGAACAACTTAAAACTTCTCTCACTAAACGGCAATATCCATCGGCTTTAATCGATGACGCAATAGGTCAAGCAGATAAATTAAATAGAGCGGAAATTCTGAGGGGGAACCGTTTGCCCGAAAAACAGAATAGCACCAACCTCGTACTAACACACTCAGCATCAGCACCAAAGGTACACTCTATATTAAAACGCCACTCTAATATCCTTGCCCAAAGCGAACTTCTCAAGAGTATTTTTCCTGAACCACCTCGCGTTGTGTACCGACGGTCTAAAAATCTCCGAGATTTATTAACGTCATCGAAAGTAAATAGGCCCGAAATAATTGGCTGTGCACCCTGCAACAAATCACGTTGCAAGGTGTGCGTACATATGCAAACGACACAGAAAGCCAATAGCACGTTTTCAGACTTCTCCCTTAACATTCGAGGTTCGTTTAATTGCGATAGTTCTAACGTTATATACATGCTTCAGTGTACCGTCTGCAAAAAACAGTACATTGGCCAAACGTAAACTTCATTTAGAATACGCTTTAACAACCATAGATCGCATTCCAATAAGCTTCCTAGCCTACCATTATCAAAACACATTCGTTTACCTGGACATTCTTTTGAAAATATTCGGGCCACTATACTTGAGTCAGGCTTTCGCTCTCATCATGATCGTGAAGCCCGCGAGTCTTACCTAATCTATAAGTTTAACACCGTCTCATCCGGTATCAACGAAAGCACAGGCACACTTACAAGCGTTCCCACTAAGCACTATTAATCATAACCGGTTCTTCAACGGGATAGGCAGCTCTGTTTCTAATATCGCTCGTGTTTCTTCTACAGTTACGTTGGTAATCACCCACTATTTTTCAGCTTTCATACCAGACTACGTGTATACGTACTGAGTTGTGTGCATCACGTACGGTGTCAGTGCTGTTTTTTTAGTTTTTTTAGTTGTTTTAGTTTCTTCTCGTATTGACCTTGATGTGTTTGAAGCGTACTTCAGGAGAAGTTAAAAAGTAAAAATTGATCTTAGTGCTGCGTAGATTTTGTTTGCGATCTCAGACTGTTTGCAGTTTAATGCTAGCATGTGAATACGTTCCCGCGAGAAAAATAGATAAAGGACAGATCTGATGTCATTCCCCCCCCTCCTTTTCCTCCATGTGACGTGCAATCCAATAATTCTGTCATATCACTAGTGTGTAATGCCATATCAACTGCGTGTGCAATCTATCTTACTCTGTGTAACCTGACTTCGCTGCCACGAGTCCCAAATGTGCGCGCATGAATCTATGTCGACTGCGTGTGACCGCTATCTTATGTTGTCATTCTTGCTATCGATAAGTTCTTTGAAACTATGTACTTTATAAGGAAACCCACCGCGATGTACTTGTTACTTTGACAAAGTCTGGTCCACCAGACGAAACGTTAGTGAAAATATACAGTGCCGAATCAACGAAAGTCGTAGTTTCTTTCTTCAATCCTTATTCTATCGGGGTCCGCGTGATTTTTTTCCCACTACTATATATATATATATATATATATATATATATATATATATATATATATATATATATATATATATATATATCGCTCTGGTGTTACAGTCTGCACTGGAGTAAAGAGGCCTATGTGCTCACATCTCACGAGCGCTGGGATTGGAAGTGAGTGTAACTATTCACTACCCGGCGGTTTAAATAGGCTACGGATGTGTAGCTTGCATAGTGGGAAAAATCTGGCGTCGTTACAGAACCGGCGTCGTCGCAGGCGAAGGTAGTTCTACCACTGAACTAGAGTCTCGCGGTAGAAAGTCAATCCCTACGGGGAAGTCACGTAGTGCATCATGCAGAAATGTGATGCACTGCGTGACTTACCAGTAAGGAGATTCTGCTCGAATTCGTGCAAAACGTTTTTAACCATAAGGAACCAGTACGTGCCTGTCGCACACGAAGGCTACAAGCAGAGACTTTCACCGCATGACGTACGCTATATTTACTCCCGGATTATCCTAGTTAGCTGTGACAACGCCCACTGTGTAGGCGCGCCGACTAGAGTGAGCCAATCGTGGAGGTAGTGTATACTCTAGGTAGTGGATAGTGCATTGGTTTGCACCAACCAGTGCCTCCTACATCTTTTTGTGCCTGGGCGAAAGAGATGAGCGCAATGGGAACCAGCCATTGGCGTTAGTGCGGCCATTAGCCGCCAGGAGCCGCCACCGGAGTAGACCCGCCGTCGCGTCGTCGCTCGCGGAAACGGATGCCATGGCTGCATTCGAAGCTGTTATATGCTTGAGTTTTCGGCTGTATTCGCGTTGTTTAAAGTATAATGAAAACTTGTAAACGGTAATCATGAAGTACTTGTCGTTCTGGGCAACCAGCCCATTTCAAAGGCATGTGTCGTTCGCGGCAATTTGATCGACATGCTCGCGCGTCATCTGCTAGGCAGATACCATAAAGCGCATGCCAGTGATGCGCGGAAGATTGTTTTGTAACAGTTACGTTCGCATGGCTGAGAGTCGGTTTTTGGCTGTGTTAAAGTCGATTTTGGAAAGCAGCATTTGCCAGGAGAAAATACTGAAAGCCTGGGCGCTTAATTTTCCCCGATGCGTGCTGCCGTCTGCTGGTGCAGCAAGCCTGGAGTTCACGCGCTAAATAGCACGAAATATCACTAGGCTTCTTTCACAGATATACGTGATCACCCGTTCCCTTCGTAAAGCTTTTGAGAATTACATTTGTTGTCACCGAGAGAAAGCAACAGCTGGTGCCAGAAAATGATGAACTATGCCAAGTGATTCCACCATTTCAGAGCTTAAACCACTTAAATCGTGGAGGTAAAAAAAAACAAAAAAAAAGACAGCTGCATATGCCACCAGCTTCCTGCAACACTGGCCGATGTGTGTGAACAGACGCGGTTGTTCAAGTCTCCAGTCGCATTATAGACTCACATATTGACACAATATGATAGGCGTGAAAAATGCTGCCTGTTGCGAATTGCTTGAGTTCATCTTTGTTTTTGTCGGCGCATTGTTGTAGCCTCAGTAACTGGCTTTCGTTCTGCTGAGAGGCACATCCCAATATTCAAGATGCCTATTGTTATAAGTAACGGTTCATCTGAATGATCGGCAGCAATGTTAGCAATTACCATTATTATTTTATTTTGGAATCTGTTGAGTTTTAAAATGTTTGTAGAAACGGTGGTTCCCCAAACAAGAAAGCAGTATTCGATGTAGGACATAAATAAAGGGTTGTAGATGAAAAGTCTGGTCTTTATTGGCAATGAGTCGCGATGACGGTTGAGAAGTCCTAATGCACGAGCCGCTTTTTAGCTACATTTATTTATTGAAAATACCTCAAGGACCCTGTACACAGGGTTTTACATGAGGGGTGTGTGTTACATGCTCAGTGTGTGAGTCCCATGACATATGTTGGTTAAATACTACACCAAGAGTTTTAAAATTGTTAAATTCAATGGGGCTTCCGTTTAGCAGGATTGAATTGCACGGCACAATATTCTTGTATTTTGCCCGAAACACAACAGCTCGCGTTTTGGAAACATTAATAACTAGACCATTACACGACGCCCATTCTGCCAGCTTAAGCAAAACCTGATTAGCACGCTGGAATAAGCGGTCACTCTCATCGTCAGCCAAAAAAAGTGTCGTGTCGTCGGCATAGATAATACATTTAACATTGCGGTCCACATAAACTATATGATTAATGTATATATTGAAAAGGTATGGTCCTGATATGCTACCTTGTGGCACTCCAGAGGAAGTGCTTTTAAATGAGGATAATGTGTTGTCGATAGAGACACACTGCTTACGGTGACTAAGATAAGATAGGACAATTTGTGGAGCTTGACCACGAATGCCATAGAATTATAATTTCTTGATAAGAATATGTCTATTAAGAGAATCGAATGCTTTCGTAAAATCTATAAAAAATTGGGGGAACGCTTAAGCTTCGCCTTTAAGAGTTGAACGCGATGATGATGATGATGAAAAACTTTATTATACATATTGCTGAATGGGTGGAGTCCCTAGTCCGGGATCCCATTGGCTTGCGCCCCGGTCCTTGCGCGGGCCACCAGGGCCTCTTGGACCCCCCGGTCCGGGCTGGACAGTGCCGCCTCCCATCCATCTCTACTGAAATCCTTAAAGAAATCTGTTTTGGATGTGTTGCACTGGCACTCCCATGCCATGTGATAAAGTGTAGCTAGATTGGTGTTGCATAGCCTGCATGTTGGTGAGGGGTACTTGTCAGGGTCGATTTTGGAGAGTATGTGTGGGTTGGACGATAAAGTTTGTAAGCGGCGCCAGGTTACCTGTGCGGCTTTACTGAGTTGAGGATGTGGTGGAGGATATTTCCTCCGCGCAAGCCTTTGGTTTTGTAATATTTCAGTGTATGTGGTCAGGTGGGCCGTCTGATCTGGAGGGGCTGGAGTCCCTACACTGAAGGTAGAGTCCCGGGGTAAGAGAGCTCGGGCGGAGGCATGAGCTAGCTCGTTGCCTCTGACTCCACTGTGGCCAGGTATCCATATGACTTGTTTCCAGTCCCCCTCAGTACGGCCTTCTGCTGCTTGTGAAAGTATTCTGCGTGCTAGAGGACTGATTTTGCCTTTAAGGTAGTTGCGATAAGCCGTCATTGAGTCCGTAAGGACGAAGGTTGACGCTGGGTTTCTGAGCGCGAGGGCGATAGCGACCTCCTCCATGCTTGTAACATCATCCTGTATGGTAGATACGCAGTCGACACATTGCCCCTGGTTGACTACTGCCACCGTGCACTGTCCTGTTTGTGACCGGGCGGCGTCCACGAAAAAGGCGCTCTCGTCATCTGAGTATTTATCATGGGCTTTGGCTCTGGCTTTGCGCCTATCTCCATGGAATGTGGGGTTCATATTCCGAGGAAGAGGCTTGATGATGATGCCTGTCCTCCATGCCTCCGGCAGCCTATGTTTGTTCCTAACATGCGTTGGTGGTGTGATGTTCAGTTTAGAAAGCACCGCCATGCAGTTCTGGAGAGGGCTAGTCTGATTATTTGATTGTCGAGATGGGCTTTGAATAGCTCAGCTGCGGTGTTGTGAATTCCCAGTTGTTGGAGTCGTTCTGTAGACGTCCATCTAGGGAGGTTCAGTGCCTTTTTGAGGGTATCGCGCAATATGGTGTCGATCTTTTGTTCATATGCCGTGGATATTTGTAGGTAGGGATAGCTGTATGTTACAAGGCTGACTACAAAAGCTTGAAAAAGGCGTAGGAGGTCGTGTTCCTTCAGCCCTCTGTGCTTATTGGCAATCCGGCTAATCATGCGGGAAATTTGGAGGCACCTGTTCCTAAGTTTCTGTATTGGGATCCCGTTGTTTCCTTTGTTGCTAAAGTATGCTCCTAGGATTGTGATGTTTCTGACTTCCTCAACGTAGTTGTCCTCTATCTTAATTTTGAGATGTGTGGTTTTCGAATATCTGTGCCGGAAGACAAGCAATTCTGACTTAGAGGGGGAGCATTCAAGGCCCGCTGCGTTACCGATTAACTGGACTGTCGAGGCTGCTTTTTGCAGGTTGGTCTCAATGAGTTGTAGTGGGCCCTTAGACCATATGGTGACATCATCTGCGTACAGGGCGTGGTGGATTCCCGGAATTTGTTGTAAGGCATGCGGTAGTTTAAGAAGGGCAATATTAAATAAGAGTGGGGATATCACTGCGCCTTGGGGGGTGCCGCGGTTACCCATGGTGATAGGTTGTGAAGATAGCTCACCTATATGTATTGTGGCGGTTCGTCCTTCTAAGAAAGCTTTGACGTATGCATACATTCTTGGTCCACAGCCGAGTTTTATCAAGTTAGTCATGATGGTGTAGTGCCTTACGTTATCGAAGGCCTTCTTAAAATCGACTGCTAGAATGGCTCTTGTCTTCGGGCACCTGGCGTAGGTAGGTCGATTATCTCATGTTTGAGCTGTAAAAGAACGTCTTGAGCTGAAAGATGCGGGCGAAAGCCAAACATGGTGTCAGGAAGGATGTGATGTTCCTCTAAGTAGTCCGTTAAGCGAAACTGTATGGCTTTCTCCATGACTTTGCCTGCGCATGACGTAAGGGATATCGGACGTAGATTATCTATGTTAACGGGTTTGCCTGGCTTGGGTAGGAAGATCAGGTCTGCGGTTTTCCATTCTGCTGGTAGAGTGCCAGTTTCCCAGTGCCTATTAATTTGATCTGTAAGGAGCTGTGTCATGTCATCACTCAGATTGGCTAGCAGATTTGTTGACACTTGGTCAGCACCTGGCGCCGTGCCTTTCCGCATACAGTGAATGGCTGTTTTGATTTCTTCAAGTGAGAACTGTTTAGACAGGCTTGGGTTATCGGGTCCGTTGTAAGCTGGTATTGGAGTGGGGTCTACTACTGTGTTAACGTATTTAGATGCAAGGGCCTGAAGAAGGTCGTCATTTGTGCCTTGGAAGCTATGTACGACTCTGTTCAGAGTTCGGCGAGTGGCACCCCTTGTAGATGCTGGGTCTATGAGGTGGCGCAAAATGTGCCATGTGGCCTTCGTGTGAAGTGTGCCCGTGAAAGAGTCACACTTAGTTAACCAATTTTCCTTGGCCAAGTGCGCAGCATACTGCTCTGCTGTGTTTGTTATGGTGGCGATGCGATTTCTAAGTTTGCGGTTGTGTTTTTGCCGCTTCCAACGCCTAGTGAGTTGCCGTCGTGCTTCCCACAAATGGAGCAAGTGTGGGTCGACTGCCGGAGTTTCTGGTGTCGTCTGGATCGTTCGGGTCAGTTCTGCCTTCAGCCGTAGTATCGCGGTCGCCCATTCGGAGTACGATACGGGAGTGTTTTGGAATGGAAAATTTTCCGCTTTTCTGAAGGAGGTCCAGTCCACTAGTTTCGCGGCTTTGAGGTGTCTTTTATGTTTCCTGTATTCTATGGAAATGTGAAGGATGTAATGGTCGCTGCCGAGGTTTTCTTGTGAGTTCCACCATTGTGTTCTCGGGAGGTTATGGACTAAGGTTAAGTCCGGGCAGGTGTCCCGAGTGACGCTGTTGCCAGTGCGAGTAGGGTAGGCCGGTTCCGTAAGGAGTGTGAGGTGCTCCTCGGTAATGTCGTTATATAGCTTCCTGCCTTTCTTATCATCTTTGTGATATCCCCACGCGGAATTGTGGGCGTTGAAGTCCCCTATCATTAGTAGCGGGGTCTGTTGGGCTACTGTTTTGGCTTTCCTTATTATGTCTCGGAAAGATTGTTGCGTGGTTTGGGGTCTGCTGTATATGTTGAGTACATATACGGACGGTTGTGATCTTTAATAGGAAGAAGCTGGATGAAGATATAGTGTAGGTTGGTGTCCTGAGGCTTAAGGTCTACGGTGATCGCAGTGCATGTGTTATGTACTAATGTGCAGACTGATGTCTTATGTTCGTTGATGTGCGTGGTATATCTAGGTATTCTTGCATCTGCGACTGCTGTATCTTGCAGTGCTATGATATCCGGTGGTCTGGGCAGTGTATTGATGTATTGTTGAAGTGATGCTGCTTTCTTGCGAAGGCTTCTGCAGTTCTACTGTATTAATTCGAGAGTCGGAGTTGTTGTCATTATATAGTCAGGGTGGAGGAAGATGTCAACGACACAGACGAGGATGAGGAGGAGTCGTCGGTATCGCCTACGTTATAAGCAATGCTTGGTGTATCTTTGCGGCCTGTGAGTTGTTTGATCGGTAGCCGGGCATTGCTCATATCCAATTGGGACGAGTTGCGCTGATATTTGATTATTAATGCATCGAGTTCAAGTAGTTTGGGTTGTACTGCTTCCTTGACCACAATTAGGCCTTGTTCTTTGATTTGTTGAAGAGAAGTCAGTTGGAGCTCTTTTATCGCCTGTATTTCGTCATTTTGTTTCTGTATGAGCGGCATGAGTGTTTTGATGACGAGGTCGGCAATCTGTTTGACCTGAGAAGGATTCGCTGTAGCGCTAGGCAGTGGGTCGTGCGTTGGAGGATGCTCTAGTGTATCGGTTTCCATGGAGTTAGGTTCCGTAGTGCGAACTTCTTTGGCGCTCTTAGGTGTGGGGCTAGGTGTTCTAGATTTCAATGCTTTCTCGAGCTGTTCGATCTTTCGTTGCTGTTTTTCTAGGAGTAGTTGCTGCGAGGAAATGGTTTTGTGTAGTTGAGTTATGGTTTGTTCGTATTCCTGGTTAGTGGGTGGAATGGGAGCTACGGGCTCTGCCCAGCCTACCTGGGGGTTTTGCTGGCTTGCTTTGGACCACGGCTGCGGCTGCGGCTGCGGTGTTTCCCGGTAGTAGCTGCCGGAGACGCAGGTCTGGATTCCGGGTTCGGCCCCGGGGATTGCGGTCCACATAAACTATATGATTAATGTATATATTGAAAAGGTATGGTCCTGATATGCTACCTTGTGGCACTCCAGAGGAAGTGCTTTTAAATGAAGATAATGTGTTGTCGATAGAGACACACTGCTTACGGTGACTAAGATAGGACAATTTGTGGAGCTTGACCACGAATGCCATAGAATTATAATTTCTTGATAAGAATATGTCTATTAAGAGAATCGAATGCTTTCGTAAAATCTATAAAAAATTGGGGGAACGCTTAAGCTTCGCCTTTAAGAGTTGAACGCGATAGGGATATCCTGCCCCTAGTGCGCACTTCGAACACTACGAGTGTTTAACAGAATGCGCGCACTAAGGTGTGTGCCTTATGTAATGGGTAGCATGCTTTAAACCAGGGGCAATTATGCGCGAGAAACTTTTTCGAAGTTGCGATGCACCCACTACGTGGTCTTAAAGGAATACGCGCAGTAATGTGCCTTCTGTAATGGGTGGCTGTCTTTAAACCACAAAGTCATTATGATATTGACGTGGTGTGACGCCCGATGGCAATGTACGCTTGTACCACGCAATATTACTGCGATATTGCATCTCGTACTGTGACACCTGTATACAGGACGCGTATTTTTGGGAAGCATGAAAGTTACTTTCAGTGCAGCTGCAAGCAGAGGCGTGGTTGTGTGGTAGAACACCTGCTTGCCACGCAGACGGCGTGGGTTCGATTCTCACCCAGACCCAATATTTTTGTTATTTATTTTATTTGCAGCTTTTTCGATTTTTCGGTCACGGACAAGATGATGATTTTTCGCTCACAACCAACGATGCCGACGCCGACGGCGGAATTTCTGCGATACGAGCTCTTTAACGCTATCGCGTTAATATATCAAATACATACTTCTTGTCTTCAATGTTCTGCAGTATAACTTCTTTTTGATTAAGGAGTGCTAGTTGCGTGGAATAGCTTTTACGAAAGCCAAATTGAGATTCTGTGATTATGTTGTGTGTATCGATAAAATACACCAACCGAGAATACAGAGCTTTTTCGAGAATTTTGGAGAATACGGGCAATATTGAAATTGTTCTATATTTCACTAAGTGAATCCTGTCTCCTTTTTTGTACAAGACGCAAACTTTAACCTTCTGAAGTTTAACAGGGAATATACCGTTCGAAATGCAAAGGTTAAATGTATGAGACAGAGGTTTAGCAATATATCTGCAATGAATTTAACAGGACTTGAATTTCAAAGATATCACAACAACTACTATTTCTTAACTGCTTAATCAGAAGGCAAACCTCATCATCTGACATGGGGTTTAAATACACCGAATTAACATGGTCACCTTTCAAGTATCTTAAAACATTACCTGGAGCCGTAGAAAATGATAAATTTGTAAGATATTCATTGAACATTTTGGCTAGTTCAGTACCTCGAACTACTTCGCCATTTACAATAATTTCATGTGTGGTAATACTATTGCTTCTGCCAAGTACTGAGTTAAGCTTTCTCCATATTGCACCAGCGTCCTTCGACACCTCTGAAAACATATTGTTAAAGTAGGTATCTTTAACGCGCTGAATCTCTTTATTTAAATGGTTACGGTATTTTTTGAATTCTTTAAGTAAAGCAGGGTCACCAAATTGAATGAATGTGTTATACATGAAATTTTTTGTTTTGATTTTGGCGTATAACTCGCGAGTGATCCAAGGCTTTCGTATCCCTCGAGGGCGTGCGTAGTATCTATACGGAAAGTGTGTATCGTATAAATTTTTGAACTTACAAAGAGTTATCAAAAACCACAGAAGCATCTTTAGAAGTAAGAACCTCAGTCCAGCAAGTATTCAACAATTCTTGGCGAAAACGCTCGAGGTTCTGAGAAGACATACTTTGCAATAAAGATCGGGGTTTGGACTTGCGGCAATACCATGTATATTGGTAAGTGATCACTAAGGTCACTTGAAATTACACCGGATTGCACATTTGGGATATGAGAACTCACTAGAAAGAAATCAAGTAGAGTTGCAGTGTTTCGACTGATTCTAGTTGGCAAATAATAACATTGACTAAATCAAAACTTTTATAATGAGAGGTCAATTGGCTACTTTCTTTAGTATAAATGCACATATTTATGTTGAAGTCACCACCACTCGCAATAGCCAGCTTATTTCTAACACAGTAGTGAAAGTACTCTTCCAGATATTCAAAAAATGGACCATAATTCCCACTTCGAGGGCGATGAATGTTAGAAAACATACACTGATTAATTTTTACGGATAGTATTTCGTAGTCTCCATTTGAACACGCAAAATCGCTGATAAATTCACATAACAAGCTTTCTCTGACCAGAATAGACACACCACCTCCGCGACAACTTGAGCGATTAAGGGTATAGGCATTGTAGCCAGGTGGCTGGTAAACATCACTGTCAGGTACTGTCGGCCGCAAAAGTTTGTGGGATGTGCAGCGCGTGGCCGAGCGACGGAAAACTGCATTGCTGCGTCACCTACCGTGATGCTGCGGGTGTTGAGGCTATCGGCCGCAGCCTCCGCGATTAGATCCGGCAACGGCACGTCTAAACGCGCCGTCGCTAATCGCCGAGGCCGATAGCCTCAACACCCGCCGCATCACGGTGGGTGACGCAGCAAGGCAGTTTCCTGTCGCTCCGCCACGCGCTGCAGATCCCGCAAACTTTTGCGGCCGACAGTACATACCAGGTTTCAGATAGCATAATCACGTCAAACTCAAAACCAAGTTCACCGAAAAACGCGTCAAAGTGGCCATACTTATTTGGAACAGATTGTGCATTTAAGTGAAAAACTTTTAGACCTGACAAACCGATTTGGCTGAGGTGCTTTTTTGCACCGTTAGGTTCGATATACATGTTTAAAAAAAATACATGTGGTCTTTGCTGAAATCGCGGAAAGACTTAAGCTGTCAAGTCGTTTCTTGACCTGACGACGATCACTGACTCGCCTTCTTTCCGCTAGCACTTTCCCACCATTGGGCCAGACAAAACGAAAGTCATGTTCTCGTGCCCACTGCTTCGTGTCCGACAGAAGCTGATGCGTTTGCCTAGTTAGGTTTTCCTGAATGCGTACATCTGATTTGAGAGCTCTCAGCTTGCTTCGGTTTCGAAGCCAGTCGTCCCTGACGGACTGCCTGGCAAAACGAATGATAACACCAAGTGTTTTATCAGGCTTTGATGGCAAGCGGTGCACAGCGGTTATATCAGTGGGAGTGAGTGGCGGCAGTTGAAGCTAGGCAGAAACTTCATTTACTTTCTCGAGAAGATTTTCATGCTCCGTTTTTGGAATCCCGTGGAATTCCAAATTGAGCTTTCCACTGTGCCACTCAAGTTCATTAGTTTCTTTTTTGAGCTCACTGATTTGTTGTGATTGCTGCCCAGCCTCGTGTCCATCCACACGCTGTCTCATTTCATTTAGCACGTTGCCTTGTTTGCTTATCTGAGAATTTATCAGAAAATAATTGTACACTTGTCTCGATACCTTTCACGGTGTTCTGCACTCACTTTTGCTGCAGTTACTTTATCGAGGCAACACTTGTTGTTTCACTCAATACTTTTATAGTGAACGCTGGTCAGCCAGCCCACGTGCAGCAGAAGTTGATAGGGCTGCATTTGAACCACGAATGGTGACCATGCCGCTACAGCCTCTGCGTTGCACGCGCTATATTCTCGTTCCCTGCTGCTCTTTTTCATAGGTACTGCGGTCTTCCTCTTATTTGAAACTATTTTAGATGCGAAGTATCTTGAGGCGGAGCTCATTCCGGTGGTGGTGGTGCGCGGCGTGACCACCCTTACTGCGCATGCGCATACCCTCTCCACACACCTCCTCTCCACTCACCCTCTCCCCTCCCCACTATCCCTCTCCCCTTTCCCTCTTACCTTCCCCTCTCCACTATCCCTCTCCACTTTCTCTCTCCCCTCCCCCTCTCCGCTCCCCCTTTCCACTCTTCCTCTGAAACGCGGGCTAGACATGCCGAAATTCTCTCCTGCGCAACGCCGCGATGAGCTCGAGCGCATGCGCGTCCCCTCCGCTTCTCTCTCCTCTCCCACGCTGCCCCCCTCTCGGCCGCCTGTCGACCGCGTTCCCCGCTCGCCCGTTGAGTATTAACGGCCAGGCTAGATGGAAGATACGACGCGCGTAGCGTCCCTCTTCGCGTTCCACGACGCGAGGTCGGTAGCATGCCCAAGGAACGCCAACGGAACGCGATCGTGCAAGTGCTCCGGCTTCGCATCGCCTCATGGTCCCCTTTAGCGGGAGATGGTGTAATTTTCTTCCTTGTAGTGCTCTCTCTCTCTTCATGGCACTAAGCGGGTTCTTTGCGGCATAGCCGGATAGCAAGAGGACCAGTGGAGGCCTCGGGAAAGCATACTCTACATTAAGACGAAAAGATCAGAACAGGACAGCCAGAATGCTAACCAACAATACGTGAAATAACGCCCGATTGTGACCAAAAGGCTGCGAGGATATATGTTGCCTCTCGATTTTATAGGTGGCTTTGGTGAGGCCCGACACTTTCTGACCAACAGCCATGGGACTACTGGCGAAAAGAGTACACAATCGAAAATCACTGATTCGCCTTTTGTCTACCTAATCGCGCATAAGCTGGCTACACGTGGCATTATGACACGAAGCATTTTCGCTGCATTCGTCGCATCGCCGAACACGCAATATACATGGCCCAGGAGATTTCCAAGATTCGCGTAGCGCTAATGGCCAACTAAGAAGAAAAGGGTTACAATAGCCTTACCTTATAGCGACCCAAAATACTGCAGCAGCTGGCCCAACTTTGAATCATGCAATAATAAGAAATCTAGACTGGATCCTCAGAAGCGCCTTGCTGTGTGCCCTTTTACCCTCAGGCGTCCTAAGGATTCATTGCAGTGGTGCAAACGAGGCAAAGTGTGCTCCTTGATTGCAGCTGACTGAATAGAGAATAAATTGCATTTTATCTTTCAGATAGGATCAGATATTGCTCCATTGGAGCAAATGAAGATCGCAGAGGAAACAGTGGTGAGTAGTTTATGCCTCTGTTTTAATCTTCACGGATGCAAGATAAAACAGAATGCTACACTTCTGTGCTAACAGTGGAAGAAATATCTTGACGCAGGAACGAATCAAGCGCGGCAATCCATGCCCGTCGTCGGGGACACTTCGTGATAAATGAGAGCTGAATGAGGTTAGACAGCGCGACCAAAGCAAGGACTCGAAGGAACAATACTGAAAAACAGGCGCCAAGTGGTAGTTTCTTCGAAGAAAAAAAGGTTACATAGGATGCTTACAACGTTCTATGTGAAGGCAAAAATCTAGTTAGCCACATAGCCATGCGGAATGAAGCACCGAGCACGCGCGGCTACGTATAGGTAATGTGCAATGATGATTTATCGATCGATTGATTGATTGATTGATTGATTGAAAGTCCTTTATAATGAAATGGAAATTCGCCAGCCATCTGCGGAGAGGGACGGTACGTTGCCAGACTGCAGTATTGTTCACAACGTCCTTAGTACTTCCCGTCATTTAAGTAGCAGTCACTTGTACTGAGTCGGTGTGCGGTAAGCACTGTGGTTTATCGGTCCCCATAAACCACCCTGATAATTAAGGCCGGTCTTATTTCTATAGTGTGCAAATAACAGACGCGTGTTGGGATTCAGCAGCAGGGCAATTGCGCCTTTTAGGGGCGAAGCTCCTCTTAGTCTAACCTTGTCACGTCTCCGTTGTCCGGCGTAACCACCTTTGCACACTGCCCACTACTTCGTCTTTGCAAACATACCACTACGACCCATCACCGATATTTTGCAAACTGCCCACTGCTTCGTCTTTGCAAACATCCCACTACGACCCATCACCGATCCATCACTTCACCGACCATAAAGCCATAAGACCATAATGAAGGGCAAACGGAAGCCACGTCTAGCTACCACTTGCGTCTTTGATGATGTACTGTGCTATCGCTTTCATTACTGCTGGGCGAAACCACTGAAGATTTTACGGTGTAACCATGATTGCTTCAGGAGCTTCGCCCAAGCTCTTCATCATTCACCCGTGGATATGCTGTGAATTGTTTGCCGATTTCTCGGCTTCACGACATTTGAATTATTGGGCGAACCCAGCCAAACCAACATTCGAGTTATAAGCAAGCAACTCTCGCAGTACATTGATAACGCCGAGCATGGTCGCCGGTCGTCGATAATGTGATCTTCGGCAAAACACGTGTAGCGAGAGAGAGGAGACGAGAAAGACGTCGTGACGGCGATTGACGTGGCCGTGCCGGGATCTCGCCACTTTTTTTGGGAGGCGAACGACTCTAGCGGAGCGGCGGCGGCTGCAGGCGTCCAGACCGCCAGGAGCGACATTTAGCTCTCAACTGCTCGCGCCTCGAGCTCTCAGCATGAGCTGCGCGAGAGGCGCGGCGCGTAAGTGGTAAAACGATGATGATGATGATTGTGAGGGATGATGATGCCGCTACAACACGTAAGCTTCAACGTGTATCATCGCACATTTCGCATGGTCCGCACAATTAGCGCTGGTGCTCACGAGAGTTTCAGAAGGTACAAGTCGCGATATACCATTCTCTCTCGCTGGCCTGCTTACTCGCTTGCCGCGGCGGCGCGTGGGCAGATTATCGGAATTTGTGGCTACCGCCACAAAATTCTAAACGCTTCAAAATACCACATAAGGTGTAGTGATCTGGAAACAATTGAACATACGATGCTTTCGTATGTTACGAATAATTTGGCATTAATGCATCCAGAGTATACACAGTAGTCACTAAAGACGTTTATTCAGGTAAGGCTCGCGCATATAAAGGGACACCATGGTTGATACGCATGCGCAGTTGCAGGTGCACATGACACGCTCGATACACCTTCCTTTCTTTATGGGAAGTTATACTGCATAGAAACTTAACACACTTGCTGAAAATTAGCATCGTAGTACAGCCGAAGCGGCTGACGTGTTGGACGTGCTGATCGCCTAGGAGCCGGCGCTGCTGTTGTCGTGCTGGACGTGCCGACTGTCCCCGCTGGCAGTGTACAAGCCGGACCGGCTGAGCACGGTGGCGAAAGCTCGTTTCTCTCGGCTGCGTCCTCGTTGTCCGAGTCACTGCTTTCAGTTGTGCCAAGCAGAAAAGGTTCGCGCGTCCTGAGCAGATGCTGCCTATTGCGCCGCAGCAGCTTGTTGTCTTCTGTGGCTACCTGGTAAGACCGCGGTGCTAGCTTGCCAACGACCTGGGCTCTTCGAATCCACTGTTTGCCTTTAATCCGGGCGACATCTCCCATCCTTAGCGGCGGCAAAGTTCTCATCCGCGCGTCGGGTGGGTTTCGCTTGAATACTGGGGAGCAGGGTTCTTGCGTGAAGTCTGGTAGGGGAGTGCGAAGTCTTCCCTGCAGGAGTTCTCCTGGATACCGACCATCTTCAAGAGGAGCAGTGCGATAGGCCAGAAGACCCAGCCAGAGGTCATCTCGGGTTTCCGACGTCTTCTTCGCAATTCTTTTCACAATTTGCACCCCTTTCTCGGCAAGTCCATTGGAGCGGGGAAATACGGGACTCGATGTTACATGGTTGAAATCGTACCTGGATGCGAAAAGAAAGAATTGATGAGAAGAAAACTGGGGCCCATTGTCAGTGCACACCTCTACAGGTATCCCATATCTTGAGAAAATAGCACTCAGTTTGGAAATCACGGTCCTTGCCGTAGTGTCACTCAACTGTTCCACTTCTGGGAA
This sequence comes from Rhipicephalus sanguineus, assembly GCF_013339695.2. Lineage (NCBI taxonomy): Eukaryota > Metazoa > Arthropoda > Arachnida > Ixodida > Ixodidae > Rhipicephalus > Rhipicephalus sanguineus. The sequence goes on along the minus strand of NC_051179.1, from coordinate 176,319,390 downwards.
ATTCGTCAGGGCATCAAAGACGCACAAATAAGAATTTCCCCCGTATTGGAAAAGGTCCACGCCCACCCGGTACCACGCGTGAGGCGGCGTTGGTCTCGAAATGATCGGTTCGCTCGGTTGCGCGTACGCGTGCTTCCCGCATGCGCTGCAGCTTCGTAACATATTGTCAATGTCATTACTCAGTCGGGGCCAAAACACTAAGCTGCGCGCCCTTGCTTTACTTTTGTTCAGGCCTAAATGCCCTTCGTGAATGCGTTTAAGCATTTACGGCCGCATGGATCTCGGGATTACTACTTTACATCCCTTCAGTAGCACTCCCTGCACTTTCGACAATTCTGAAGCGAACGGTTTCATTGGGCCTTCAAGGCTTTCGCCTCCTTGTCCTTCGACGTAACGACTAACGGCTTGCAGTTCCGGATCGTTTGCAGTCTTTACCACTAAGCGGTTCAGGGTTTTAGCGCTCACCAAATCCAATATAACAGCGACTGCGTGGACTTCGACGTCTTCTGTCGAGCCTGCGTATTCCTCGTTGCTTGGTCGTGACGATATGGACAGCATGTCGGCAAGGACCAGCTGCTTCCCTGGAATGAATCGGAGTTCATAATCGTATGTCGGCAAACGAAGGAAGAAGCGTTGAAGTCGCGGTGGCATATCTCCGATACCCTTGGATGCGATGGCTATAAGAGGCCGGTGATCTGTCTCAATGACAATTTTGCGGCCGTACACAAAGTGACGAAATTTTTCGCATGCAAAGGTGATGCCCATGGTTTCTTTTTCTATTTGTGAATACATTTGTTCGGCATGCGTCATCACACGTGAAGCGTAGGCTATCGGTCGCCAGTTATCACCATACTGCTGCAGAAGGGCTGGCCCCAGTCCACTTTTTGATGCATCAGCTGTTATTTTCGTTGCCCTCGCTGGGTCAAAGATAGCGAGAACTGGCGCCTGACTGAGCATGTGACATATCGCTTTCCACTCGCTAGCGTGGTTTTCAGTCCATTCAAACACCGTGTCTTTCCTGATTAGACTGCGCAGAAGCTTTGTTTTTTCGGCCAGGTTCGGCAGGTATTTTCCGAAATAGTTCACGACGCCGAGCATTCTGTGGACTGCTGCCTTGTCCGTAGGAAACGGCATTTCACTGAGGGACGCGCTAAGCGCCGGGTTCGGCCGGATGCCGTCGCACGTGAGGATGTCACCGAGAAAGTCAATTTCGGACTGCCGAAACTTGCACTTGGTAGCGTTAAACGTCAGGCCGGCCTCGCAGGCCCGTTGCAAAACATTTTTAAGGCGTGCATCGTGCTCTTCTGCTGTTGCTCCCCAGATTAGAATGTCGTCGATGTATACAGCTGTACCCGGGATACTGTCAAAAAGCTCGCTCAGTGTTTTTTGGAATACTTCTGGCGCGGATGCAATTCCGAACGGAAGCCTCAAAAATCGGTAACGGCCAAATGGTGTTCCGAACGTGCAGATCTTGGATGTGGCCTCATCTAGTGGGATTTGGTGAAAACCTGAGTTCGCATCGAGGCGCGAAAAATACCTGGCCCCGACTATATCTGCTTCGATATCTTCGCGCCTAGGCATCTGGTAATGCTCGCGCTTTAAGCACTTGTTAATCTCCCTGGGGTCCATGCACACACGCAGCTTTCCATCCTTTTTTCTAATAAGAACAAGGGGGCTTACCCAGTCTGTTGGTTCCTGGACCTTCTGTATGATTCCCGCTTGCTCCATGCGCCGCAACTCTTCTCGCAGAGGCTCTCTTAGCGCCAAGGGTACTCGTCGCGCCGGTTGCACCACTGGCGTGGCTCCTTCTTCCAACTTGATTTTGTACTTGCGAGCAACGCATCCGGTGCCGCGGAACAACTTCGGGAACTCTTTGAAAATATCGTCCTCACCTGCGGTGTTCACGACATCAACTGACCTGGACACTAGTCCTAGCGCCTCGCTTGCCAGTAGTCCCAGTATGGCAGGATTTCCTTTTTTGACAATGAAGAAGTCAATATTTCTTGCTCGGCCATTTATGACGACCCGTAAATTGGCCACTCCGATGTGCTTGATAACGTTCCCGCTATAGGCGCGAAGAACCGAGGTGCTTGGGCTCAAGCTTGCTTTTTCTTTGCATCTTTGATAGACTGAATAGGGCAGCAGGTTCGCCTGAGAGCCTGTGTCTATTTTAAACAGGACAGCTTGACCGCCTACATGCGCCTCTCTCAGCCATTCTGCCTTGCTCCCGACAGCATCGACACTGACGTCCAAAATACTGAAATCGTCTTGGTCTTCGCGCACATCGTGCACCCGAGGGCTTCGCTTGCAGCACACCGCAAAATGGTTCGTTGCTTTGCACAAAAGCCACATCTTCCCAAATGCCGGGCATCTCCCGCATTCGTGCGCCCTGTTGCATCTGCTACATTTAGACCCAGTTGAATGAGGCCGTCGCTTCACTGTCGCAACTTGGCTTTCTGGCTGTGCCCATGCCTCATTTCGAAGGCTGCAACTTCTGCGGCTTTACAAAACTGTTCTGCCTTAAGCACTGTCAAATTCTTCTCACCAATCATCTTCTCTCGCAATTTGGCGTCATTGGTGCCGAAAACAATCTGGTCACGGATCATCGAGTCGACTTGCAGCCCAAAGTTGCAGTTGCGGGCTTGCTTCCGCAAATCTCGCAAAAAGTGCTCGAAGGGCTCTCCTTCTCCCCGAGTCCTTGAACGAAACGTTCATGCACCTCATTCTGCTGGTCTTGGCAGTACTCTTGGAATTTCTTGACAACTGTGGCATAGTCCTCTTTGTTTTCGCTCTCCAGAAATGTAAAGTTATTAAATACCTCCAGTGCGTCATCACCTGCAGCACTCAGCAGCAGAGCTGTCTTTGCGGCTTCTGACCTCGGTTCCTTTTGAGATTCCGTTGCCGTAAGAAACAGGTCAAACTTCTGTTTGAAACGGTCCCAGTTTTTCGAGATGTTGCCGGCTAGGAGCAGGGGATCCGGAGGCTTCACTAATTCCATCTTCTCGTGGGCCCGCGTTGTACAAACAAGTCAGGTTCCGATCCCCAGGAAGCGAGCCACTTCTGACACCATGTATCAGGTGCGAATGCGACCAAACGAAAGACGTTTATTCAGGTAAGGCTCGCGCATATAAAGGGACACCATGGTTGATACGCATGCGCAGTTGCAGGTGCACATGACACGCTCGATACAGTGTTAAAGCCAATTATACGGTAACGGGCTCATGAGTCGACTCACTCAGACTCAGATAGGGCCGTGAGTCTGAGTGAGTCCGAGTCAATAATATTTTGGTGAGCTTGAGTCCGAGTGAGTCCCGCTGAGAAACATTTCCGTGAGTCTGAGTCCGAGTGAGTCCGGTTGAGCAAAATGCTCTAAGGGCAAAATATATTTCATGAGTGAGTCTGAGTGAGCTCCACACTTTTTCCGACCTATGTTCGGAAGCATGCAGGATAGAATCCCACGACTCTGGGGTGTTTGTGTTGTCTGTGTTGTGGTACGTGCAAGTCCACACCCTATGCATTAGTGTGACCGGAGATGAGCAATGTTGGCACCTTGGCGCTATCTGTTGGCGAAAGTCATCGTTGGTCCCAAAGAAATGCTTCGTATGTGATGAATTGCGCTTGTCTGATTATGCGCATGCTGATCGAGACTTGGAGGTCCTAGGCGCGCAGCGGCAAAGGAAATGGCATGCGCGCAAGACTTACGATTCGTATTTTGAAACAAGGTTTGTTACGAAAAGGTCACGCTTTTCTCAAGTGGCTAACGCGAGAGCGTTAAGCAGCTTGTTTCGCAGAAATTCCGGTGACGGCTTCGGCGTTGTAAGTTGTGAGCGCTGTCCATGAGCGAAAATTCGAGGTAGAATTCCAGATAGATGCAAGTAAAAATAAAGTTGTGTTCAATTCAATAGATGAAATTAAGAAAAAAACCACCAGTTTGAGTGGGAACCGAACCAAGGACTTCTGCGTGGCAAGCAGGTGTTCTCCCACAGAGCCGCCGCGTCCTCGGCATTGCTTTAGAAGAAACACTATATGAATGTTATGTAGTGCGAGGAGTGTCATTAACAGGTATAATGTTACGTGGCAGAAGCGTAGTATCACACCAGGCGTCAAAACATGTCAATTGCGCAACGAGTTGTTGGTTTAACGCTCCATGAATTACAAAGCACACAGGCATAAATAATTATGATTATCACCAGCAGCATCAACAACGCATGCAGCTACGCAGGCGCGCGTGCTGCCGTACGGACCCGTAGTTCGTACCTCGCTAATTCGGAAAAGGAATATTTATGTCGTAGTGGGCACTTCGCAACTGCACTTGCATTAGGGATTTTAGGGCAGTTCGAAAGGGCCGATTTACAGCCGTTCCTCTCCTTGAGGTCCGCCACGGTGGATCAGTGGTTTCGATGTTCGGCTGCTGTGACCCGGCGGTCGCGTGTGCAATCCCCGCCGCGGTGGTCAATGGTGGAGGCCCGTGTACTGTGCGATGTCAGTGCACGTTACAGAACAAGATGGTCAAAATTTCCAGAGCCCTCCACTTCGGCGTCCCACAGAATCATATCGTGGTTTTGGGAAGTAAAACCCCACATATTATTATTATGCTCTCCTTGCGGCACGGTTGAGGTGTCCACGGAAAAGCGTAGCTAGGCTCGCGATTCATAAGGCAATGCAAACGGGGCCAGATTATGCAATTGTGTTCTACTGTTGAAGGCGAAGCTCAAGCGTCTTCCAATTTATTGCGGTTGCTGCGCACTTACAGCGCACGTCAGCAAATCTTACCTTCTCCACCCGATCTAATTTGGCACATATCCTTTTTGCAGCTCTGTGGATTCACTGCGATGCCCACGGTACGAGTTACACGGCACGCTTTGGCATATGGCTTGAAGATCGCCGGCTGATAAAACGGGCTGACGTCTGACGCCAAGCAAACCTGACGTTCAGGGCAGCGTGGATGGATTCTTGCGTCAAAGAATTTATCTCAATAATAAACAGATAAACCTTGTTTTCCTGTCACGTGAAAGACTGCATTGAAAAACAACTTCTCGACAATGTGCAGTCTTGGATGTTGGCGGCGTTGGCGTTCTTATGCACGGGCATAAAAATAAAGAAATCTAAATAAATTTTATTGGCGAGACGGGGTCTGTATCCAGGCCTTCACGATCCGACAAAAAGTGTCGTATCCACTGGGCTACACGTTATTTTTTCTTTATTTCAGTTCATTGACAAAGCACGTGCACCTACAAACACTGAACCAACAGTACACACAAGACAAAGATAAATTAGCTTATCACTTTCCGTCGACTGAAGGAAACAACGATAACAATAATAAAAGGGAAAAGAAGTGTCCGTGATGCTGGCGGGACGTTTCAGTCAAAACGTCTTTAAAACAACCAAAAGTCCGACCCTGTGAAACCACTCACGCACAGATTGTTGTGTTTTAAGTTTCTGAATATACAATGCAGTGCACAGGCAAACGCATATGCGTGCTTGCTGGGCATCCGGGTCGCAATGGTAGCCCGACATTCTGGAGCGCCACAAGCCGTGGAGGCCCATATTGAACCGGAAACGTGTGTTGGGCTAGTTGGTATATTGGTATAAATAATGATGAGTTAGTAACTCACTGTTATATAGCAATTATGTGGACACTCTCAGCTGATATTTGCCGTCGCCGTCATGCCCCGAATATGTATATGTATGCATAGGTATATACATATCAAACACTGCCCAAGCCCTCTGTACAGATGGTTAACAAGAGAAGCTGCCGCCTGCGGCCCCTACTCGGTGTTCGCCTCCCATGTATTCCATTGTGAATTTTTAGTGGACCAGGGTAGTGGACGAATTTCTGTGTGGCACATACGCGCTATACCAGTTTTTTACAGCAGAGCCGTTACGATAGAAGTGTGTCGTGTGTCGTAGATAGAAAATTATCATCATCTTTAACCGGCACGCGCTCTCTTCGCCCTCTCCTTCATTGCCTTCGTCTTCTTCCTCTTCTGCTTCACTTCCGGAACACGTGGGCCGGTTTTTCCGGCGTGGGATGCAATAAATTTGATGGGCGAGAGAACGAGTACATAGAGTGAGAAAGAAAGATAGAGGAAAAGGGAAATTCTAGGCGACGCAGGACTCGAACCCGCGTCCCAACGATCCGAAGGCGAGCGTCGTAACCACTCGGCTATCCAGGCACGCTAGCAGAGCATAGCGTAGTCTCGTATAGTATAACAAGAGGATGAGAAAGGGAAGCGAGGGTGAGGAGGAGAGAAAGGAGGAGGGAGAACAAGTATAGCGAGAAAGAAAGAGATGGAAAGAAAGAGAAAAAAGAGAAATAAAGGGAACAAAG